>NC_138772.1:337098169-337698169 GCF_965119305.1 Pelophylax lessonae | reverse complement strand
ATTTTTTTCCTCTTTGATTAGACACCACATCTAAGGACTAATAAATTGCAGTACTGTATATTAAAGTAGTTGTAAACCCCATTCATTAAATCTGACCTAGGTACATATACCTCTAGTGTTTATCTATCTCTCTCCAAAGCTCTGAGTGGCACTTGTCTCTGGTGCTCTGTTCCTCTGTTATCAGCAGGGTGTCAGGAAAGGGCTCACCTGCTGGTGGCACTGTGGATCCCAGATCCATAGGCTGCAGCTCCAGCAACCACCAGCAGGTGTCTCTTAGCAGCCAGAAGCTCATTTCATTAGTCATCACCTGATGCTCGTTGCAGGAAGTATATTTAAGTCCTGTCTGTCCTGCTCTTGTTGCCTTGGTGTTGTCTCCATGTGCCCCTGACCTGCATTCCTGTGTTCCTTTATCTTGCATTCTGTTTCCTGTTCATGGACCCTGATCCCAACCCTGCGGCCTGATCCCTTCCTTCCTGCTCTCTCTGTCTCCTGTTACCCTCTCCCTGTCCTGTCCTGCTCCCAGCTCCCTCTGCTTGATCCCCCGTGTATGACCTTGGCTCTGTTACGATTACGCTTGCATTCCCTATTTGCTGTATATATTTAGTTTAGGCAGTTGTGCATTGTTCTTCACTATCTGTTTGGTTATCTGGTTTGTTTTACACAGTTTGGTTTATTGGAGGTGCGTTTACATTTATGTTGTTCATTTATATTGAAATAAATTATATTCTTTTACACTGAATTTGTGCCTGACATTCTCTATGGCAGTCCACACATTTCTGATTACAAAAGCAGCTGACATAACAACAAGGCATAGTCCTGACCAGAAGTGACTGCACAGAGAAGCCATCTTGGCTTTGCTGTTTGTTGCAAGAAGCATCCTGATCCTGAGGAGGTTTTGTACTTTTCTTTGCTAGTGACAGAGGAAAAGGAAAACTGCTGCCAGATATTGAAGGAGTGGGCCAGAGATCAGCTGTTAGATTGTGTTCATCTTGCTCATTCCCTAGTTGATCAGGGCAGGGTGTTGTTTGGAGATGTTCAGCCATTGATTTAGGTTTGTGCGGAACTGGCTTTGTCCATTATTTCTAAAGGTAGTGATGACTTTTCTACTCCCTTCAGTATATTCGGGTAGAATCAGTAGTATGGTTATTGGAGGATGACTCTGCTTATTTCTTTGAGCACTATTCAGCATGTTTCCAACAGGTGCTACCGTAGTAGAGTGTATTAACGCAGTGTGTTGTTCCTATTGCTCCAAAGCCTGGTGGTCCGGACATGCCCTTTGTAACTAGTAGCTGCATTTGCCTTCATGACCCTGGTCGTGATAAGCTCCCGGGAAATGGCAGAGTACTATCTGTGCCTTACCATGATCTGTATGCGATTGCCACAGCTCCTGGTGTACCAGGGAACCCAGGTCGGGTAACCAGTGCCTCAGAGAGACCTAGGTGGATTCTGAAGTGCAGAGTAAGTCCTGGAAATGAGGCAAGCTACTTGGTTATGGCGAGACTTCGGTGTCAGAGTTTCCGATATTGTCACATTACCCCAGGGCTAAATATGCATATAACTCGTGGAATCCCAGCATTGGGGTACCTGCTGTTTTGAGGGACTTGGAGTATCGAATTCTGTACATCTCAGAGGTTCTGGCCAGCAGGACACCCAGCCAGTTGCTTGACCCCCAGTGGTGATGTACCCAGTCAGTCACCTGACTCAGACAGTGGGACACTTTGCCTATTGTTAGATCTTGGCAGTGGGGCATTTTCCTTGGGACCTGGCACTTCTTCAGCCTATGAGGACATTTTGCTTTGGACTTGTGTGTAACAGATGACTGTCTTTTATGGACTGGTTAAGCTATGGCTGTTTGGAGCATCCTGAGGCCGCTTCTTAGAGGGGGGGATAGGGGGGGGGTGCTGTCAGGAAAGGGCTCACCTGCTGGTGGCACTGTGGATCCCAGATCAATAGGCTTCAGTTCCAGCATCCACTAGTGGGTGTCTCCCAGCAGTCAGAAGCTCATATCATTAGTCATCACCCGATGCTCGTTGCAGGAAGTATATTTAAGTCCTGTCTGTCCTTCTCTTGTTGCCTTAGTGCTGTCTGCATGTGCCCCTGACCTGCGTCCCTGTATCTTGTATCCTATTTCCTGTTCCTGGACCCTGATCCTGACCCTGTGGCCTGATCCCTTCCCACCTGCTCTCCCTGTTAGCCTTTCCCTGTCCTGTCCTGCTCCCTCTACTTGATCTCCCGTGTATGACCCTGGCTCTGTTACAATTACACCTGCATTCCCTATTTGCTGTATAGATTTGGTTTAGGCAGTTGTGCATTGTGTGTCACTTTGTTTGGTTATCTGGTTTGTTTTACACAGTTTGGTTTATTGGAGGTGCGTTTACATTTATGTTGTTCACTTAAATAAATTATATTGTTTTACACTGAATTTGTGCCTGACATTCTCTGTTGCAGTCCACACATTACTGGTCACACCAGCGGTGTTAGAGGTAGTTTAGCAGAGAGCTTGTCTATTCAGACTACAGCTCTGCATGTTCCTTCATTCCTCTGCCTATGTGGAGGGAAGGGGGGGGGCTTGGGTGTGTCCCTTTCCTCCAATCAGCTCTCACACAGTATAAGCCCAGACTCCCCATCCACTGCTGAATGAGGAAGAAAGATTGCTAACATGATCTGCACTTTTCCAAGAGTGTAGAAAAAGGAAGACTGCAGATATACAGTAAAACATATGTTGGGGAGATTTGTTTCATCCCTGTGTTTCGTCTGAGGCTATTACGCTCACTGAGTTTATGTAAGGGTTTACATCCACTTAAAATTTTTTATGCCTTCTGTTTTAATGGCAAATGTACAATACTGGATCTCCCATCATTTTTTGTCTCAAAGACAAAGGTCACCAAAACAAAACGAGAGGCTGAATCTATCCTACGGACAACAATAAAACCTGACAGGGTTTATAACCCTTCCACATTCAATCCAAAGTTAAAAGAAAAAAAAAAACCCACAGTTTTATATTTAGATATATTCATCTCTCTATGACATGCTTTTAGTTAGGGCACCTGAGGGTAGACAACTAAGCAACATGGATGAGAGATCTGTGCTGCTTGGTATTACTAACAACCCCCCCACTGAGTATTTTAGTCGAAAAAAAGATCAGAAAACATGGTAACCCAAGGGTAACCCATAACCACAGGTAACCCATGCCAGAAGCATGCAGAAACATATATGTTTAGGCAGAATAGTCATCTTAACTGCCATGATTCAACCCAGCTAAGAAATGGTATAGTTGTCATTACAACAAACCCTGAGGGTGACGTATTCGGCAGGGTAGTTGGGCTGATACAAAGTGTCATACAGTGTTGTGCATGTTAGTCTGATGACTACTCAAGGAAGGGAAGCTTGTTGGGATTCCAGGTAAACTTAAAATTATCTTGAATTTGTCAGGATATGTAAGAAGGAAGGTTAAGCTTTAGGACTTTACATTTTTACCTATTTACATGGAGCCCCAAAAGAGAAATAAACTGTTCTAGGAGATGGGAGAAGTTGGGTAAAGATACAACTGAGTTAGTAAGCAAAAGAACAACATTGTCTGTGAACATACACAATTTGTGATGATAGAAATGGTTTATACTCCAGTAACATCTGGTATCATCTAAGTAGAAGTCCCAAGGGTTCAATAGATAATATAAAGAGCAAGGGAGAAAGAGAGCAGCCCTGCATGGTCCCACCCAGATAAACTTTTCATTGTGTCTAGAAGCTATAGTGGCTGATGTTAGCACTACCTTTAGTATCACATTTCACACCTTTTGTGGTTGATCAACCTTGTAAATTGTTTCAGAGTGCTATTTATTTTGCTTAACAGGCATATTTAGACTGAATGAAGTCTATGATGCATATGTGGGCGGTGCACTGGATGATGACAAAGGTTTTGCAGTAGAGGCTGTGTAGTACTGGACAGAAGACTGCTGAGAAGTAGAATCACTGGTAAGTGCAGCTAAATAAATTCTGAACAGGTCTACTATGGGTATCAACTATGTGGCTATTATTTAGTAAAAGGGTAAATAACTTTTTTTTTTATCATCGGTAGGCATTTCATTTTTTTGTTGTTGTCATATAATGAATTACAAAATGACACCAGAATTGTTGGGTCTTCAGTCACTTTTACCTACTTGTGATTTCACAACAGAACTAGACTACTGCAATACAATATAGACATGATCTGTGGCTCTCAATCCAAGTACCTATCACAATTCTGTCAAATACTACCACTTGCTTTTGACATACTCTTTCTTGTTAATTATCTCTGCCAAAGAAAATGCCTAAACCAGGCATCCAAGCCAATGTTAATTTTCTGGGACAGCAATTTATTTTCTTGTATGCAATTAACATTTCAGTATTATATTAAAATCCAAGAAAATTAAATAAGAATAAGAGATAGAAACTGTTGGAGAAAATATCGGTAAAGATTATTGCAAATCAAAAATCATAGAGTACAGAGCCACTAGGTATCTGTGATATGATCTCCACAGAGACATATCATGTATTATTCATTGCATGATTGCTCACTCTAAAATCTATTTGAAAAATATTTTTTAGGATGCTGCTTAATATTGGCTTATCCGGTTTATATAATATGCCAGTTGGGTAGGCAGATGAATTACCTCTGCCAAAAATCACAAGCTATTCATATAAAATGCTCACAGTTTTCTTAGTCTGATCAAATACATTTTGCAACTGTAGAGTTAAACATAAAGCAGCATAACTTGAGGCAGTGATAGATAAGTGGCATAGGGGTATATCAAGGTTCATTATCTTCAGCTAGGACACAAGCTGTTTTTTGTTTAGAGCATAACACATTGGATCTCTTGTGATATTTCAGACAACTCCCTACTTCTACCTTTTATTTGTCTGTGAGAGCGATCATTGCAAACCCAGTCCATCAGCTTCTCTGCAGTCTGCGTGCGAGTACATTGCTGCATTCAGAGGTGGATAAATGCTGCCTCTGGATGCAGCAACAGTCTACAGCAGGGTTTCTCAAGCAGGGTTCCGTGGAACCTTGTGGTTCCTCCCGAGGTTGCTAGGGGTTCCTTAAGAAAGGGGCAATTTCTGCCTCTCAGATAAGATCCCAATGACACCATTGTTCCTTTTAGCTATCTGTAAGGGGGTAATTCTTTCCAATGATGACAAGAGTAAGGAGCATTCTTCCTACTGATTGTCACACTAATGTGTCATGAGTTGTAGATTTTTCATTTTTAGCAGGGGTTCCCCGAGACAAGGAATTTATTTCAAAGGTTCCTCTGTGTTGACATGGTTGAGAAAGGCTGGTCTACAGTCTATGCTATGGCCACATACCCTGGATGGCTTTGTCCAGGGTCGGTATTTTTTTACCACAAATAGCAATGGCGGCGATTTGCGATTTTTAGTGGGACTGCGACATTGGGGCAGACAGATCAGAAACCTAACTGACATTTTTTAGGGGGACCAGTGACATTACTACAGTAATCAGTGGTAAAAAAAATGCACTGTTACTGTACTAATGACACTGGCAGGGAAAGGATTAACATCAGGGGCGATCAAAGGGTTAAATGTGTCCCTAGGGGATGCTTTATAACTGTATTGGGGTTGTATTTACTGAATGAACACAGAGACCTTTGTTCCTAAATGAGAGTAACACAGGATCCCTGTGTTCATTACTGACAGAACAGTGGTCTGCCATGTTTACAATGGCAGACCGCCATTCTGTCTCCACGGGGAGTGATCACAGATGCCTGGCGGCAATCGTAGCCACCAGACCCGCTAATTGGCTCCCCCTGTGAGGAATGGGCGTGTGTGCCCCCGCTAGCAGTCCCGCGAAGCAACATACAGTTACGTTGTATCGCGGGACAAAGATGGCCTGCCGCAGTATATGTACTGCTGGCGGTGGGCAAGTGGTTAATTTATTTTAAATTTTCAAACTCACCCATCTATCCATGTCTTAATGCTTTCTTTTTTTGAGAATTCACTTTAAAACCTCCTAGCATTTCTAGCCACGGCCATCTTGAGTAAGGGCAGATGATTCATGTAGCGTTTACTTCCTGGATCCATATGCAGGAGGGTGTGCTTAGTCCCTCCTCTAGATGAAAGCTAAAAATGCATGAAGACTCCTGGGATGTATGACCTCATTTTGGTCTAGGCCAGAAACCAGTAAGCAACTGAAGAAATGTAAAAGACAAGTTTAAAAAAAGTAAATATAATATACCTTCCTATTTATTTACTAAGGTTAGCAGCAGAAAAATTAAAAATTGTTAATGTTGATTGATAGAGTTTAGTTCTGCTTTAAGCTTTAAGTCATATGAATGTGTTTTCCAAGGGAAAAAACGTAATAAGTGTGCAAGCCATTATTGAATTACCCTAAATATTTAATTTTCTCTGGCATCCAAACAAACTAAATTTCAGTGGAAGGAGGGGGTGGTATGAGCGTGGGATGTAAATACCAGGCACTGGATTATATAAAACAAGTAAAACAATGTTAAAAGTGTATTTATTGCATAAAAATACAGACTGACTCAAATGGTAAGAAACTTTCAGAAGGCAAGGCAAGATGCCAAGAGCTTTTTTGTGTGTCAGGGATTTCATAATCTTCAATAGCCTGCCCTTTTATTCCCACACGAATCAAACCACAAAGCATTTATATAAAAAAAGCATACAATTTCAGAAAAAACAAGAACACAAAAATCTTACAAAACACACTTGCCACAGAACCAAACATAATGACGAAAAGGAGAAAAATAGGGAGGCAAACACTATATTTGGTTTCTCTGTAAAGAATGTTTTAGTATATTTTGGAAATAGCACCTTTAAAAGCCAATCTGGCCATATGTCAAAAGAAGTTAGGTGTGCTTGGTCTAAAAACGAAACCCTCCTATGCTTTTCAGCCAAGGAAGCTGCCATCTTAGCCTCTGTTTGACACCATTTATGACACCAGCCATTTGATAGCTTAATAAATCAGCTGAAAGCACAAACACTTGTGACAGGTATAATTCGTGACATGCCTTAAGTGTAACTGGTTTGGGAAACAGTTAAATCAATGGGTTTAGCTAGACTTCATCCAGTGGTTGTAAACCCTTACATATACCAAATAAAGCGACTGGCCTCAGGTGAAACAAGTAATACGTTGTATATGTTTATCTACAGCCCTCGCTTCTCTACAGTGATTCAAAGTCCAGAATTTATACAGGTTGCCTGAACATCCAGAAAGCAGAGGGCAGGGAGCTGAAGTTACACTCTGCAGAGCTCTGAGAGCTGATTGGAGGGAAGAGACACACACCCCTTCACAAAGTACACAAGAACAGAGATGAGGCTGTCAATTACAGGCTGTGTGCTGGAGCTCCCTCTCCTGTTATTTTTTTTCCTCTTGGTGTCAGGAAAACTTGAAGTGACTCATGCTGATAACAGAGGAATGAATCAGTGACACTCTGAGTTGAGACAAGTACACACTATAGAGGGTAATGCTTTGTTCATATTTTATTTCTGAGGTTTACAACCACTTTAAAGAAGAATTCCAGGTATGGCATTTTTATACATAGTTACATTGGTCCAGCTTGTATGTGCCATGCTTGTGGGATCCCCCTGGAAATCATTGTAGCAGTCATCGCTTTATAAATTGATCTTCACTAGCCTCCGGGTCCCAAGGGGCTGCACTGCTACATTGTGAACACAGGTGGTTGGCCACCATTCAATGAATGTAAAGAGTTCTCTGAATTAATGGAGTGCAGAGATTGGGCAGTTATGTCATCCTTTCCACTTCATCCAATTAGAGCAGCTAGTGGAGATCACTGGAGTAGCAGAGGCTACCACAGTGATTTCCAGGTTCCAGAGGGATCCAAGATGGACCAACGTAACAATGTAAATAATGCCATACCTGGAATTCTTCTTAATAAATCAACAGTATATTTAAAGCATTTCTATAATTTTCCTTGCAAATAATGACAAATTCTTGTGATGTACACACTGTCTGCAGGGTTTATATACAGGCTTCATAGTTTATGTGTTTCCTTATATGATGATTGCAAGCCCATGTCATGCTGGTGAGTCTGCCTATGGCAACACCATGCCAGCAGCAGAATCACCAAAATGAAGCCAGACCCCCATTGGCTGAAATGCTGCAGAATCTCGCTAATGAGGAAGCAGCAAAGGAAAGTCATAGACGATTCAGATTTACCTACCTCTAGCTTTGATTTCTGCCAAATGACACAAAAAGCACTAGCGTCAAAGTATCAGGATGACAGCCAGTGAGCAAGCATTTTGAGAAAAAGAGGTCAGCAATGGCAGGTCATATAATTCTCCTATGATAAATGTGAGTTAAGGAGTTGGGAGAATGGGAGTATATGATTTTCTTTCAATGTATGATTCCTTTGCTATTAAAGAATACCAGGCATCCCTTAATCAGGGCAGCCTTTTCTAACACTAGAATACCAGAATTAATGTGACTTATATTAACATGAGTTGCCATATGCTTTAGATATGTTGAATTGCATTTTTGAATGACTGCATATCAACTCAATGGTAAAAACACCAAAGATAAAGCATAAACTGACTTTTTCCAAAAGTGCTGCAATGTAATATGTTGGGGGAATGGGTCTTTAAATGAGTTGGGGGAGTAGGGATTGCTGGCACAAGCAATCTCCCTCTAAAGACCTACTACATGGACACAAGAACAATTATACACTGGGAAATTGGATATTTTAAAAGCCTGTAGGGCAGCTTTTTTCAAAAAGTTTACACCACAAAAAAACCCTTAAAATATTATTTTATGCTTTAAGGAACCCTATCAAAAACCAATTTATCGGGGCTCTATGGGGAAAGTGCCCCCTTACAACTGTGGTCACTAGGAGGAATGCAACCCTTACAGACAGATAAAAAGATAAAAAGAACTAAGTCATGCTGTTGGTTTTGCAAAAAGCTATTATACATGGATTGAAATGTGGCCTGTTCTGCAGGGATTGTATGAATATCAATCCATATATGGGCAGGCTGGTTGTGCAGAAGTGGATTTACAGATCAGCTTCTGTACAACCAGCCTGTTGGATTTTTCCTGAATAATCAGTGCCACCAGCTATAGCCAACAACACTGATCAGTGTATTCTGAAGGCAGGGAAGGCTTTCCACCATCAAAACACAATAGCACAGTCGGCATTATTCCCTCTGAGTGTGTGGATGGGGGAATCGGGTAATTGTATCCATTCAACCCACTGGCTGGGCAAAATATAATGATTAATGTATAGCCAGCTTTAGTAGTGTTGGGCCTGGAACTATAAAGGCACCATCAAAGTTAATCAGCTACAGCTTAAGGAACCCCTAGCAACCTCTGGAAGAACCCTAGGGTTCCACAAAACTTTTATTAAGAATAGCTGCTACACTGATTTCAGGGCACCATATAATTTAAAAAATAATACAACATGTCTCTAGATAATGTTTGACTTTAAAGAAAACCAGTAATATGAAAATGCTTGACATTTGGCTGTCACACCAACCCAAAAGCGTTAATAGTTTTGGAGATAATTCTCCAGAACAAATATACAGATCGAGACTTTTGCCTTCACTACCTATATACTGATGCCAAGCAACTAGCATTTTAAGAAGGAGGTCACCAAAGTCCACCTCTGTATTTCCCTCAGTACAGGTCTATAGTAAAGCTCTAGCCAAAATGTAGGAAAAGAAATGAACTACCCAACAAGTGCCATCATCCAAATAATAACATTGAGGAAAAAATGAGAAATAACCCAAAACCATTATTTCACAAAGAATATGGACTTTCGGGGGCACATGGTAGAATGAACCAGAGCGACTCACAATTGATAAAAAATATAATTTTATTACAAAGAAATAAAAAAAAAAAGTGAAGAACAAAAGCAGTCCTCACTCAGTTGACATATACAACACATAAAGGGAAACAACATCTAAAAATAATAACCCAGACAGGCTTTAACCCACTATGTTCAAACAGAACAAAAGGTTTGGACTGACAAGGAAATACTTGACTTGTTACAGAGTTATATCTGATCAACGGGTCTATGCGTTTCGCAGCATGCTTCTTCAGGACCAGTTTGTATCAGAGTAGTTCTGCTTAAAAATGCAGCAATTGCCTCCCGGGCGGACATAGAGGACGCAGTAATAAAGGGATCATGTAGAGTTTACTCAGAATGAATACCTATTTAGGGAAATCTGGTAGTAGTCAGGTGTATCTCATATAGGGCTCAATGAACATAATATTAAAAGGGATTCCAATGGGCTACCGAGGGGGGCCCACTAATAGGATGGTTTGCTATCTTAATATATCAGACCATCAAATCAAAACACATTTTGACTCAACGATATCAACACTGTTCACATTTTAATCATGTTTTATATTGTTTAATGAAAAAATATGTTACCTGCGGATGTTTGCTTGAATTTCTCACTTTTCTTCTTCCTCCATTTCCATGGCTTGAAAATTCTTCCTAAAGTGGCAAATTTACTTCTTCTCCTGATTGGCGGAGTGTGGGTCCCGGGCACTAAGGATTCAGAGCGCATTGCAGCCAGTCTCTCCACTTCCTCAGCTGAAAGATACCAGATAAAATTGTAAGAAAATATGCTCATGTACAAACATAACAGGTTTGGAAAGAAAGGCTCATGGCCAATACTGAAATACCTAACACACATTAAGTCGTCTTGGTTATTGAATTCCTTACTGATGTCACATACTGAACATTGTAGGTGTTGTTTATGCCCAATACACTTTGTGATTATAAAGTGTTGGGGTTTAAAATGGAACTATAAGTGGGTATAAAATACATACTGTATATGACTGTAGCTCAGTATTCAATAACCTCTTTCTGCCCAGCCCTGGCATCCCTTTAATAGGGTCTGTACACCCAAGGGGTAGGAGGGATTGGTTATTATGTGACTGACTGTCACAGTGGTCAAATGATTGGGAGCCAGCTACTAATTATTAGTGGGGACAAAGAGCTGTGTTTGACAGCCTAATCTCTGTGAACCCCTACAAAGATGAGGGGTTCTGTTGCAGGCTCCTATCAGTGCTCATCCACTAACGACCGTTGGCCATGGTACTTACTCATTGAGAGCCTTGGTGTTGACCTCCATGACTAAGCCCCATGGATGGGACAAAACATTTCAGAAGGGGGCAAGACCTGGACTGAGTTTGGACTGAGGCTGCATTTACTATTCACTGAGGGTTTTGTGTGGCACTCGGGACCATGCTTTTTCTTCAGCTTAGTGTTTGTGCTGTCAGCGTGCAGTGAGAGTGCTGTCAGCAAGGAAACATTGGCCTACCAGTGACACCTATGTGGAGTGTGTGGGCATTAAAGTCCACCATTTTGCTGCTGCACTTATGTGCAGAGATGTATAGTAACTAAGTAGAACTACTTCACTACTGTACTTAAGTACCGAAAGGCGGTATCTGTACTTTCATAAAGTAGAATTTTTTTCTCCTACTTCCACTTTTACTACATTTTTTCGATGATTTCAATACTTCTACTCTGATATTTTTTTTTTTGTGCTGCATGGTTACTCGTTACTATTATAAAAATTACCACTGCCAGAACAGTAGATGGCAGGTTTCATGAAGCTCAAAACATGTGTATTATCAGTGCATACGAAAATAAATGCTACTGTATGTATAAATAAAAGCTGCATTTGAAATAATAAAAAACAATATGATGTTCAAACTTTTGACTTCTTTCTTTAATAACTACATAACACAGTACTTGTACTTTTACTTTCAGTACTTGAGTAGCAATTTCTTTTTCAAAACTACTGGTACTTTTACTTTCAGTACTTGAGTAGCAAAATTTAAAAAAAAACTACTTGCAATACTTAAGTACAAAAAATGTTGAATACTTTAGTACTTCTACTCAAGTCACTTTTTGATCGAGCACTTCCACTTCTACTCAAGTCACTTTTTGATCCAGCACTTGTACTTTTACTTAAGTATGGGTTTCGAGTACTTTATACAACTCTGCTTATGTGTTGGGCTAATATAACATGACATTTTTTTTTTTTTTCAATGCAAGCTGTGTAGGTACTTGAATTTGACTTAGTACCTCTTGAAATGCACTGCACAGCAGAGCTCAGAATGTGCGAGGGGAAGCAGCACAAGAAGAAAATCAGTTGCTGCACTGATGCTAACAAGGAGGATGTTGATAGTAGAGAGCAGAGTAACGGAGAGATGAGCTTATTAAGCTGGCCATAGGGCTAATTTTTGTTTTTGTTCAGCCAGTGGACTGAATAGAAAAAGCTAAACCGATTACCCCATCCACATTGAATGTGTGGAATCCTTCACGGTGCGCTATTATATTCTGACAGTGGGGACTCCCCTGCCATCAGAATACAATGATGAACGCTCCAGCTGATTGGTTGCACGCACTTATAGAAGCAAAATTTTCCAACAAGCACATTCATGAGAAGTTGATCATTAGTTCAATTTCTCAAGAACAGGAATGGCCATAGATGGATCAAAATTCAGCCGATTCCTGCTGAACTGGCCAAATTTCAATTCATCTATGGCTAGGTTTAGTCTTTTTATCCTTTCACTATTCAATTATCGGTTAGAGGAGGAACATGATCTGTATGTGTTGCTTATTAGCACAGCAGAGGAAAGGTGAGAGAGGGTCCTGTGTAAATCTTAGGACTGGATGGACAGAAATGCAAATCCTTTAGGAGGTAAAGCAACTCCCCATATATGTATTAAATCTGAATATTTAGCTGTTTTCTTGGAGCTCAGATTAATTTTAGGTCTGTTTACCGCTGTAACGACCATATGAATTGATGCTCTTATATTAAGTCCTTTAATAATAGGCAAATTATATAAATATGCAACATTATAAAGAAATGGATTTTAAATTGAACGAAAAATATAAAAATGTAAGTAATTGTCAATCAGTCTCCAATCACAACAAACATTGGCAGGATTTACTTCTCATTCCTGGTATATTTCAGTGTGTCATTTATGAGACAAGGTTAAAGGAGGGAAGAAGTGAAGACAGATCAAAGGAGCACATGAAACAAAGTTATTCCGACATGTGGCTGGAATGTAGGAAATGTATTTATGCAACCAAAAAAAAAAAAGATGTGTTTGCAAAGACAGCACTGTGTACTGGCAGCAAAACAATCCTCCTCCACTTGACAATGTATTCCTTGTCTAAAAGAATGCATGGGCTTTCATAAGCAGTCAACAGGGAGGGAATCTGCAAACAGTTTTTGGGTCTCTGTCTCATAGCGCTCATAACACAGCAAAATTTAATGATTGATGACATGTTTTATAGGAATAGTTTTTGTATAACCTTTTTTCAAATGACTTGAATTACACAATGCATGACTTTTTCCAATATACCGAAATGCTGCACATTTTTTTGGGATAGGCCCTATTAAAGTGTTACTAAACCCAGGACCCTGCATTCACTATATCTGGTCTCTCACAGTACACAAAACATGGAAATGCAATTATTTTAGTAAATTTAAACTACTAAATACCTTTTCTCATCAGCAGTATATAGCAGTCTTGTGACTTCTATATACTGTTTGGCAGTGTTAAAGCTAGTAGGCGGAGCTTTCATTCTCCTCTGACTGTCCTATGAGTCTGCATGACCCCTAACCCTCTGTCTGGACATTGCTGATTAGCACGGTGCTGATCATCACACACACCCTCCTCAAACAAAACCTCTCTAGCAATACACACCAAACCGTGCATGTGCAGAGTGCCCCCAAGGCTCTGTTCTATCAGCAGATGGATTGGGGACAGCAAAAGAAGGAGAGGATCAAAGAAGACAGGATCAAACAGCCTTTTTACACAATGCGGAGGTTCCACAGTAAGTATAATAAGCATGCTTTACTGCATACACAGACTGATTTTACTGTTGTGGGTTTAGTAACACTTTAAAGTTACAGGATGAACAATGCAGCTAAACAGAACAAAATTCATCTGGTGTGAATAAGACCCAGATGTAACATGGAAGCATGTTTTTATCTGTTGCATGTCATTTGTATTTTTTGATAAACAACTGAATATGTTTATTGATGGGAACCAATACGTTTTAGGGACTTGTACTCCCTTCTTCAGGGCTAACAATAAACATAATAGGTGAAAAGTTAGACCAAAGGGGTACAGGAAAGGTTGACATAATTCTGCAAAGAGTTGGTAAAAGAAGAGGGGATGCTACATCATGGTAAACATGGCAATGTCCAAACTTGTTTGAGATGTATTGCTCCCATCAATTTCAAAATGACCTTATTTTTTTCTAAAAATGGTACATTTTCTCAGTTTAAACATCTGATATGTTTCTATTGTGAATAAAATATGGGTTTATAAGATTAGCAAATCATTGCATTCTGTTTTCACTGAAGAGGCTGCTAGTCTGTACCCGTGGAATCACTCCCTCTCCAGCCAGATGCAGCAAGATGTTCCTCTGTAGCAGGCATGAAAACTGCTGAACTTCAATCGCCAGCAGTGGTAGTAAAATCTCATTGCCTCAGCCACAGAGGGCACAAATCCAAAGAGTACAGGCAACCTCTGACATTTCGACAAATTACCAGTGGCCTGTGTGACAATAAATATTGTTCAATTATCACAGCCACAAAAGTTTGCTTGGTCTACAAGCATTCCCCAATGCCCCAGTAAAATGAGATACCCCACTATCTACCAACCAACTTCTTTTCAATGCATAATTTGCATAATTATGGAGGAGAGCATAAAGCAGAACTTCCCCTTAGATTGAAATTCCACTTTAAGCTTTTATGAGACTGGGTTTACATATACATTGATACTACTCAACATCCTAACGGGCACGCTGTTTTCCAAAAACTGGGCAGTTCATTAAGCATTCTGGCTACTATACTCCTATTTGAGCATCTCGCAGCTTGAAAAAGCTCAGTACAGCTTTTTATTTTTTTTTCTGAGCTAAAATACAGGCCATTAATTGTAATGTGCCTGTGCACACAGGCGCGTAAACAAGCGCTGTGCATTCTTCAGTAAGAACAAAATAGAAAAATCTGCATTTTTGGTCAGTAATTTAAGCCTCAATGCACTCAAATACGCACGAATACACACAAATACGCGCAAATACATACAAAAAAAAAAACGTCTGGAAAAAGCAGGGCCATCTTTCATTATGATTGGACCCTGGGCAAATATTTTCTTGGGCCCTCCCAAAACCACTTATTAACTATTTGCAGCCAGTGCAGGCTCAAGGGGCAGCTGCTTTGGGCCCCACAACAATGACTGGGCCCAGGGCAGCTGCCCCTTTTGCCCTGTGTTAAAGACGGCCCTGGGAAAAAGTAGATGCTCAAACAGGAGTATTGTGTGCAAGAGGCCTAAAACATGAACTTTCCTAATAACTCATACTTGCCTAGGTGATGGCAATGACAGCATTTATATGCCACGTCTTCATGCTAAAAAGAAGTATTTTTTATTGCTGCCGGTATCCCACTGAGATTTCTCTCTCACTTTTTTCCTATTCTGTCCATAACTAAACAAAAGTTTTTGGAGTCATTCCACTTTAACAGTAACCGGCTGGAGCATAGAGGTCATCCATTTGATGAGTGCTCTCAGACGTTTCTCCTGCTGTACTCGCTGACTAATTTCTGCACATTTCAAGCAGCTGAATTATTATTACATCAGATGAAATTACAGGGCTGATTCATCACACTCTCTGTTTATCAAGACCGCATTATTACAGCTATTAACAGAATCACAGCATTAACCTTTCCTGGACTTGGCCCAAAGTTTACTTAGCATGCAGAAAATGTATTCTTTATTAGTGATATTTTGAACTTCTTATACATTTTCTTTTTATTTTTTTTATAGGATTTCCAAATCAACAGCGTTAACATCCAAGTAAAATAATTCCAATGTGTTCATACAGTAAATAGCAAGCCAACAGCAATTACAGATAGTAAGAAACTTATGCCCGGCAATCAGAAATTGTAACTAGTTTACAATAAAGTGGAGCTAAATGTAACAAGTAAAAAACTGTGAGCAGGCAATTGTTTGTTGCAAAAGAGAAATGCATTGTCTCCTCTGCAATAACAAGCATCTTTGGTCCTGACAAAGCTGAGATGTACGCCCATTGGCGAAACGCGTTGAAGTTACAACGTCAGTGACGTCACGTCTGGTCACGCATACCCGCGGGTACTGACTTTCCGGTCCCTTGAGTGAGGATTGGACTATGCTAAAAAGCTATCTAATAACTTGGCATATCTGAGGAGCGGCGCACAGTACAGCCATATACACCTGACAGGCATTATCAAGTAACACATGAAGAGTGAGCTAAGGAGTTTAGCAGCGGGACATATCCGTTATGGATGGATGGGACGCTCTGAGTGAGTACTTTCCTTGATTGATGGACCACTTTTCCCAGTTACCTGCTATTGTCGCAACAGCTCTATCCATTGTATTATGCAGGGCTGAAACTTTCCGCTAAAAGACTATCATTCCAAGCGGTGGACCTCCCACCATTCATGCTCCAGCATTATCTGAGCTATCACATTTTTATTCTACTGATCCTTGCCACTATTTACTTTACACTTTTGCAGGCCGCATACTTTTGACTTCCATATTACCTTGGACAGTGAGAGACAATTTTAAGAATGAGCTGCCATCTGATTGCTATTATCTAAAGGAGTCATTATCACTGATAGCACAATAATGCATAAATTATAGAGACTCTATTCTCACCATACAAGAAGAATTTGTAGTCGCACCCACTGCAAGTGCTTAAGGTGGTTTACATTTGTCAGTCAACAGTGCAATTTTACTGTGAGGTATTAGACTTAGTGCAATATCCAGATTAGTTTATATCTCACAATCTAGAATTATCGCCTCATAGTGGCCACAGGTGACGGTTATTCTTTTTAAATTGGGGTAGACAACGTTGTCTAGGGTATGAGATGGATATGGTCTATTTTTTATCTACTGCTTGATATAATTTACATTATTGCTTTTTGATACTATGTATTACCCTTTACAAATTTCTGGTTTATTGTATTAGTCCCTCTAGGTAATCACTTTCTAGTGTGAACCCTCTTGGACACACATACAATTTATTTCATGCTAGTCTATACTGGGTTACATGGGACTGCAACATTTTGCTGTGGGCTGATACTAGGCTTCATATAGCTTCTTTTGGTATATTTCATTTATTTCTTCAATAACAAACACCTAACCTGCCTGCTTGCAGTCTTCTATTGAATGCACGCTGAGCTTCACATGCACAGCTCACCGTGCATTACCAGCAATCTGTGCGAGAATTGACTGACCCTCTTGAGCATATGTGGAATGATGTCATTACCCCTCCAGCCAATCCGGAGACCAAAAACTGGGCACCTAAAAGTAGATGGGAAGAAGACGACAGCGGCTGGCGAGGGATTTAACTGCCACATCGCTAGAATGAGGATTATTTCTTTCAGTTTAGTTCCACTTTAACAATACATAATAGCTTTGTGAAAGGAAAAGTTCTCACTGTGATTTGATGATTCCCAAAATAATGAATAATATAAATTCAGGTACTAGAAATTAGGGATCGACCGATTATCGGCAATGCTGATATATCGGGGGCCGATATGCACTTTCCCCGATATATCGGAATCGGCCCCTGAGGTTACCGATATTGTCGATATTTCGGGAAAGTGCTGTACTGGAGTGATGCCTGCAGCTAGAGGCATCACCCCGGTATCATCGTCCATAGCCGGTGGTCGGCTGTCTTGTAATGACAACCGATGCAGCCGAGAAGCCGTTCAGCTGTCATTACAAGGAGCGGGAGGGGACGTCTCCTCCCTCCCTCTGCCTTCCGTGGCTCGCCCGGGTCTCTTGTCCCACCGGGAGACCCGGGCATCATACCTGCACGGCCGCCGAAGAGAAGACCTGATCAAAGCCGCATTCGGCTCTGATCGGGTCTCCATGTAAAAAACCCAGAAGTGATGTCATGACATCTCGTCCGGGTACTCAGCAACAAATTAAAAAAAATGCGAGCATTCAAAACAGACAAACTTGGCGTGCAGAGGAGGGGGTTTGGTCTTTAAAAATGTCTGAAAATATTGCCCAATATCGGCCGATACCGATATCCGATGACCAAAATATCGGTATCGGCACTAAAAAAACTATATCGGTCGATCACTACTAGTGATAGAAACCCTAATCATAGAGTGAAGGACATGTAAGAATAAATAAGAATGTGGAAAAGAAAACGTGAAGAAGTGAGTTAAGAAAAAGGCATAGGGTAGGGTGGAGGATGGGGATATTCTGAACTTCAAAATCAAAATCAAATGTGTACAGTTTCTACTGTATAGAATAAAGGTTCATTCATTTCCCAGTAACACTATCTGTATAATGGAAATGTCCAGGAATTGTCTTTGTTACCATCGTTGCAGCTCTACACGTGTGGACTCGCCTAATAGCCAGAGACCGTTTATGGTTGGGGCTCACTTTATGCCTTTAACATCCTTTTCAGGTCTGGCTGTGGACTATTCTGCTTCTCTCCATTTACCACCCAATGTGCATAAACAATATGCTTTCCTAAATGATCATTTGGGGCATGATAATTCCTTCAAAATGAACAGGACTGGTGGACCCACTGCCATAATCTCATAATATCACGTGGAAAAACAGGGCTATAAAACATTTCAAACCACTGACTGCAAAAAGCTAAAAACATTCTATCATATTTTATAAAAAGTAATCATGCCGAGAGAATTACAGGACTGCCATTACAGACCATCTTGTGAAGTAGCTAAATAATTGAGAGTTATGCCTGATCCTTCAACTATACTGCATTTTGAATCACTAAACATGTACATAGCCAGGGAAGTCATAGCAATGTCAAGACTTATTACTTGCATGCTTGTTTCAAGGACGGCTAATGAATCACAAAGTAGTGAAACCAGTTGATTAGCAGACAGCCAGGTAGCTAGCATTTTCATAAGGTCAAGTCTGCATTTGTAGTCTCTATATTTCTCTGCATATGCTTCCTTTAAATGAGAAGAAAAATTCCAAGATTTAACTCAACTCAACTACTTCCAATACATGTTGACTGACAACACTGCCTAATACTTCTACTGCATTATGGAGCTAAGCTTTTTTCATTTGTTCAGAACAGCTGATATGGAATGCTGAGAAGGAGTGGTCTCAGCCAGGTTCAAAAATATTTTGACATCTGCCTATGTTGGAGACATGAGTGTCCTATAACAGTGTATCAGTGCAAAAACGTTATCTCAACTGTGAAGCACGATGGAAGGAGAATGGGACAGTAGGCAGGAGTTTTACAATATTTACCACTTAAAATAAAAACACACCATTACTTTTGGAAAATAATTGGCCGTGGCCGTTTATGATTGGTTTTAAAACTTAAATAAATAAATAAGTAAACACAACACACTTTAACAACTCAGCCACTACGGCTCAGGCTGCATAAATAAATAATTTCAGATAAAATACAAAACTTCCAACATAGTAAAAACAAGACAACCGCCCCCCTTTGTTTAACCACAAAGGTGACCCACCACATAACAACAGCCGCGACAAGGGGAGGGAGGGATGGGGAACACCACAGATATGCCTTCTGAGGCAAATGAGCCCCACTGAGACAAACCCCGCTTTTTATAGAGCCCCTGGGCAGTTCCAGAAGCTTCCCTAGCTATCACGTGCCCCTGCAGGTGAGACCTGTCACCTGCAACGCCACGTGACCTCCTACTCACAGCTGACTACCTCAGGAGAATAGCCTTCCCTTCCCACCCTTTTTCCCTGAGGAAAAAAGGAGGGAAACTGCCTGACCTAGCTTTGACCTCTTTCCCATCACTTTCCCATGAGGAAAAGGGGGCATATTTTGCCTTCCCTTTTCCTATCATTGATGCCTCAAAGCCCCGACAGTCACTGAGGAACCAATGAATTTCAGATTGTATCAGGAAATTTGTAACCCAAAATCAACTTAGATAACGGAACATGAAGATGATTCAAAATACAGAAATACTCTAAGAACAACGTGATTTTCAAAGACACATGGCATTACATGGCAGTGTATTTTACATACTGTGGAGACTTGTGGTCATAACCAAAATGTAGACATGGTTTTAGGGGTATGTATAGTTAAATAGTAACAGATCTTTCAGCTTTATGAATGCCTTATGAAGCAACAAACCTGCTATGTGCACACAGTGCCTATAGCTTTTCCTCTAGCACAGGGGTCTCTATACATTCTAAACAAGGGGGAAGTTTACTGTCCTTCAGAATTTAGGGGGGCTAGACTATGGCTAGTGAGAGTAGATAATGTCCTGGCGTCCAGTGGAAGTAAACAATGCCCTATGTTTGGCATCAGTGGGAGGAATAGCGCCCAATCTTTGGTATCAATGGAAGGAATTCTGCCCCATTGTTGGTGTCAGTAGAAGGAATTCTGCCCCATCATTAGTGTCAATGGAAGGAATTCTGCCCCATTGTTGGTGTCAGTGGAAGGAATTCTGCCCCATTGTTAGTGTCAGTAGAAGGGATTCTGCCCCATTGTTGGTGTCAGTGGAAGGAATTCTGCCCCATCATTAGTGTCAATGGAAGGAATTCTGCCCCATCATTAGTGTCAATGGAAGGAATTCTGCCCCATCATTAGTGTCAATGGAAGGAATTCTGCCCCATTGTTGGTGTCAGTAGAAGTAATTCTGCCCCATCATTAGTGTCAATGGAAGGAATTCTGCCCCATTGTTGGTGTCAGTGGAAGGAATTCTGCCCCATTATTGGTGTCAATGGAAGGAATTCTGCCCCATCGTTGGTGTCAGTGGAAGGAGTTCTGCCTCATCCTTGGTGTCAGTGCAAGGAGTTTTTCCTCATTGTTGGTGTCAGAGGAAGGAGTTCTGCCCCATTGTTGGTGTCAGTGGAAGGAGTTCTGCCCCATTGTTGGTGTCAGTGGAAGTAATTCTACCCATTGTTGGTATCAGTGGGAGGAATAGGCTCCATCGTTAGTGTCAGTGTATGGAACAGTGCCCCAAGGACTTGATAAAATAAAGCAAAGTGTCGCAGTTTGGAGGTGACATCACTGAATGGTGTATCATCCAGCATTTTTATATATCAGTATGCAATTGAAAATTCTATCACCAAACAACTTTATATTATTTAGTAGCCTCATAATAAACAAGCAGCAATGTATTAGTGTGGCAAGCAGTATGTGACACAGCAATATATAAAATGTTTAGCAGCTACAATTCACCAGCAGCAACAGCACATACCATAATGCAGCAATATATTGTAACACCTTGCTGCAGAACAGCAGTAGACAATTATATCACACAGCAATACATGTTCCAGCATTAGTATACATCACAGAGTATTAGTGCAATGTAGTATAACCATAAAATATATTACATTACTGAGAAACAGCCGATTCTCACTTATACTAGCATAATGTATCTCCCAGAATCAGTAAATTAAAAATATCAGCAGGGGAATATTGTATCACCCAATAGCAGCAAATTATATTACAAAGCTGTTGTTATATAAAGAAGCAGCATTACATTATGTCACCAGCAGTATAGGTCCCTGCAGTAGCCATCACCCCACAGTAATTGCTGGGGCACAGGATTATGGTCTCCAGCCACGTGCCCCAGGGCTGCTGATAAGGCAGTACAGCCAGACCTCCTGTACTGGGCCCGGGCCCCATCAGTTCAAAAGCGGGGCCCAGGCACCTGCTGAGCACGAGGGCAAGCTGTACTGTTTTATTGCAGACACCCACCCTTGCCTGCCTCCCCCTGCAGCACTGTTAGCTTCTTGTCCTCTCCCTCCCTCTGGCTGCACTGCAGGGGGATGTTTCAGGATGGAGAGTGGGGAAGGAGCCAGTACATGTAATTTACTGGCCCCTTCCTTCCCTGAATGAACAGTGAGCGATGGGTACCAATCACTCCTGTGTTCATTCATTACTGAAGCATAGTAAACTATGTTTACTATGCTTAGTTTGTCAATGAGCAGGAAGCCTAACAGCGCTTCCTATTCATTCATCTGTGCAGCTGAGGCTGTAGAGAAAGGGACTGATAAAATCTATGTCCTCAGTCACTTTCGGCCGGAGGGGGGGTCCCTGACTGGTCGGCTGCATGGGGCCCTGTGATTTCTAACAGCAGCCGTGATGTGCCCTCAGCAGTGTTGGATTTTTAAGGGGGCGAAAGGGACAATTGTTTCAGGCTCCTTGGTAAAAGTGACCCTCCAAAAATCTGGCCTGCAGCTGATACCATAGAGGGGCCAGAGGGCGCTAACCAACTGGTTGTGCCAGTTTTTCAAACATCCTTGTGTGCAGCTCAGCCTCTAATGTAGGTATATACTTAGCCTAGTTATTGAGATAGAGTGGGCTGACTTAGATCATCCAATCATGTAAAAATCCTGTTTTTTGTTTCCAATTTTCCTTGCACATGATTGGGTATTCTTTCCCAAGTGTAATTATCATTAGCTCCCTCTTATTCTTTGAAGCAGAGTTCCACCCAAAAGTGTAACTTCCGCTCATTTGGTTCCTCCCCCCCCTCCGGTGCCACATTTGGCACCTTTCAGGGGGGAGGGGGGAAAGGGTACCTGTTTTTGACAAGTACCCTTCCCCAATTCCGGGAGACGGCGCCGCAGTGCTGTCCCTCTGAAGTTTGGCCACCTCCTCCTTTCCCCTGCTGCTGAGCCAATCCGAATGCGCAGCGGGCTTCGCGCATGCGCATTAGGCACCCACCCGCGAAGCCGCAAGGCTTCACTACCGGGTTCCCTCACCGGCAATGGCGGGGGCAGCACCCGACAGCCGATGGAAACATCAGCTGCAGTGCCGACATCGCTGGACTCCAGGACAGGTAAGTGTCCTATTATTAAAAGTCAGCAGCTACAGTATGTGTAGCTGCTGACTTTTATTTTTTGGAGGGGGAGAGGGGAGGCTGGAACATTGCTTTAAGTTAGGTGAAAATGTAATAATAACAGTTTGACAAGAAAGAAAGAAAGAAAGAAAGAAAGAAAGAAAGAAAGAAAGAAAGAAAGAAAGAAAGAAAGAAAGAAAGAAAGAAAGAAAGAAAGAAAGAAAGAAAGAAAGAAAGAAAGAAAGAAAGAAAGAAAGAAAGAAAGAAAGAAAGGCTGCAATAAACAAAGGTCACACGTGTAAAAGAAATCTGAACCACAAAAATCAATATGAAGTTAAATTTTCTCTAGAACTGTGCATATACATCATTTGAAAACTATAATGCTGCATATAATGTTATCCCATGCTAAAACTATATCATCCATCACCAAGAACACTGGTATTTGTCAGGTCACAGTGATTTAAAATAATGACAGAAACAGAAGCACAAAGAAAGGTATTTATTTCCTGCATTTATACAGAGCTGTCATACTGTCTAGTACATAACAAAGGCCCACTCACATTGGCCGCTGCCCAGAGAACAAAAATATTCTATATAATATATAAAAAATATAATGAAACCGACCACAAACCTGGTCAATTCAAACTGAGCACATAATGAAAAATCCATATGTAGAGGTTACATTCGGGGTAAACTACAATACAAATGATCAGCAAATCCAGAGATAAGAGCAGCTGAAATGAAATTCTAATCTTGGCAATTAGCTTCACCCCTCCTGAACCTCCTTAAAAATAACAAGCATGTTATCCTTACCTGCTCTGTGAAATGGTTTTGCACAGAGCAACCCCGATCTGCCTTTTATCCGGTCCCCCGCCGGTGCTCTGGGCTCATCCATTCTGCCCCATAGCAAGCCGCTTGCTGTGGGGGTACTCTAACGTGCTCACTCCTGAGCCACTTCTGTGTGTCTATGGGACACATGAAGCATGGCTCAGTCCTCTGCCCCCCCCCCCCCACCCCTTCCTCCCTGACTGTAATGGACAGCAGCAGGAGCCAATGACATTTTTATGTTTTGGATAAAGTAGTGAATGGTTAAACGCCCTGGCCAGTTTTCTTTTTCTTTGTCATATTGAGACGACTTCCTTTACCTGTCTCAAATCATAAGAGGTTAAAGGTGATTTTACCAAAGCAAGGAAAATCCTCTCTTAGATAGTTGTTACAGGAGCAAGTGTCCCCACTGGAAGATTTTCAATCCAATCCTTTTCTGATCCTATCCCAAAATTTTGGATTCTCCCTTGGTACACACGATCCGAAAATCGGGTGAAAAATAAAGCTTGTGAAAAGATCGGACGATAATCTGATTGTTAGTACACAGCTTACGAGAGGCGATCACGACAGTTCGCCCGATATTATCTGGTCGTGCAAGCATAAAAATTTTGATCGTATGATAGCACATCGTACGATAATCGTATTATCAGTATGTTGTTCGTCCGAAAAAGATGGTGAGCAGTAGACAGCGCATGAGCAGTAGACATCATTTCCCCTCACACGCTACAACGTGGTTACGCATACCGGAAGCTTTTGAATAATCGTCCGAGAAAATTCGTATCGTAAGTAACCTCTCCCATTTGCGAATATAATTGAGAGTTCCTAGCAACCAAACAAAAACAGACGGAACGTCGTCCGATTTTCGGATCATGTGTACTGGGCATTAGGCTCAGTACACTCGGGCACGGCAGCCCATTTATTTGAATGCTGTGCCTCATGAAATGCACACCTTTTTAAAAACGCAGCCACAGGGAAACCGCATGGTCTTTTTGACCATACGGTTTCCTTGCAGTTCTCGCATAGTGTTGTGGCCTGAGATGTGTGGGGTGCTATATAGAATGAACGGCAGCCATGCACGTCTTGCTAGAGCAGTGAGATTTGGCTGAGGGTAGTTGCGGACCCGCAACCGGAATGCATCCGTGAACCGAGCCTTACATTCAGTCCCTGTAAAAGCAGTCGCTAGGACTAACAGAGAATTTATAAATCCCCAGTTGAGACACAGGTAGCGATGAAAACCTGATGAAAGTTTCCAACACTGGCGACCCGTCCATTAGGGGCGCAGGGGTGCCACCCCCCCCCATCCATGCATCCGACCCCTAATCTACATGCAGGGTGCCGGATGCATGGATTCCAATGAGGTTTTTTTTTTTTTTAAGCTTGTGATTAGAGCCAGAGGCTCTAATAGGCTTCAAAAAAGGTGGGCTTGGGGCGCAGAGCACTGTGCCCTGAGCCCACCCAGCTGTGTGACAATAGCAAATGAATAATTGCTATTGCCACACTGATTCTCCTCCCTCCCCCAGGAAGCGGGTCCTGAGACCTGTTTCCCAATTGTCCAAAGGAGAAGGCATCCTATTGGCGGAGGAGGGAGGAGGCGACTGCCGAGAGGGGACATGGAGGAGACTGAGGAAGAAGCTGTCGCCGCCTGTCAGTCTGGAGCAACAAGGTAAGTGAACTGGCGCCTGGGGGGGGATATGGTGTGGACTGGACTCTGGAGTGACGGGGGGGGGGTGTCCGTGGCCAGGTCCGTCTGTCGCCCCCCCTACCGACCGATGGAGCACCAGCCGCCACTGGTTTCCAACCTTCCTTACATTATCCAAAAGGAAAGTGGTCCATTGAGTCATGCCCGATTTCCTGCTATCTTTTTGTTAGTTTTTATTTGTAACTTTTTTGTCTGAGCATAGATCTATGTTTGTCCTAAACATGTTTGAAGCCACACAAGCCTCATGCACACTGGGCGTTATAGAAATGCCAGTAACTTTTTTTTTTTTAACACGCAGGATTGCTCTTTATTAGCACACATAAGTGGTACATAGACAATGCCAGTAATTTTAGCTGTAGAATGCCACATTAAAAACACGAGTTTTGCCACATTTTGCAGCATTTTTGCATGAGTGTGTTTTAGCGTTTGTGTTTTTATAGCATTTTTTAGCAAAACTATACTCCCACAAAAGCTTATGGCTCAAAAATGGTCATAAACTCAGAATAGCTGCGTTTTTCAGAGTTAGAGTGTTTTTACAGCAGAAAAACTCCTCTTCAAATCCACTAGTTCCGGGGGTTCTTTCTCCATCCAGAAAACGCCCCTGCCAAAAAACGCTGATAAAAGCCTATGTGTGCATGAACACATAGGATAACATGCTGGGGAGTTTACGGACTGTAGAAAAAAAAAACCTGAAGCCAAAAACAGCAGCTGTAAAAACATTCAGTGTGCATGACTGTTGACTGACTCACTATTTCTGCTGGAAGACTGTTCCAAGCATCAACTACCATGTCAGTAAAATAATACTTTTTTCATTCATTTTGAACTTTCCTCCTGCTAGTTTTAGGTCATGTCTTCGTGCTCTAGATCTTTGCTTCATATAAAAAATACTGCCCTCCTGGACCTTATTCATCTCCTAAAGCAGGGGTGTCAAACTGAATTTAATTGCGGGCCGCATCAGCAGTTCTCAAAGGGCCGGTTGTATCTGGGGTGCGCTACGTAAAGAGTACTGGGTTCAGGATTGCATTATGTACAGAGTGTAGTGCTCATGATTATGCTATGTACAGAGTGCAGGGTTCAGGAGCGCATTACGTACAAAGGGCAGAGCTCAGCAGTGCGCTGTGTACAGAGTGCAGGGTCCAGGAGTGCGCTGTGCACAAAGTGCAGGGTTCAAGAAGAGTGCGCTGTGCACAAAGTGCAGGGTTCAGGAGTGCGCTGTGCACAAAGAGCAGGGTTTAGGAGTGTGTTACGTTCAGAGTTCAGGGGTGTGCTGTGTACAGAGTGCAGGGTTTAGAAGCGCTATGCACAGTGTGCAACCCCAACCCCCCTCCCTGAAGCTTCCTCGCATCTCTCTCTCCTACCTTGCCTGGCTCTAGTACCTCCCTGTGTAAGCGGTTCTGCCTCACCTTGCAGTGAGCAGGAGTGCAGGGTGAGAGCTGGAGGTGGTGGAATGGAGTTCTGCCACGCTCCAGCTGCAAAACTGTGTGCGAGGGCCACATGACAAGGCCTGGAGGGCCAGATTCGGCCTGCGGGCCTTGTGTTTGACATATGAGCCCTAAAGTATTTAAATGTTTCAATCATATCTCCCCTTTCCCTTCATTCCTCCAGACTGTACATATTAAGTTCCTGAAGTCTCTCCTGATATGTTTTTTCCCCCTCAGACCTTTCACTATTTTTGTTCCCTGTCAGTATTCTAAATCAGTGGTCCTCAACTCCGGTCCTCAGGGCCCACTAACAGGCCAGAATTTAAGTATTACCTTGGGGAGATGCAGACTAGAGTACTGCAATCACTGAGCAGCAAATGATATCACCTGGGATGTATTTCAGTTATCTTGCAAATCTGGCCTGTTAGTGGGCCCTGTAGGCCAGGGTTGAGGACCACTGTTCTAAATAATGTCCAAATAAAGAAATATATAGGGAAATCAGGACCTCCTTCTCCTGCAGGTGAGAAAATAGTTTCCATTGAGGAGACAGGAAAATGGGAATTTTTATGAGAAACACAGAATAAAATACAAAGTTTATTTTGACAAGGTTTAAAAAACCGTATCCTACACAACAGATTTATCGATAATGTGCAGAGACAAAGTGGATCAACGTGTTTCGCTTTAAAGTTGCTTCCTCAGGATCCACTTGCTTGTAATGTCTTAAGATATGGTAACCTAGAAATTGCCCTCCAACCTCTATCAACACCCAAAAACAGTTAGTAGTAAACTTCAACAACTTCACATTGATGCCAGACATTTTAAAGCACTGCTTAGGCACAAATAATTTTAATTTACCATAGCAAATCTTCACTTTTTGGGTTTATTTCCACTTTATGTAACTCCTACATTTCTTGCCTCCACTTTCTCAAACTGTGACTAGACAGCATGCACACTGGATATTTTTAACATAGCTGTTAGGGGTGTCTGGCTTTTTTTTTTTTTCCTGCCTCTAAATGCCCCTGCATGTTAGCCTATGCGTCAATGCACACATAGAGGAGTTTAGAGGCAGAAAAAATAAAAACCACAGCCTGTGCATCCTGGAGCAGTGGCGGTTTTGGCAGACAAAATTGTGTGTTAATGCTAGGCGCATTTAGAGCTTGAGTGTTAATGCATTTCAACAGCTAGAGTAAATTGTTATTCTGGCCAATAAAATGAATTAACACCCAAAGTTCTTGACACCCTAACCCCACGTAACACACGTTTAATTGCATTTTTGCTGCTGCGAAGAGGAAAGGCATCTAGGAGATATGGCAAAATGTCCAGTGAACATGAGGCCCTAAAGTGTCTCCCACAATACACAGTACATGAAAATGCTATTCTTTTAGTAAATATAAACTGCTAAACACCTTTTCTCATCAGCAGTATATAGCAGTCTTGTGACTTCTATTAGTGTCTGGTTAAAGCTTGCAGGAGGAGTTTTCATTCTCCTCTGGCTGTCCTATGAGGCTGCATGAATCCTGACCCTCTGTCTGGACAGTGCTGATTGGCTCTGTGCTGACCGCATGCACCCTCCTCCCTCAACAAAAACTCTCTAGCAATTCACACCAAACTGAGCATGTGCAGAGTGACTTCTAGGGCTCTGTTCTATCAGCAGGTGGATTGGGGACAGTAAAAGAAGGGGAGGATCGGAGAAGACAGGATCGAACAGCCTTTTTACACAATGCGGAGGATTACCCCTTAGGTTCCACAGTGCATTATACTGCATATACAGACTGATTTTACTGTTTTGGGTGTAGTAACACATTAAAAGTGAAGCAGCAGACTGATGAGCTCATGGACCTGTCACTCTGCTTTCTTCTCTTATTAACGTGTTCCCTGTTGGCACATAAGCAGCACAACTGATTGCCTCTCCATCCAGGCCCTCCCTCCCCCAGTCTGAGCTCTGATTGCAAGAGGCTGATATCAATCAATTCAGGGACTTGCACTGCTTGCATTTAAAAATGCAGTTATTTAATACAGAACTGTAATAATTTGTGTATACAGAGCTGTAATAATTTGTGTATTTTATACCTGCCAGTGGATATTATTATAATATTGCTATTATATTATTATTATACAGGATTTATATAGCGCCAACAGTTTTGTGCAGCACTTTATACCATGGGGGCAGACAGTATACAGTTACATTACAATTCAATACAGGAGGCATCAGAGGGACCTGCTTGTCAGAGCTAACAATCTAGGAGTTAAGCTTTAATCCTTTATAAAAACAAAAAACAGGCCTAAAATGAATTATGTAGTTATCTATAGCAATGAACCAGTTAGTCCATTTAATTCTGGTAAAGCTGATTGGAATAGCACAAGAACAAGCCTGCTTGGTTAATGAGAAAGTCAGTTAGCCTACAGACATGGGGCCTCCTATAAAAGTATTAGAAAGTATAACATCTACATGAATCCTAAGAAACCAATATACATATATATATATATATACAAATATATATATATATATATAGATATACACACAAGCATTTTCAATGTTCTGTCTATCAGTATGCCCCCCGGTGTGTAATTTCCTCTTTTTGATAAGGTGAATTGGATAACAAATAACATCCCTGAATTTTATGTAAATTAATTCTAATGAGCAGCATAGAAGGCATTATAATAGCTAAAATTATATTATTCCATTAAGTATTTTTATTTTCTGTTTACATAAAGATACGGTTAAAATTCTTTCTGCAAACAGTACAAATCTTTTGTAAGACTAGTATTTATAAAAAATATAAAATAAATATAAAAATATGATATTACTACCTTAAATATATTTATAGATCCCTCCTGCAGTTTCACCTGGTAAAGGCTGCACACACTAATGGCAAACGTGCAGCTCATAGCAAAGTGCATATGCTATATGCTACTATTTACTCAGTCCTTTTTTTTTGTTATCAATTAACCTAGCAAACATACCTTCTAGTATATTATTTGCATGCCTTCCAGGGATAGAGGATTTGCTTCTCTTTTTTTAAAGACTGCACACACTTACTGGCTGTAGCTCTGTAAATCTCTTCTTGGTTTCCTGAGAGCTGGCTGTCATAGGCAGTTGAATTTTCACACTTCAATAATGATCAGCATACTGCGCAACTGATTAGCCAGTGGCTTGTGTATGATTGCCATCCTTTGCTGTGCCTTCTCGCCTTCCTAACGAGGGGATCCACCACATGGGAATACCTGCCGGACCAACCCAGACTACACTGAAGATGCTGCACAACTCATTGACTCTGCGGAGGAACTGAAGCCTTGGGGATGTTGCCTCGTCAGAAATCACTGGTTATTTTGTAGCTTTCACTGCTCATTGTGGCAATTCAGAATGGTATCCATCACTTCACTTGATTCAGTGTGAGGCAGGTGATGACATGAACTCACGCACTATAGAGAGGTGTACCCCAGAGACACCACTCCTCACTCTGACCTTCAAAACTCACATCCCCAGGGCAATCCCCTCCCTCCGCACTAGCAATAACAATGGCAATCCATTAGCCCTCCACACAAATGACAACTACCATGATTGTGGGTGGCAGCGCAGCACACGGAACAGCTACAAACTCCATTGTGCCATGTTATGGAAGTGAAGGCTTTATCTGATGTACTCTGTTTGGCCACCAGCAGCAACACAGGGTCTTCAGGTGACAGCTAGTCCATCATATGGCATGGGGCCCTGTATGTAGGTACTGGCTAACCCAGTTGCCCTCTAGGAATCATATATAAAGAGCTCAGGGCATGTAATACCCAACTGCACACAATGCAATCCTGACATCTTTGGTCTTCTGTGGTTAAGCTAGAAATCCCATCATGCCTCTGCTCACCAGCAGTGACACAGGGTCTTCAGGTGACAGCTAGTCCATCATATGGCATGAGGCCCTGTATGGGGGCACTGGCTAACCCAGTTGCCCTCTAAGAATCATAAATAAAGAGCTCAGGACACGTAAGACCCAACTGCACACAATGCAATCCTGACACCTTTAGTCTTCTGTGGTGAAACTAGAAATCCCATCATGCCTCTGTGCACCAGCAGCAACACAGGGTCTTCAGGTGACAGCTAGTCCATCATTTGGCATGGGGCCCTGTATGTCGGCACTGGCTAACCCAGTTGCCCTCTAGGAATCATATATAAAGAGCTCAGGGCATGTAATACCCAACTGCACACAATGCAATCCTGACACCTTTGGTCTTCCGTGGTGAAACTAGAAATCCCATCATGCCTCTGTGCACCAGCAGAGAAACAGGGTCTTCAGGTGACAGCTAGTCCATCATTTGGCATGGGGCCCTGTATGTAGGTACTGGCTAACCCAGTTGCCCTCTAAGAATCATAAATAAAGAGCTCAGGACACATAAGACCCAACTGCACACAATGCAATCCTGACACCTTTAGTCTTCTGTGGTGAAACTAGAAATCCCATCATGCCTCTGCGCACCAGCAGCAACACAGGGTCTTCAGGTGACAGCTAGTCCATCATATGGCATGAGGCCCTGTATGTGGACACTGGCTAACCCAGTTTCCCTCTAGGAATCATATATAAAGAGTTCAGGGCATGTAAGACCCAATTGCACACAATGTAATCCTGACACCTTTGGTCTTCCGTGATGAAACTAGAAATCCCATCATGCCTCTGCTCACCAGCAGTGACACAGGGTCTTCAGGTGACAGCTAGTCCATCATATGGCACGGGGCCCTGTATGTAGGCACTGGCTAACCCAGTTGCCCTCTAGGAATCATATATAAAGAGCTCAGGACACATAAGACCCAATTGCACACAATGCAATCCTGACACCTTTGGTCTTCCGTGATAAAACTAGAAATCCCATCATGCCTCTGCGCACCAGCAGTGACACAGGGTCTTCAGGTGACAGCTAGTCCATCATATGGCATGAGGCCCTGTATGGGGGCACTGGCTAACCCAGTTGCCCTCTAGTAATCATATATAAAGAGCTCAGGGCAGGTAAGACCCAACTGCACACAATGCAATCCTGACACCTTTGGTCTTCCGTGGTGAAACTAGAAATCCCATCATGCCTCTGCCTTGGGGAGTCATGCCTGTGGCCGTCAGTCTTGCAATGCTTCATGGGACTTGTAGTTCCACAACAGCTGGAGTGCCGAAGGTTGACTACCCCCGCTTTACTGCATAGGCAGCAGCGGTAGCGTCCGCCCTGATGCTACGTCTATCAGGCTGCCCCGAGCACTGGGATCCGGAGAAGAAGAACGTCGTAAAGAAGACAATGCAGACAATCTACACACACACAGCCAACACACATCCTTTTTTTACTCACCCTCTCGAGCTTCTTCTCCGCGACTGCAGTTGCTGCAAATGTGCTTGATCTCCTTCCCTATGTGACAGTGGATGACAAAGGACACATTGTTGTTGGTGGGCTCTTTCAGAGGCTTCATCCTGACTAAATAGAAGGATTTCTTCTTCTGTTTGTCGCCTCTTCCAGTGCCAGGCAGTACAGAGCTCTCCCTGCAGCCAAAGGAAGGCAAAGAGAACATCCCAGGCTGCCTGCTGTTGTAGTTGGAGTGTGTGAGATCCGCCATCCGTCCCTCTGCTCTTAGCAGTCATCTCACACACACACACACACACACATTCTCAAGCAGGACTAGAGGGGGAGGAGAGCAGCCCCAAGACTTGCATGACCTCTGGAAAGTGCTTGCTCCAATCCAGGCACATCCAGGGTGGATGAAGCTCCTCTAGAATAACATTCCTCTGACTGTACCTGTCATGCCAGCATCTCATTCTCACATAAATCATAGCCGCCCAACCCCCCCCTCCCACTAACATCTCCCCCCCATTCACCAGCTGACCTTACTTCTCTTCACATTCTACACAACTGTACAGCTTCACACCACACAATGGGGAGCTGGCTGGCTTTCTTTAGGGGTTCTTGCACCCCCCTTTTTTTTTTTTGTAAAGCGTTAATTCTAAGGATGCAGTTAAAAAATAAATACAATTGTCCACCAGATTTACCTGAGAACTATGGTCATAACCCACTTACAAATTTTTGTATGAAAAAAAAAACAATTGAGTACTGTCCGTGATACTTTTTAAATTTGCACTAACATACAATTTTTCAGGACAAGCTTTTGGGGTATTTCCCCTTCTTCAAGGTCCAAGCAATCACCTCAAACGTTGTATGAAAAATAAATAGAATAGTGTGCCTCTTAGACTGTAAGCTCTAATGAGCAGGGCTCTCTGATTCCTACTGTATTCAATTGTATTGCAATTGTAATGTCCGCCCTTATGTTGTAAACTGTCAGCACTATATTATTATTTATTATTATACAGGATTTATATAGCGCCAACAGTTTGCGCAGCGCTTTACAATGTGAGGGAAGACAATACAGTTACAGTACAATTCAATACAGGAGGAATCAGAGAGCCCTGCTCATTATAAATCCTATATTATAATAATAATTGCCACAGATATCTAAATGTATTCAGGAAGGGCATTGCTAAACCTTGGCATGTGCCCCAAGTCTTCGACTCAGCAATTTTTGCTGCCATTCCAGGTATGATCTTGTGGACAAACATATTTCTATGATTATGTTTGATTTTGAATTTATTTAATTGTTTTATTTTTTATTTTTTTTTGTACATATGCATACCTGAAACTGCTGTGTATACACACAAATAAATGAGACATTGAGGCTTATTTACTAAAGTAATTGAGAATGTTCACAACAAATTTGAACTCTCTTTATTGTCCAATCATGTGAAAAAAAAAATTCTCGTTTATTACATCTGTACAAGATTGGATAATTGAAGAGAATCCTCACTTTTTTTGCAAACATTCTCAACTCCTTTAGAAGAAAAAAAGCCTAATTGTCTGATTTATTTGTGTGTAAGTATTACTTTAGGCTATGCATATGTACAAAATGTTTTTTTTTTTTTTTAATTCAACATCAAATTAATTCAAAGAAATATGTTGGTCTACAAGATCATACCCGGAATGACAGCAAAAATTGCTGAGTAGAAGACATTGGGCACATGCCAAGGTTTAGCAATGCCCTTTCCAACTACATTTAGATAACTGTGACAATTTATTTAATCTGTACATGATTGGATAATTTAAGTGAATCACTTCATCTTTTTTTGGTAACTTCTTTAGTAAATCAGCCTTGTAGACAGCACATCCTAAAATTTTAGTTGGACAAATCTAGCCTCAAAGCAAGCTGTTAGCTGTCCTGAATTCTAAGCTGACCTATAATGCACTGAGAAAACATTGCCATCTAATAATATATATTAAAGAAACAAAATGTATAAATATATATGTAGATATATATAGCTATATATATATATATATATATATATATATATACAGGGCTTTTTTTCTCAGAGAATAGGTGCAGGAGCTCCTCCCTTCTGAGTCACCACTTAACTCCGTCCCCTACCAACCCCGGGCACCATTCCTAGGTTTTACCTCTTACCCACCTCCCAGTACCACCCCTTTTAGAGAATTAGAAACAATGGACACCCCAGCAAAATAGATTCACCCCTGCAACAATGGACTTCCAACATCCAGCATCAATAGACTCTCCAGCAGCCAGCAGAATTAGGCCCCTCCCTCAACAGTAGATTCCTCCCAACAATGATTGATTCCCTGCAACATGATACCCCACCAGCAACAACAGACTTCCCCAGCAACGATAGACCGTCTGCGCAAATAGATCCCCTCCAGCAGCAAATAGATCCCCTCCAGCAACAAATAGATCCCCTCCAGCAACACTAGATTCCCCAGTAGCCAGCATCAATTGACCCTCCAGCAGCCAGCAACAAAGACCCCTCCGTCAACAATAAATCCCTCCCAGCAACAAATGACCCACCAGCAGCAAAAGACGCACCTAGGCAACAATAAATCCCTATGAGCAACAGAAGACCTCCCCAGCAACAATAGAACCCCATCCTCTGCAGCAATAGATTCCCTACTAGCCAGCATCAATAGAACCTCCAGCACACCCCAGCACCCCTCGCCATTACATACATTCAGTTCAGGAGGTGCCGGAACTGCGTTCCCCCGCGTTCCCGCTGAAAAAAAGCCCTGTATATATATATATATATATATATATATATATATATATAGATGTCTATAGATATCTATAGATACAGTATTTTGTGTGTATGTGCTGTGTATATATATATATATATGGAGGTTGGGTTTGGTAAAGGAGTAGTGAGTTAGATCACCCTCATTCCTATACTGAATAGTGAACACAAAAGAGGAAAGAGACCCCCTATGTGGGACTATATCGAGTAATGACTCATAAGTGTGTTAGAAAAATTATTATATATAAAAAACATTTTTTATTTTATTCCATTCCATTCCAAGAAACATAGAGAGGCGATGGCAGATTTACTAAAAGAGTTGTGGCTCTTCATTCAATAAAGTAACAACAAAAGTGGCCATTATAATTTTCCTGCTAATAAGAAACATAGAAACATAGAAAGGCGATGGCAGTACAAGACCAAGTGGTAAATGGAGTCTTCCCCTTTTTTATTTTAATTTTAGTTTTTAATTTAATTAATGAATTTATTTATTTATTTTTTTTATCTGTTTTGTCTGAGTATCAATCTATGTCTGTCCCATGCATGTTTAAATTCACTGTTGACTGACTCATTACCCGACCTATTACCTCTACTGAAAGTCTGTTTCAAGTATCAACTACTTTTTGTTGACTTAACAAGGCAGATTTACTAAAAGAATTGAGAATCTTCATTCAATAAATTGTTTGAATATTCACTTCAATCTGAAAATCAAATTCCCATTTACGCATTTTATCTGCACATGATTAGGTAGTTAAATTGAATAGTAATTTTATTTTTACATGATTGCATAATCTAAGTAAATAGACGATTTCTTGTGTAAAGATTTCCTTTAGAAAAAGATATCAGCCACACTTGGACTCTCAGTGGGTTGGCCAACTCATAGACTTGCATTTAGGGATGGATCCCTAAAGACTTCAAAAACAAAAGAAATACCTGCATATGAAATGATGAAACATGGCTGCCCACATGTATATATATTTTGATAATTCCTACGCAAAAATCATAAAACATACTATCCTTTAAAGCAGACATTCATGTTAGCTTATATATCAAATGAGATCTGACACTTTAGAAAAACAGTATTGTGTAACTTGTAACTGGTTCCATAAATGTACATTTGACGGTTCACTTCTTCAAGAAGAAGGGTTTAAACAGAGGAATTCTATCTTGTTCTTCCAGAGTGAGTGGCATGCTGCCAACACCAACAGAATGCCAGTCACTAGATGCTTACTGTAGCACTGTGACTGATCTTTCACCCTATCAGTAACCATGCCGAGTGCTGGGAATATGTGTGACACACTACCTCTTTCTGCAATCATTACAGAGTGCCTGGTAATGACGGGAAGCAACAGTGGAGTCTGGAGCTAGAAATTGATAGAAAACTTAATTTAACCTAATTTCATGTATTAAAATGCATTTTAAACCCCAAAACATATGTTTTCTATAAGCAGAGACCCTGTAACATAAAATGCTGGTAGTTGCAATTTTTTATGCTACGCAATATTAGTACTTTTTTTTTTTTAAATCGATATTTTGATTAAAAAATACACTCAAATTCATTTTTGATAAAATATGAAAGATGAGGTTCTGTTGAGTAAATAGATACCAAACATGTTAAGCTTTAAAATTGCATTTGCCTGCGAATCATCAATTAGTTGATAGCGCATATAGTTAACCATGAATGATGGATCTAGAATTAGTGCTCTCATTCTGGCCTTCTTATCTGTATCTTATATGTGTGACACAAACGTTGCTTTTGCATGCGTTCATATGTATGTGGGTACGGGGGGGGGGGGGGAGGCTTTTTTAAAAATAACTTCATTGCTATCACGAGGGAGCCGATAAGCCTACTATGTGGTAGTATCCTTTAGGTGACAGGTTCTCTTTAAGGAGATATTAGAGGTCCGTTAGACCCCTACTGTCACTTCTACACTCTGCTCGATCAGCTTCTTATCTGGTCATAGCAGCTGGAGCTTGACATCTTTGCACCTGTAAGAGCTCAGAGCTAAGTGCTTCTGGGTTCATGCTACCACAAAGGATCAACAAACTGATGTTAACTGATCTGCTACCGCTCTCCATCCTAAAAATTGACATTGGAGGTCTCAGGCACCCAGTAGGGACAGGTAAGCTGGGGATAAAAACCAAGCCCTAAACTAGATGCAAAATCCTAACTAGAAATTATAGTCCCCAAAATATGACATCAATTGTTCCCCCAGAGATCCTCGTTCTACTGGAGATATCAAAGGTAGGTGGGCTCTATGCTCTACGTTTTATGTTCCTGGGAGGGTCTTAAAGGTTTCTGGTCACAAATCAAATACTGGCTTTAGAGGTTTACTGATGTTCAGATGTCGGATGATGCAGCCACTTTTCTATTGCATTTGGCCTACATGTCCTTGAAACATTAAAAACATTCCATATTACTTAATTTGCTGAATGCTGCAAAGCCATGTATCTCAATATTCTGGAAACAAACCACACCCCCTTCCATTTGGACTTGGTTTGTAAAGAATAAAGAAGGTTTAACTAATGGAAGATCTCATTGCTGCGGCACACCATAGACAGGAATGGGTTCGTAAAATGTGGTTTTACTGGACGGAATTTACTTTCTCATCTGAATAGGGGACAGGAGCGGCGGTGGGGTACCCGAGAAGAGGAGGATCAGGGCTGCTCTGTGCAAAACTACTGCACAGAGCAGGTAAGTATAACATTGTTATTTAAAAAAAAAAACTTGCCTTTAATATCACTTTAAGTATTTAGAGCTCAGTTCCTGGGCTTTTTGGTCCCAGCCAGCCCAACTGTGCTATAAAAAGGGGAAAGCTAAAGTCTAAGGGTCACTGGTATGTGGTTGGTTCGGGTCCTGCTAACGACTCCTGGTTTTAGGACTGCTGCTCTTTGCAGTCCCCTGAAGGCACCGGGTATTTCGGAGGACATCCAATCCATGTATTATTATTATTATACAGGATTTATATAGCGCCAACAGTGTGCGCAGCGCTTTACAATAGGATGGAAAACAATACAGTTACAATACAATTTGATACAGGAGGAATTAGAGGGCCCTGCTTATTAGAGCTTACAATCTAGAAGGGAGGGTCAAGTGAAACAAAAGGCAATAACTGTGGGGGATGAGCTGATGGATGTAGAATGCCAAGATGGACTATCACCTCATGGAGGTATGCCTGGGCAGCCACACTACTGTAGTTAGTTTAGGGCCAAAGACATTGTTATTTTTGAGCTGTTATGCCGCATCTTGTTCATTAAACATACATTAACCGTTATAATCAAAAAAGTGCAGCGCTAACATTTAAATTACGCAAATAATGACCTAAAGTTCATTCAAGAAACATAAAAAGGTAGGGGTGACTAAAAGAACCCAAAGATAAGTCCAGTTTTTAAACAAATCCGGGAGTGTAAATATAATAACAATCCTTCCTCCTTGTGACACCCAGGGAATGTGTAGAGAGGGGACACCTCAGTGCATTAATGTGAGAAGCAGCTTACCAAACAGCCATGGCTACTCAAATGAAGGAGACAGCCTCGCCAGATACAGCATAAATCTCAGGGACTCCAAGAAATCATAGGTAGCACCGAGAGATGGTAGATTCCTCAAGGTAGCTCCATAAAAATCAGATGGGAGTAGGGAAAAAAATTGTACAGAAGACCATAGCGTAATCCCGTAAGATAGTAAAAGTAAAATTTATTAAAAGAACTACTCACATATAGGATGTAAAAACAGGCACATAGACAATGGTGGCTGGGGATCCAAATGCAGCGTCCCGCATGTATCCAGTCAGCATGAAACAATAATAGCCGGCTCGTAGAAGGGGCTCAGATGGTGTCAAGAGTGTGTGACGGCAACCAGGTGAGGAGTACAAAGACAATTGTGTCTTACCTACTGTCAAGCATGGTGGTGGGATTGTCATGGTCTGGGGCTGCATAAGTGCTGCCAGCACTGGGGAACCACAGTTCATTGAGAGAACCATGAATGCCAAAATGTACTGTGACATACTTTGGAGACTGGGTTGCAGGGCAGTATTCCAACATGATAACGACCCCAAACACACCTTCAAGATGACCACTGCCTTGCTAAAGAAGCTGAAGGTAAAGGTGATGGACTGGTCAAGCATGTCTCCTGACGTAAACCTTATTGAGCATCTGTGGGGCATCCTCAAATGGAGGTTGGAGGAGTGCAAGGTCTCTAACATCCACCAGCTCCGTGATGTCATGGAGGAGTGAAAGAGGACTCCATTGTCAACCTGTGATGCTCTGGTGAACTCCATGAAGAGAGTTAAAGCAGTGCTGGAAAATAATGGCGGCCACACAAAATATTGACACTTTTGGCCCAATTTGGACATTTACATTTAGGGGTGTACTAACTTTTGTTGCCAGCGGTTTAGACATTAATGGCTGTGTGTTGAGTTATTTTGAGGGGACAGCAAATTTACACTGTTATACAAGCTGTACACTCACTAATTTACATTGTAGCAAAGTGTAATTTCTTCCGTGTTGTCACATGAAAAAATATAATAAAATATTTACAAAAATGTGAGGGGTGTGCTCACTTTTGTGAGATACTGTATATATGTGTGTATTTATTTATTTATTTGTTTTTCATGAGGATGAAACTTCTTTTAACCAAAGAACACAAAGTCGGTTGAACATCCCAATGCAGTAAGACTAGGCTGCTTGGGTGAATATTGCACAGTTAATATCTTTTTTGAACCATCTCTTTCTTTGCATCACTTTCATTGCCAAGGCAAGCCATTCTCAACCAGGGTTCTGTGGAACCCTAGGGTTCCTCTAGAGGTTGCTAGGGGTTCCTTGAGCTGTGGCTAAATTCCCATTTGATGGTGTCTGCTTTGTTCCAGGGCCAAGGCCACTTGTTAGTTCCAGCACCATGACAACAATTACCTTTTTAAGCTGTCTGTAAGGGTGACATTCTAATCACCCCTTTGCAGGTTTCACTCTTTCTACTGACCACCAATGTTAACTTCAGTTTTTTCCTATTGGCCCAAGATGATTTTGGTTTAGTAGGGTTCCTTATAATATAAGCTTAAAATTATTTTAGGGGGTTCTTGAGAAGTAAAAAGACTAAGAAAGCCCTGTGTAGACACTACTTTACTGTTTTTTTCTTGGCTCAGCTTTATTGCCCCTGCAAAGCCAAACCACCTGGTTGTTCTGAATGAGCCAAGCTCTGACAGCTATGCATAGTATTGGAGCTTAATAGCTCATTCTATGCACACTCCTTTTGACCTATTACTTTTTTCACCTAAATAATATTATTTTCTCTGATGTTTTCCACTCATATATGTATGTATTTTATGTTCAATGATCCTTTGGTATGTAATACATTTCCTATGCAGGGTCTTAAAGGTGCAGCGCCATTTCAGTACCGCCCCCTGGTATCCCCTAAATTAGCAACCCTGACCATTTCCATCACCACCCTTGGGTGGTAGGATCGTATTGGGCGTTCCCCACCGGCGGACATGTGACGCCCGTCTGGGTATACATCTAGTATGTATTCCTGAGCGGGGGCTAGTGTCCGCGTCCCGATGTTGCTGACAGTCACCACTCTTCCGGCGATCCGTCATCCGTCGGCACTTGGACACACCCCCCTGCTATGCGCAGTACGTCACATCCGGCGCATCTTCGATGTGCCGCTTGTGTACATCCGCATTCGGTGCGTCTGCCCCGAGCACAGCTATGACGTGGCCGGCTGATCACCGACCCAGCTGTGTTTGGGGTGGAGCATCACTCCTTATAGGCGCCATTCCCACACAGACATTCACACGGCTACGGGTCACCGGACTGTTCGGAGTACTAGGTAATTATACTACATGCTCTATTATATTCTTCTAACTTTATCGCACCTAACCTCATCTCAGGCTCGATCACCCCTTATCCCTTGGTATGTCAAGGCACTATTAGCTCTGGCTTTTCACGCTGTCTGACACCATTTCCACACATTCCCTTCCCCACCCCAATCACTTTGGATTCTTAATTTACCCCCACATTCCGCACATTTTCACTTCCTTACACTTAGTCACTGGTGGTGTTTTCTGCTTTATCTTGGTTCTTGATGTTGGTTGATCTACAGCACGGCTTGCGTTTTTCACATTTTTTGATCACCTTGGTGGCTTTATCCTTCATTCACACATCCCCTAATTCAACATTTTAAACCCTATGTTTTTCTGTTTCTTATGGACATAGGGTTTGGACCTGATATTGATCTAATTCCCCACTTACCAGTTCCGGCTATTCCAGCAGCCACCCCCTTGTTGTGTCATGAGACACTACAGGGGACATATACAAGTATACTGATATTTTGGTAAGTTCGCCTTTATATGGAGTCGGTATACAAAAGTATTCAACCAGATTACCAATTTTTACATATATACCTTCTTTACCGTCCCGAATACAGTATTTTCACCATCTCTGATTTGGACCCCTGTTTGGATTGGACTGCTCCCATGTCCGCCGTGGGGGTATTTATCCCAGTTACGGTCCCCTTGGTGTCTACTTGCTTTTAGATTGGCCGTACATAGGTGGGTTATATTGAATGTGGCGCTCACCTCTTTTTGACCTTTACATTGTTCTATGAAATGTATCTTGTTAAACCCGGCACATAGATGTATATTGATTTTGATTTCTTCTTATTTGTAGTAGCAATTGTTGATATCCACACCCACGTTATTTGCCCCTGAAGAAGCGGTTATCCGCGAAACATGTCGGGCTGGGCTAATGTATAGGCACCCACGTCCAATACCCATGTGACCTGCCAGTCCTACCATCTCTGGTACAGGTCTGCATTGGACAGCGTGATCTACACTACCCTTCCGTGGATATTGTGCTCCTTTGAGCCTTTTGTTGTATGCTACTGTATTAATTACTGCCAATTGTTTTTTGTTCTGTATTATTATCTGTGTTTGCTATACACAAGAATAATTTTTAATGCATTTCCCTTCCCTTTGCTTTAATAAAGTTTGTTTAAATTTTATATATGTTTGATTTTTGCTATTGGTCCTGATGACAGTATCCCTTTAAAAGTCCCCCTGCCCCCTCCCTTCCTTATTTCTACTTGATTTAGGACGTGGATACTTGTACCCCTTGTGATTTACTTTTAAATTGAAAGCTGTCCCTTTTGTTCATACTAAATAATAAAAGTGGTGCATGCCAGTTTGTTAATTTGTCAAATGGTGATTGTGATGCACCAGATTCAAGTGCACTTGCTCTGACATGCTCCAAAATGTTAATCTTCCACACTGCCCCCCCCCCCCCCCCTGGATCTGCCCCTGCTTCCACTAGGATCATTCTACATTTTCTTCTCTTGTTCCTCCATTGCTTCACCTCTCTGACCATTTATACACATAACCCTCTCCTCTCCTTGCTGCAGTGCTAATCATCGCTGTCCACCCTATCTCACTACAGTATTCACACCACTCAGTTAACCTGCCTAGCGGTACCCCCGAGCGTGACTCGGGGTGGATTTTCTATGCTGTTATCAGTATCCCCGAGTCCCGCTCGGGGTGGATGTGCAGAGCGCGCAGCCCTGTCTCTTACCTTCTCCTGGCGATCCAGCGATGATCTCCCATTGCTGTGATCTCCAGCCATCTGAGATCCCCGCCGCTCCTCCGTCCTCCGTCGGTGTGATGACTTCCTAGTTCCGTTCCCTGCAGCAGCAATGCTACATGGGAGCGGAACTAGGGAGGGAAATTTAAACGTTGAACGTTGAACAAAACACAAACACACACATAACATTTATATTATATATATATATATATATATATATATATATATACACACACACACACACACACACATATATATATATATATATATATACACACATATATATATATATATATATATATATATATATATATACACACACATATATATATATACACCTATATATATATATATATATATATATATATATATATATATATATTATAACGCATGAATTATAATCTAATCAATAATATAATTTTATTATATAATATAATATATATATATATATATTATATAATAAAATTATATTATTGATTATATTATAAGTCATGCGTTTGTGTTTCAAATTTATCACATCTGGGATGTCTACTAGAGTCTTGTTTTGGTCAGGTTTAAGTCAGTAATTACTAAGAATTGTAGGCCTATAATACATAACGCCAAATTTCCATGAAAAAAATTGTACCACTTTTGTTACAGAATTCCTGACATAATCATACCGCCAGGGAGGTTAATGGTTTATATTTTAGAACTGTTTTTAAATTAGAACATTGGTGCAAATGCTTTATTGTTTTGGTGCATGTGATTGGACATTCATAGAAACTGTTGCCTAGCTTTAAAAAGTAATTTGGCACAGGCTACTGCAACACCACAAAGAGCTCGTCTTATAACATTGTTAATTCAGTGCACTGAAAATGTGTCACTATTTACACCACAAAGCTGGCATTTCTCCCATTGTTAATGCCCCCCTTTTTGTCATGTCTGCGGAATTTCTAGCCGCACACAAAGCTGCCGCAGCTAATTGGCCAGTTTGTATGTGACCATAGGGTAGAGTACAGCTGCAACCAGAGGCGGGTTTGAACCGTCTTTGAATACAGCAAACTATGCCAACCTGGGTGCCCACGTGAATGTAGCCTTAGATAAATACAGTGACAAGGAAGAACTAGGTGAACTCCTATTGCTATCATGGGGCATTATGTTCTTATAGTCGAAAAGGGAATCATAATATATGTATTATATGCGAGCAACCATTCTCTTTTAATTGATATTCTCCTAACTTTCCTAAAATAAGCATCACCATGCTTGAAATCTAAATTCCGTTGTGCCTACATGACACATTTTCATGTTCCAGGTCAGTGTAATTTTCTCCACGTGGAAAAGCGACGTACAGATGACATGTGCTGAACATGTGCAGCTCATCTCGCCTCTGTCTAACAGCCACTATGAACAACTGAAAAGCTGCCACCAGGAGCATTGGGAAGGGGAAGTCCAGTTATGGCATTTCAACAATGTGCAGATTAGTTACAGGAATGTTAAAAGTAAACAATGTATGACTATAGCAAGCAAATACTCGGAACATGGTATCACAACACTTACACATTCTCAATGAATAGGAAAATTAAATATTAAATGACCTATTCAGAAGAACTTAAGAAGGTAAATTAAAATCTATAATCACAACATACAGGGCCCTTTTATTTTATAGCATCAGCATTGTAATAACAATACAAACAATAGTTACAGTATCTCACAAAAGTGAGTACACCCCTCACCTTTTTGTAAATATTTATTATATCTTTTTATGTGACAACACTGAAGAAATGACACTTTGCTATAGGGTAAAGTAGTGAGTGTACAGCTTGTATAACAGTGTAAATTTACTGTCCCCTCAAAATAACTCAACACACAGCCATTAATGTCTAAACCGCTGGCAACAAAAGTGAGTACACCCCTAAGTGAAAATGTCCAAATTGGGCCCAAATTGTCAAAATTTTGTGTGGCCACTATTATTTTCCAGCACTGCCTTAACCCTCTTGGGCATAGAGTTCACCAGAGCTTCACAGGTTGCCACTGGAGTCCTCTTCCCCTTCTCCATGACGACATCACGCAGCTGGTGGATGTTAAAGACCTTGCGCTCCTCCACCTTCCGTTTGAGGATGCCCCATAGATGCTCAGTAGGGTTTAGGTTTGTAGACATGCTTGGCCAGTCCATCACCTTTACCCTCAGCTTCTTTAGCAAGGCAGTGGTCGTCTTGGAGGTGTGTTTGGGGTCGTTATCATGTTGGAATACTGCCCTGTGGCCCACTCTCCGAAGGGACGGGATAATGCTCTGCTTCAGTATGTCACAGTATGTTGGCATTCATGGTTCCCTCAATGAACTGTAGCTCCCCAGTGCCGGTGTAACGTTAGAATTCCATACCTCGTTAGATTTCCATACCCTCGTCACTTCCTGTCCGAAACAGCTGAGCAGCGTAACAGTGCGCATGCTCAGAGCCCCGAAAACACCATTGAACAGCTGTGAAGTTGAGGAGTGAGCATGCTCGGAGGGAATGAAATAATCACGGTATTGTGTGTAATGTTATACTTGCGGCAGTTACATAAAAACAGTTCGGCTGCAACATCAATCATCTCCTCTGCTATCCCTGTCACCTCCCTGATGTGGGCTAGTAAATATAAAAGCGGCAGCGGGTGTATGAATTCGAAATGACGGAGATCTCGGCTCCGTGATGCGCTTTTATATTTATTAGCCGAGAGCAGGGAAGTGAGAGGGAAAGGAGCGGAGATGATTTATGTTGCAGAGGAGCTGTTTTAATGTAATCGCGGCAAGTGTAAGTACCGTGAGAAATCCATACCCTCCGTAGGTGCACCGGAAGTGACGAGGGTATGGTTTTCTCACGGGTATGGTTTTTTCACGGAACACCGGCAGCACTTATGCAGCCCCAGACCATGACACTTCCACCACCATGCTTGACTGTAGGCAAGACACACTTGTCTTTGTACTTCTCACCTGGTTGCCACCACACATGCTTGACACCATCTGAACCAAATAAGTTTGTCTTTGTCTCATCAGACCACAGGACATGGTTCCAGTAATCCATGTATTTAGTCTGCTTGTCTTCAGCAAACTGTTTGCAGGCTTTCTTGTGCATCATCTTTGGAAGAGACTTCCTTCTGGGACGACAGCCATGCAGACCGATTTGATGCAGTGTGGTGTATGGTCTGAGCACTGACAGTCTGACCCCCCACCCCTTCAACCTCTGCAGCAATGCTGGCAGCACTCATACCTCTATTTCCCAAAGACAACCTCTGGATATGATGCTGAGAACGTGCACTCAACTCCTTTGGTCAACCAAGGAGAGAGGCCTGTTCTGAGTGGAACCTGTCCTGTTAAACAGCTGTATGGTCTCGGCCACCATGCTACAGCTCAGTTTCAGGGTCTTGGCAATCTTCTTATAGCCTAGGCCATCTTTATGTAGAGCAACAATCCTCAGAGAGTTCTTTGCCATGAGGTGTCATGTTGAACTTCCAGTGACCAGTATGAGAGAGTGAGAGCGATAACACCAAATTTAACACACCTGCTCCCCATTCACACCTGTGACCTTGTAACACCAAAGAGTCACATGACACCGGGGAGGAAAAATGGGCCCAATTTGGACAATTTAATTTAGGAGTGTACTCACTTTTATTGCCAGCGGTTTAGATATTAATGGCTATGTGTTGAGTTATTTTAAGAGGACAGCAAATTTACACTGTTATACAAGCTTTACACTCACTACTTTACATTGTAACAAAGTGTCAATTCTTCAGTGTTACATGAAAATATATAATAAAATATTTACAAAAATGTGAGGGGTGTTCTCACTTTTGTGAGATACTGTATATTTGACAATCCAATATAAGCTTACTTGAAAAATGTCCTTTCATGTTGTGATTGTTGCCTGTCTCCTTGCCATCTCTTTCTACAGCTTCTTGGATTCCCTGCATGCTTTATAACTTCTTCTCTGCTGATTACGTTTGATTTCTGCTGCCAGGCTCATCCACCTTGCAAACCGCTCTGTGTCTGCTACCCCTCTTTGCCAATCCCTCCATTGGCTGCCACTCAACCAACAAATTAAATTCAAGTTCCTAACCATATCTTACAAAGCCATCCATAACTTGGTGTCCAGTAGTGATGGACAAAGATCGGCCGGGGCGGTTTGCGAACGGCAGCCGAAATTTTCTCAAAAGTCTGCGAACCGCAAGTTCCCCCATTGACTTTAATGGGAGGCAAACTTTAAAAACCTTTAGGTCATATTTGCAGCCACAAAAGATGTACTAGCTGTGCACAAATAGTCCCAGCACATGGACAATATCATAACAGAAGTATTGCAATTGGAAAAGTTGCCCTAAATTTTTATTTTTTTTTTACAGCAAAAAATTATTTTTTTTTTTTTCAAAAATCAGCCAGAACTGACGGCAGCCGGTAAATACATTGTCTAATACATATAGGGTTTATTCACACATCTGTAAAATGGGTCCGCATTCATTCCACAATTTGGCAGAACCTTTACAGACCCATTGATTTTCAATTCCAGTCTGAAAAATTAGGCATTAACAGGATAAAGAAGTGTCAGCCATTCCGGGCCCCAAAAATTAGCCCACATGCGTTTACCTGACAGCTAAGAACGTAGTATTCTGTGGCTGAAGGTACATTAGGCATTCACAGGATACAGAAGTAAGTGTCGGCCAGAATAGGCCCCAAAAATTAGCCCACATGGGTTTACCTGACAGCTAAGCACGTAGTAAACGCTAGAGATGGTTGTGCGTAAAAATCCCAGTAGATCAGCAATTTTTGAAATATTCAGACCAGCCCGTCTGGCACCAATAACCATGCCACGTTCAAAGTCACTTAAATCCCCCTTCTTCCCCATTCTGATGCTCGGTTTGAACTTTAGCAAGTAGTCTTCACCCCATCCAGATGCCTAAATGCATTAAGTTGCTGCCATGTGATTGGCTGATTGGCAATTTGTAGGTGTACCTAATAAAGTGGCCAGTGAATGTATATATTATATATATATATATATATATATATATATATATATACTGTATATACACTGCTCCAAAAAATTAAAGGTACATTTTGAACAAAACACATCAGATCTCAATGGGGAAAAATATCATGCTGGATATCTATACTGATTTGGACTGGGTAATGTGCTAGGAATGAAAGGATGTCACATCTTTTGATGGAAATGAAAATTAACAACCTACAGAGGACTGAATTTAAAAACACCCCGAAAATCAAAGTGAAAAAATGATGCAGCAGGCTAGTCCATTTTGCTGAAATCTCATTGCAGCAACTCAAATTGGTACTCAGTAGGTTGTATGGCCCCCACGTGCTTGTATGCATGCCTGACAATGTCAGGGCATGCTCCTAATGACACGATGAATGGTATTTTCCTCCCAGTTCTGGACCAGGTCATCACTGAGATCCTGAACAGACTGAGGTGCAACCTGGTGGTGTCGGATGGACTGAAACATAATGTCCCAGAGGTGTTCTTTTGGATTTAGGTCAGGAGAGTGTGGGGGACATTCAATGGTATCAATTCCTTCATCCTCCTGTAACTGGCTGCATACTCTCGCAAAATGAGGCTAGGCATTGTCGTGCACCAGGAGGTACCCAGGACCCACTGCTGAATGGTGTTACAGGCAGCATAACTTTCTCCATGGCTTCTCAAGACCCTTTCACGTCTGGCACATGTTCTCAGGATGAACCTGCTCTCATCTGTGCAAAGCACATAGCGCCACTGGTGTACCTGCCTATTCTGGTGTTCAATGGCAAATGCCAATCAAGCTGCACAGTGACAGTGCCAGGCAGTGAGCACAGGGCCCACTAAAGGACGTCGGGCCCTCAGGCCATCCTCATGAAATCTGTTTCTGATTGTTTGGTCAGAGACATTCACACCAGTGGCCTGCTGGAAGTCATTTTGAAGGACTCTGGCAGTGCGCATCCTGTTCCTGCTTGCACAAAGGAACAGATACCAGTCCTGCTGATGGGTTAAGGACCTTCTACGCCCTGTCTAGCTCTTTTAGAGTTACTACCTGTCTCCTGGAATCCTCTTCTTGCTCTTGAGACTGTGCTGAGAGACACAGCAAATCTTCTGGCAATGGCATGTATTGATGTGTCATCCTGGGGGAGTTGGACTGCCTGTGCAACCTCTATAGAGTCCAGGTATTGCGTTTATTGCTATCAGTAGTGACACTAACCCTAGCCAAATGCAAAACTAGTGAAAAACAGTCAGAAAAGATGAGTAGGGAAAAAAAGCTCAGTAAACCTGTAAAACCATTCCTGTTTTGGGGGGTCGTCCCATTGTTGCCCATCTAGTGCACCTGTTGTTGATTTCATTACCACCAAAGCAGCTGAAACTGATTAACAACCCCCTCTGCTTCTTAACTGATCAGGTCATTAGCCCATCAGTTTAATTGACTTAATGCTATACTCTGATTAAAAAGTGCTCCCCTAATTTTTTGAGCAGTGTATATATATATATATATATATATATATATATATATATATATATATATATATATATATATATATATATATACAAACAGTATATACTATATCTGCAAACACTCTGAAATTGTGCGATAAAATGTGTGCATAAATGCATGCATATTCTGTGTTACCTTATACACTATGTTACATTATGCATTATGTCAGTTTATGCATTATCTATATTTTATATTTAAGTGAAATAAAAACAATAAGCTGCGCAACGGTTACTAATTTCTAAATATTTGTAGGATAAATTTGTTAAAAGTGCAGCACATTTATTATACTATATTTTATGTTCTCTATATGCCATCATGCCTAATCTTTTTCCTCTGCATTAGAAGGAGGCGATGAAGGAGATGCTACCATCCTTTTGGAGTGATGTACGTTTTATCCCTCCCCAGTACTCCATCTTTTCTGCTGTGTCATCACCCACTTGCCACTTGATTTAAAAAAATGAAGCTGTCAACAAAAGATCAGTGAGAATGCAGGACAGGACTGGGAGGAGACATACTGTTCGGTGCAGCAATGGCCTTCACTCCTTAGGCTCCATTCAAACTCCGCATTTTGAAATTGCGGGCAGAAAATCACAATTCTGCCAGCAATTCCAAATCGTGTGGCAATCGCTGCACAACTCGCACAGTTAAAATTCAAAATTTGTCGCCCAAAAAGGAGCAGGAGCTTTTTTTTCGGGTGACAAATATGCATAGGGCAACCCATTCAAGTGAATGGGCTGATCCTATGTGACACACAAAATCGTATGCAAACTAGATATATATGACCCCTGAGAAGAGCAGCCAGAAGTGCCCAAGCTAATAGGTCAACTTTACAGAAAAAGAAAAAGACGCAACAACTATGCATGCACGCTATTTTTAACTTGCAGGTTTTGGCATAAAAAGACTCAACTTTAGCTTTAGGTGGATCCTGGTAAATAATTGCAGGTAAAAGCAGAAAACAGGAAAAACCAGCATCATGTATTTACTTGCAGTGTTTTTCCTTTCCATAAATTGATTTTTATTAAAAGAGAAGTACAGCCAAAGCTTGTTTGGCTGTACTTCTCCTGTCGATCACAGGAGCACAGTTCGTTCTGCAATCCTGTGACCCATTTTCAGCAGACATCGGGCTAAAGCACTCGGCTGACGCCACAGAGTCGGTCCAGGCTGGGGTAAGATTGCGACAATGCCGGCTTTGACAGCTGCAGCTTGACATTACATGCTATTACTTAGTCTATCATCTACTAGAACCCCCAAATCCTTCTCCATCCTGGATTCCCCCCAGAGGTCCCCCCCCCAAAAGCATAATTTGCGTTTATGTTTTTTGCACCCAAGTGCAATACCTTACACTTCTCTACATTAAATCTCATTTGCCACGTAGTTGCCCACTCTGATATTTTGTTCAGGTCATTCTGTAAGATTTCTATATCTTGATGAGAAGTTATTGCCCTGCATATTTTTTTGTCATCCGCAAAAACTGAGATTGAGCTACTGATTCCAGCCTCTATGTTATCGATTAATAAATTGAACAAAATTGGTCCCAGGAACGAGCCTGGGACCTATAGTTCTACTTTAAAGTTGAACTAAACCTAACATTGCCAGCAGGTAGATTAATAGAAGATGGCAGCAGCAACAGAGTGGAAGCAGGGAGCATTGGACGTTGTATAACATGGGATAAGCATTCCCAAAGGTAAGTGTACCATAATGTACAAGTATACCCTACTTGCAAGTGCCTCAGACACCTCCCTCCAATTAGGTGTAGCTTTAAATTGCAAGATATAAATGTTTCAAGATCTACTTGGAGTTCAGTTTTAAACCCTAAGCAGATAATGCCCCTTGTGGAAATTTAACAAAAGATCCCAGTACTGCCATGCAGAGAAGAGATCGGGCATCCTTCAAACTCATCTCTATCTGAACTATAAAATGATGCTTTTTTAATTTAATCCAATCAGCTGCAGGAATGACTTGTAAACAGATTAGCATGGCATCAGTGCTCCTATATGGACACATCCCCTTTTTTAGTCAATGTCATAGGCTAAATGTGGGCATGTGTCCATATAAGGGCACTGATGTCATCAGTATCTCACCCTAGTATTTACATGTGCTGCAGGGTGGGGAATGACCCATTTTTAGATTTAAAAAAAAATGCGTAGTTTGGATTGCGATCTGGGGGGTGCCTAAGGCAGACTATAGATTATGTGATTTTCTTTCCTGCAACCATGGGTTGCAAGAAAGAAAACGCTCAATTCCCCCATCAACACAATGTCAATGGGACAATCCCTCCCGTGGAACTATTCTGTTCTCCCAGCTGGGAGGAATGGGGAGCCGTGATTACTGCTAGCGGCTATAGCTGCTGGCAATAATCACATGGTGAAAATCCATCATACTGATTGTACCCAAGTCAATTGATGGATAGATTTGGGTATAATCAGCCTGCCAATAGATGGATGGAATCTCGGTCAGTCCCTGCTGAACCAGCCGATATTCGATCTATGGCCGGCATGCACCCATCTCTACTGAGAGGCCTGTGATCTGCATTGTAATTTAACAAAACTGTTGTAGCTGCAAGCCGTCCTAGTCGAAGAATGATGTTTCATAAACAAGTTTTTGTAAAGATCAGTCTAGGATCGCTGTGAAGGAAACTCAGAATCTCAGCAGAACTGAAAAGAGTTAAATATTCAGGCAGTGAGGGATGATTTTGCCAGCAGCCATTTTCAGCAAATGAGATGCGCTACCTGCTAGGATTTTTTTAATGCACAAATATAGCTGATGTTTCCCTAGGGACAAGCAATGGTTTCCTTCTTAAAACTGCAATCTTTATCCAACAATTTTAATTAAGCAATTCAAGTACAGTATGTATCTTTGCCATTTTAAAGTTATATATTTGTATGAAGCATGATTAATGATCGTTTTAGATGGCCTTGTCTGAAATCTCTTTTTTTTTTTGTTTGTTTTATTGTATGTATCCTAAATAAATCTTATATTCATTTACAAAGATGTGGGCTGCAATATCCACATATCAAATAGTAGCATGTTTAAAGTGCAAACCGTTGACGCCATTGAATAAACTCTTTGGTTTGCAGACAAGTGATGATGATTTACAATAGGAAGCAGTTGTAAAGAATTTTCACCAAGCATTTCTCACATCTTTTCAAAGCTTATTAAGGAACAGTTCACCAGTACAGCTGCTGTAGAATAACCATAAATGTTCTTTTAGGACGATTTGCATATTGCATACATTGGATTGAATTACATGCTGGATTTCAGATTTTAGAGAAGGAGAAAGATGAAATAAATATTGTTGTACTGTCTCTTAAACTCAAAGAAATATTAACCACTTTAATACAGGGCACTTTCCTCCCTTCCTGCCCAGGCCAATTTTCCCCTTTTAGCGCTGTTGCTTTTGAATGATTTTGCATTCTGCATTTTGAATGACAATTGCGCGGTCATGCAACACTGTACCTACACCAAATTTATGTCATTTTCCCCCCACAAATAGAGCTTTCTTTTGGTGGTATTTGATCACCTGTGGGTTTTTTCCTTTTTGCTGAACAAATAAAAAAAGACCGAAAAGTTTGAAAAAAAAAAAAAAAGTTTTTTTGTTTATGTTATACAATTTTGTAAATAAATAAGTTTTTTTCCTGCACTGATGAGCACTGATGAGACTGCACTGACAGGCACTGATGAGGAGGCACTGATGGGGTGGCACTGATGGGGTGGCACTGATGGGGTGGCACTGATAGGTGGCACTGATAGGCGGCACTGATATGCGGCACTGATAGGCACTGATATGTGGCACTGATAGGTAGCACAGATATGCAGCATTGGTGGGCACTGATAGGCGGCACTGCTGGGCACTGATAGGCGGCATTGATGGGCACTGATAGGTGGCACTGACGGGCACTGATAGGCGGCACTGACCGGCACTAATGGGCACTGATAGGCGGCACTGGTGGGCACTGATGGGCACTAATGGGCACTGATAGGTGGCACTGGTGGGCAATAATGGGCACTGGTGGGCGACACGAAAAGATGGCAATGATGGGCACTTGTGGGCAGCACTGATAGGGAGGGCACTGGTGGGCAGCACTGATGGGGAGGGCAATGGGGGGCTCCCTGAGCCCTGATTGCCATCCCTGGTGGCCATAGTGGGCATCCCTGGGGTCATAGTGGGCATCCCTGGGGTCATAGTGGGCATCCCTGGTGGTTCTAGTGGCATCCCCCCGAGGGTCTGCACTGGTAATCAATGATCTGATTACCAGTGCCGACCCCCCCCTGTCAGGGGAGCCGCCGATCGGCGCTCCTTTACTCATGCCTGTCAGGCACGAACTAAGGAAAGCCGATCAACGGCTCTTCCTGTTTTCTATGTGACCAGCCGTGATTGGACACGGCTGATCACATGGTAAAGAGCTACGTTAGTAGTCTCTTTACCGAGATCGGAGATGCAGGGAGTCAGACTGACACCTCGCATCACTGATCGCCACTCTGCGCGCCCCCGGGGGGCGCCCAGAGCTGTGTTATCCTGCCGCCGTCATATGACGTCCGGTCAGGATAATACAACCACATTCCCGCCGTCAATTGCCTATAGGGCGGGCGGGAAGTGGTTAATAATGGACCAATGATGATTTATTTGTAACATTGCCTATAGAGATGTATATGCAGACTATAAAAAAACGAAGAGAACCTCTTGCTATGTGTCTTTTGGAAATTTACTTTTTGCACTCTCTAAATGTTTGACATTGTAACAAAGATCCACTTATATATAGATAGTTACATAGTAGTTGAGGTTGAATAAAGACAATAGTCCAATCATTTCAACCTGTGTAGGTGTGTGTGGACGTATTCATTTCCCATACCCCTGAATGGTTTGATATTGGAGGTGTATGCCCAAAAGTCTTTTAAAAGCTGCCAGGCAGTGGAGAACAGAGTTACCAAGGGGCATCTGTTGGAGACTAATATTTGGGCCCTATATTCAACTGATGGCCAAGAAAAAATACATTTTCAATATGTATTTGAATGACAGGTAGGTGTAAGTGAGCCCTGTAAACATGATAGTAGGAGCTGTCCCAGCACCTATCTGACCACAGCTAACAAAAATAGTCTGTGTACTGCAAGCACAAATTATATGTCTGTCCCTGCTGCCAGGTTAGTCTTGTAATTATTGCTTTAAAAAAATGTTGCAAGCATGAGATTAATTGAAAGAAATAAAGGTGCGCAAACAGGTGAGTGTGTTATCAGCAGCAACTGAAACTCCAACCTCCAACAAATGATTGCGGCCGCTCTGCAGCACGGACCGCGAGAAGTGACAGCGCAGCTTCTCCACCCGACGCGTTTCCCTTTAGAAGGCATCCACGCTGTCACTTCTCGCGGTCCGCACTGCAGAGTGGCCGCGATCATTTGTAACCATTCATTTGCCCTTCATTTTCATCTTTTCATGTAAGTGCTCTAGTTTTTTGAATAAACCTACCCTTGAGATAATGCACTATTGCCTGCTCCTACTTTCTCATATGGGAACTATCACTGTGGAGACACACCGGGAGTGACCCATGGAGGAAGTTTACATCTCTATTGAAAAGGAGCCACAGTAGGATTACTCAGAGAGAGACAACCTGGATACCAGAGATATTGGAGGCTATTGGCAAAATTCCCCATACCTGATCTGTGATATTCGTACATCTGGTAAGAGTCTCATTTACACTTTTTCACGAGGTGGAAGATTGGGTCGTGGGAAGATAACTTGCTGTACAACACTGGTCCATGCCATCTTTAGAGTGCATGCTAATCTATTAGCTGGTATGAGTACCATCACCTTATCCATATCACGTGGTGTTGTAGGGGACATACTGTAAGTCTGTGAATACTGCACCTGTTTCTATTTGCACTTTACCATCAAGAAGATAAATTTGCACCTGTTTACGGACCTTTTTAGGACTTTATTATTCATTCTTTTATATATTATATTATTTATATATATCTTTTAGTGCGTGTTTTCACACACACTGTGCACCTTTGTTGTGTATTATTTTTATGTATTTATCATTTTATTGGTTTATACACACTTTTCCCAAAGTGCTTTTTTCTCCTTTGATTCACATGTTTGATGATTTTCTTTATACGTATCAAGCGCAACTATATACCATTCTCAAAGCATAAGATTAGCAATCAGGTATAAGAACTTCTTTTGGGTGACAGGTGTCCCGTGATTCTATTTGCGCAATTTTACAGCGATTCATCGGGCGAAAATCGCGGGTGCCATTGCAAGTCACGGGAATTGCACGGGCGTCCCGCAAATTGCAATGGTTCAGGATTGCGGGTAGAATCGCGTCAATTCTGCCCGCAATCCGAAATGCCTATATGTGAATGGAGCCTAAGATACATTTTCAGTCTTGATTAAACACTTAAAGCAATTGTAAAGTCTAATTTTTTTCCCTATAAAAATAACAAACCTGTTATACTTACCCCCTCTGTGCAGTGGATTTGCACAGAGCAGTAGAGATCCTCCTCTTCTCGAGTCCCTCTTCTGTAATCCTGGCCCCTCCTTCCTGTTCAATGCCCCCACAGCAAACAGTTTGCTATGGGGGCATGAAAGATGAGTCACAGCTCCCTGTGTCCATTCAGACACGGAGCCCTGCCCTGGCCCCGCCCCCTCTCTCTCCTCATTGAGTTGCTAACTTAGTTTGGCAGCAGCGGCCACCAATGGTGGTGCTGCTGTGTCTCAGCCAATCAGAAGGGAGAATCTCAGGCGGTTGAGACACTCGTGGACATTGCTGGACAGAGAGGGACCTCAGGTAAGTGTTAGGGGGGCTGAGGGGGGCTGCTGCACACAGAAGGTTTTTTATCTTACTACATAGGCTGCATTAAGATTAAAAACCTTCTGACTTTTTATCCCCTTTAACCACTTGCCGACCAGCCTCTGTAGTTCTACTGCGGCAGGTCGTTACACGAAATGACGTTCACGTAAATCTCTTTGTGTAGCAGATAGTGGGGGCGTGCACTTCCTGATCTCGCGCATCCACAGTACATACAAAGTGTGGCACACTGATTGAAGCGGGATCGCCGATTGACTCCTGGGATTGATGATACTTATATCCCAGGAGCCAACATGCGGCTGGATATGAGATACCTTGCTGCGGCGAGGTACTGACCAAAAAAGGTACTATGCTAAAAACAACTTTCCGAACATTAATGGGACTGTGATCAGCAACCCCGGGGGGCCATACTTCTAAAGTAGGGTGGAACTCCGCTTTAACATGACCACAGATTTCCTTTAATAAAGATGTCTACAGAGAGTAGAGAATGTTTACACAATCACATATAGGCTTGTTCATGACCCTCACTAGTGCTTGCCAAGTCTGCTAGGGGAAAATTTGTATTGGCTGGGATATCATGACTGATAACATCCTAGATTGTAAGCGCTAATGAGCAGGGCACTCTGATTCCTCCTCTATTGAATTGTATTGTAACTGTACTGTCTACCCTAATGTTGTAAAGTACTGCACAAATTGTTGGCGCTATATGAATCCTGTTTAGTAATAATAATTATAATAATATTAATTTTTTTAACTACTGTTAATGATCTTTTTTTTTTTTTTTTTTTCAGCGTTCTCCTCCATAGGCAAAAACATGCAAGTATGCCTGATGTAAACTTGCAAGCTTGTAGAAAGGTTTTACTTTAGAAGGACTCTTTGATGGTTGGTTGCACATGCATAGCTGCCTATTCTCTAATAAAACAACATCATTCTCTCAGTTTACACTTACATAGGCAAATAGAACCATATTGTTGAAAGTGTATATTAGCTTGGCTAATAATGCTTATCTGACTTTGCTCTAAAAGACCCTTTCTATCCTATTGAGGTTACAAATTTGATTATTGTAGATCTGATGATCAGAAAATAGCCAGGTATATCATGCCCTAACCTTTTCTAAAAGTTAAAAATACATTACAATAAGCAGCATATGACAAGGTGTTTTAAGGTAGCAGTATATAGAAATGTTGAAGGTCATTATGGACAATAGCTTAGACCAGAACAAACACAATCAAGTGGATGTCACAGAGAAACTTTCATTGCTATTACAGGTCAAGAATGGAAAAACAATGACTTTATATCTTCCATGTACTGTACTTCAAAAATAACATTGGGAGTTGTAAATGTTAACAGTTCACATAACCTATTTACTGCTATATCCTGAATTTTGTCTAGAACAGACTTTGGAACTCAAATACATTTAGAATTGTCTCTGCATTAAAAACAGGAATGCTTTCTCAAGGAAAACTGAATCCATTTAAAGATGAGTTCACAGGGTGAGATTTTAAGGTCTACCACCCAAACTATATTTCTAGCACAGCAATCTTGGACAGATTTCTTCCTTAGAGTATTAAGAACAGAAGTGGGATTACACAAACCTTAATTATTTGCTTCCATCTGTTCATTTAAAGAGCCTGACAAACGAAACAAAACACCATTATGTTTTAAAATGAACTATTTCTATACTCATAAAAATAATGACCTTTCTTACTTTGGTTGTTACTGGTTGTTTAACAAATTGACACCATATTAATTCTTATTTTTATTATTATATAGGATTTATATAGCCCCGACAGTTTAGGCAGCGCTTTACAACTTGAGGGTAGACAGGACACATACAATACACTTTAATACAGGAGGAATCAGAGGGCCCTGCTCGTTAAAGCTTACAATCTAAGAGGGAGGGTCAAGAGATAGAAGAGGTAATAACTGTGGGGGATGGGCTGATGGAGAAAAGAAAAGTACAGTTGTTAGGTGGTTGCCAGATAGGTTTCTCTGAAGAGATGTGTTTTCAGGGATAGTCTGAAAGTGGACAAAGTAGGAGATAGTCGGACAGATTGGGGTAGAGCATTCCAGAGGATGGGAGAGGCTTGGGAAAAGTGCTGGTGGTGAGCATGGGAAGAGGTGACAAGGGAGTTAGAGAGCAGGAAGTCCTGGGAGGAACGAAGAGAACGATTTGGTTGGTATTTTGAGACTAGTATAGTGATATAGCTGGGTGCCAAGTTATGGACGGCTTTGAAAGTTATGGTTAGTAACTTGAAATTAATCTGTAGGTTGAGTGGCAGCCAATGGAGGGATTGGCAAAGAGGGGTAGCACACACAGAGCGTTTTTTAAGGTGGATGAGCCTGGCAGCAGCATTCATGATAGAATGAGGGGGGGGGGGTAGACTATTTAAAGGTAAGCTCCAGTCCCAGAAGCCGACTTGTTAGTGGAAACGCGTCGGGGGGAGCTAGCCGTGTTGCCATTGATCCCGGACTTACTGCAGAGGTCCTCGATCCAATATATACATATGCTGTTTTTTCTCCTGAAAATGTAAGTGTTACTCTATCTTATTGGTTCAATAAAGTGAGGTAATGCACTATAGTCCCCTTCTCTTCCTTGGGCATGTTCTTGGTGGCGATATCCCCTTGAGTGGAAGCATCTAGATCCCCACATTTTGGAAGCAGATGGTCGCTTCATTCCTCTTGTGAATTGTCTCCTACAAGCTGACCTTAACGGACTCCAGGGTTATACATTATATGTTTGCATCTCTCCATCATCTGGTAAGAGTCCCTTCTTAACACTGGGTGCATCACGTGTACATTAGAGTACTGTCTGGATCACCGTTTGGGAAGAGGCTACCCTTACCCTCCATCACTCCCCAACCCCACTATATTCTTTGGATTTTCAAGACCTTTGCACAGTCTCACCATTTGGAATATAGACTTTGTTTTTAGCTGAACATCAGCAATCACCATTTTTTGTGAACATTTGTGTTCCATCATTTTTAGCGCACTTTGTAATTGATGTTTTTCATTTGTTACAACCTTTTCACATATTTATATTATTTCAGTGCTGCTTTTTCCCACTTTCTTTCTCATTTAAGGTTCGCGCACCTATCTTTCTTTTCACCAATGAGAAGGGAGTTGCAGTAATCGAGAGGAGAGATGACCAGGGAGTGGATTAGAAGCTTTGTGGGGTCGTTGGTTAGGAAGAGATGTATCTTGGATATATTGCAGAGGTTGAGGCAGCAAGCTTTGGACAGTGACTACACCTAGGACCCTGGCATGGGGGGACGGGTTGATAGTTGAGTCTATGAGTAAGTTGGTGATGCGTGAGGAGACTGATGTAGTGAGCTGGGGGGTGGAGAGATAGATTTGGGTGTCATCAGTGTAGAGATGATATTGAAAGCCATGGGAGGCAATCAGCTGACCCAGGGGGGAGGTGTAGATTGAGAAAAAGAGCGGTCCAAGAACAGAACCTTGGAGGACCCCAACAGAGAAAGGAAGAGGAGAGGAGGTAGAATAATGGTATTAATGGCCTATTTAGCTGTCACTTGAAAGGTAAAGAATAGTATATTGAGACTGCTCAGGACAATAACTGAACTGATGTTGACAGTATGTTGTTCTGATTTGCTGTGTATTTGTACAGTTTCCAAATGCATACATTTGAAATGTTCTTAGAGAGATCTTAAACAATTAACATCAAACATGTTTTTAAAGATTGTTCATGTTTGATTAAAAAACTGTTAATAGTGTTTATGGTAGTAATGGAACCTAGATCAATGCTTCTTAGGAAACTATTGTATATTTTCAGTATATTTTACTTTGAGTTAATTTTTTTTAATGTTTGTGCTTAATGACTTTTGGCTTGTGTTGATGGGTTAGCAAAGTTTGCTTTTTCAATGAGCCTAATATACTTCTGAGATTGGTGGGAATTCATTGACAGGTGCAGTTGACATGCTTCAAGCTACTTTTGCATTCCAATAGGCTTGTATGGGGGGAACAAAATCCCATCGCCACAGGGCCCTACAGGCTCGTTCGTCTATATTTTTATTATATTAAATGTAGAGATTTGTAAATTAGCCACAGTATTCATCTATAGTTTCTTAAAACTTCTCTCAGTCCAACCTTTGAGGTGCATTATATTGAGTGGGTATCAAACCCATAGCCTTGAATTTTAGGAAGAAAGCATTATATTGTGTACCACTACAAAGCGGAAGCAAAGCCTACACAATTTTCTAATAAATATGGCTGCCCCATGTACATATTTAATTAAAAACTATACATAGAAACAGTTTTTTAAAACATGAATGAACACTGACAAGAATATTTGCAGCCAGCATTTTTCTTAACATGTACATCTGGAACATTTAGAAAGTTATGTATTCCCTTTAACTTAAAGGATACAGTAAACCCCCCTCCATTGCGGGGGCAGGCCCGTTGCTACAAGGCAGGCAAACCAAGCAATTGCTTGGGGCCCCGAGCTGGCCTGGGGCCCCAAGACAATGACTGGTTAAGAATAAATGCAACGACACTGTGTAAGGCTGTGAGCGCCCCTTTGATCGTCAATGCCGTAAAGTGCAATTGCACTGTTATCGGGATCTCCCTCAAGGGGGCCCCTCTCTGCATCAACAGGTTTGTAAAAAGTCTGATAAGATCTGCAGACACAAGAGAGATCCCTGGCCTACCAGCTAGACTTTATGCAGAGTATGGACCAGCCCATGGACAGTGCAGACTGACAGCTCCTACTGTATACAGATAGCAGGGCTCTAAATGCAATTAAAATTCCTGCAGCCGGTGTGGATGAGTGGGGAGCAAATAGCATCAGGGTGAGTAGCTGCTAGGACCCTCTGCTTCTACATCTGCTGAGTAAGGATGATCAAACTTTCGAAAAGTTTGGTTCGGCCAGAACATCCGAACTTCCCGAAAGTTTGGCTCGGATTTCAGAACCCCATTGAAATCAATGGGACCCGAACTTCGGTAATCAAAAAACACAATTTTTAAGCCCTAAAACCCAATAAATGCCCCTAAAAAGTGCCTAGGGTTCTGGGTCATGCCCCATTAACTATTAATCACACAAACAAAAGTTCTTAAAAATTTTCATTTTTGATAAAAAAGCCAATTATTGAAAAATTAAAAAAAGAGAGAGATTTTTTGATTTTTACTTTGGATTTAGTATCTGGGGGGGTCTAAAAAGTGTACCTGTGAAGTTTCAGCTCTGTAGCATGTCCAGAACCATAAAAAAAAGGATTGTTTGTATTAGAAAACTTTCAGCACAGGAGTATGGCTTCTCTGCTGTAACACCTTGCCGGTTTAATAGCAGGCATTTTTTTGGGTTCTTTGTAGTCAGGAAAAACATCTGAACTTGTGTATAGTGGTACTGTGCACAAGTTCAGATGTTTTGCCTGCCTCCAAAAACCCCCAAAAAATGCCAGCAAAAACACACCTGGGCATTTTTTTTTTTTGACGCTAGCGTTTTTTTTGGCATTTTTTTGGGTTCTTTTGAGGCAGGCAAAACATCTGAACTTGTCTATAGTGGTATATATACACACATACTTATATGTTTATAGACACCTAGACATATATAGGTGTGATAGTAGCAGAAATATATTACTATAAATGATTTCATTAGCGCAAGCATATATCTCTGCTACTATCACACCTATATATGTCTAGGGGTATATATACAGACATATATGTGTATATATACCCCCTATACACATGTTCAGATGTCATGTCTGACATCAAACATGTCCTCAAAAAAGCACTGGCAGTGGCAGCCCCTGCAGCATGAAAATGCTTGGCTGGTGAGAAGCCATATTCCTGTCCCGAAGCAACTCAGAGAAATGATCATTTCTCTATAGCGGTCACCCTGCTATGGAAGGGTTTTGTCACCCTTCCATAGCAGTCACTGTCAGTTAACCCTACACTACACTACGGTCCCTTTACACTTAACACTTTCCCTACAGAAACTAAATTTTTGAAGCTAACTTAAGTGTAAAGGAGCACTCTAACTACACTAGATATCCCTTTCCTCACACTAATAAATGCTAAATTACACTTTTAAAGTAAAATTAACAGAACTGCTTCCACTCTCTTCCATGTCCAGTATAACAATGCTAGGAATATGGCGGGGGCGATCTTATATACTGGGGGGGCGTATTCACTAATGATTGGTCTAGGGACCCCCTAGTCACTCCAATCACATTCCTAGCATTCTCCTGCCCCCTCAATTGGCTTTTGCTAATGGCTCTGGTCCAATCACGGGCTTTTAAAGCCCATTTCCTGAAGCATTGCATTTTGGTCGGTTCTGGTTGCCGAATTCCAAACTTTTTGGGCAAAAAGTTCTAAATTCGGCCGAACCTCGAACACCCAATGTTCGGGCCGAACCAATGGTGGACCCGAACCGTTCGATCATCCCTACTGCTGAGTGCCGACAGGTCTGAAAACTTCTTTCTTTTTTCTTTCTATCTCCCTTCTAATCTTAGTCTTCCTAAGTCTCTTTTTGTTTATCTGTCCCCCTCCTCTCTCTCTCTCTCTCCTTTCTTTCTTTCTTTCTTTCTTTCTTTCTTTCTTTCTTTATTATATCTATATCTATCTATCTATATCATATATGTAAATATATATATATATATATATATATATATATATATAGATAGATAGATAGATAGATAGATAGATAGATAGATAGATAGATAGATAGATAGATAGATAGATAGATAGATAGATAGATACTTAAACTGTATGGCTATGCTGTGGTTCCTGAAGGCTTTGCGTGTGTGCGGGGGGTCCTCCATGTCCATTTTGCTTGGGGCCCCCAAATTCCTTCAAACGGCCCTGTGCGGGGGTTACGTTCCGGACCCAGCCGCAAAAAGTGAAAATCCGCGAAATAGAAAAACCCTATTAAAATGCATTGTAGGCATGTTTTTTTTACTGTCACTGTACGTGTAAAAGCATTTTAAGGTATTTAAACACACTTTTAAAACAATAGAAACTCATTTAAACACATAAAAGATACTGAGAGACATAGCAAGAGCTATGGAAAACACAAAAATATTTCATTTTTAACGATTTATATAGTAAAATAACATTACAAAAAAAAACGCAATATACCGGGACCGCAAAAACTGAACCGCGATGGAGCGGGGTTTACTGTATACCTATTTAATGTTTCTAACTACCCTATTATGGTGTATCAGTTGTGGATTTTTTACAAATGTTCCCATCCATGTGTAATAATCTCTCTCACCCACAGGTGGTTATAAAATGGCTGCTGCATATTTAATTTGCCATGAGGTTGTTGGGGATGTACAGCTATGTGTTGATGCACAAAATGAGTGAGGAGTGGTCAAGAAGAATGACCACATCCTGTGGGTGGTCTTATGTATACAGGACTATATAAATTTGCATGAGAAAGTCCGTTTGGCGCTTTTTACCTCCATGATGTAGCCTTGCTTGTTTGTTCGTTTGGAAGGTTGGCTGTTTGGAGAAACATGCGGCCAAGACCTTTGTCCTGTTGCTGCAGAGATCCATTGGAAAGCTGCTGAATCCACCACCAGAGCTAAGTATTTATTCAATATTCTTGGGATAAGGGTTGTATGTTTAAGGTGTATTTGTTCATGGTAACTTTTATGTGTAAGGAAGCTTTATGTATTATGATGTCCAGTAATGGTAACTTTAAAGATGTGTAAGGAAGCTTTGGGTTTATGATGTCCAGTAAAGTTTTGTTTTATGCTTTTTTATCAAAACTGCTCTTGGTGCCTGCTTTCATTTTAAATATTCACGAGATATGTCAGTGGCTGTCCAGTATACCTGAATTATAAATGTTGTTGTTATTCACCCTTTGATACATATGGTTAGCAGCAGTAAGCAGTATTAAGCAGTATTAAACCCAAAAACAAACATTTATTATATTGCAGCTTACCAATTATTAGATGGCTGCATTTGTTTCCATTTTTTTAGGCTTTCTTTCTTCTATTTTCATCTGGTGATTCAGCCAGAAAGTTTGTTATTTCTCAAAAGCACAAACTCTCCAACAGAATGTATCCATTTACATGGATGAGTGAAACCACTTAACACTGGGAGGGGTGATTACATTTATCAGCTTTTATATATTTTTGCAAAACCTTTATCCCAAATGGGAAAAAACTGTTTGTTGTAACTGATTATGAAATATGAGATGGAGCTTTGGTTTCAATTTGTTTAGTTTAGTTAAATCTGCTAATACATTTAATGCTATTTCGCTCCCCCACCCCCCCCCCCCCCTCCTCGCCAGTTTGACAATGCCGCTGTCTGCTGATGTGCTCATTTATCCAGAGTTGTGTCTCACTAATACAGGAGGTGTGTTACTAGTCAGATAACTAGGTGAAAACAGAGGGGAAAAAGCCAAAGATAAGAAAACTGATGTAAACGCCACATGTAATGATTGGTAAGCTGCAATATAATACATTTTTGGTTTTAGTTTTAAAGTGATTGTAAAGTCTTGTTTTTTTTTTTTTTTTCAATAAAAATAACAAACATGGTTTACTTATCTGTCCTGTGCAGTTGGTTTTGAACAGAGCAGCCTGGATCCTCCTCTTCTCGGGTCCCTCTTTGGCTTTCCTAGCCCCTCCCTCCCTTTGAGTGCATCCACAGCAAGCAGCTTGCTATGGGGGGCACCTGAGCCAAGTCCATTCAGACACAGAGCTGCGGTTCGGCCCGCCCCCTCTCACTCCTTATTGGCTAATTGACTTTGATTGACATCAGCAAGAGCCAATGGCACCGCTGCTGTGTTTTAGCCGATGAGGAGGGGAGTCCCGGATGGCTGAGACACTCGTGGACATGGCTAGATTGAGAAGGGGATATGAATAGGAAAGAAAGCGGCACTTCCAGACCCAGGAACTTGGAAACTTGAGTTTTATTCTTCAAATCAAAGGTTCAACATCAGACAGGAACACAAGACAAACTGGATAGCAGATGCGTTTCACACCATGTGCTTATTCATTGCTGATAGATCGAGAAGGGGGTCAGGTAAGCATTAGGAGGCTGAGGGGAGCTGCTAAAACAGAAGGTATTTTATCTTAATGCGTAAAATGCATTAAGATTAAAAACCTTCTGACTTTACAACCCCTTTAATACTTTACACCAAGTACACCTAGGACATAAGATCTCCCCCGCAAAGCTGCCCAGCCTGCCCTACTTCAGATGCATTAAATAAAGCCAACAACAAGCTCACCTATTATAAGAAATAGATAGGAATTCAGGTTTGCGGATCTGGGCAGATCTTACCCTCAGATTCCCAAAAATGCTGATGATTGATACAATACATCTGCATCTACTGAAAATTGGAATACCGGCTTTGGATGGACAGGCCAACAAAATGGTGTAAAGGAAAATGCATTAAAGTAAATATGTAAAATAAAAAAATCCTTTGGGGAACCCCAATTTTGTCACCATTAAAACACAAATGACTGATTTCCAGTTACAAACAAGAACCTTCATGGGGAATCAGCAACACTGCGGGATTCTAGATATATAGCCAGAAGTAAAATAATTAGCAAATGCTTATCATTTAGTAATAGATGTGTTTGAAACAGAAATAGCAGAAAGCACTTTGGGGGTATAAAAAAATTATCATAGAGGCCTGAAGTCATGGACATATCTGTTAAAAGCATTACATCCAGACTCCATCATTTGATATATGAACATACAGTCTTTTTTGGTTTTGTCCAGCAGAGACACAGGCTTGGGATTTTCATTCCCAATGAGGTATCCAGACTCATAAGGAACTCTATTAACGAAACTGTAACATAATTTGCAATTACAGTGAGTAAACTGAAGCTTCTACAATGGTCTGTGATTGCTTTATGACTATAACATTGTTTCTAAGGAATATTGTTAGATGTTCTTTTAGCTTGATGAGAAATAGCAGTCCTGGTAATTGTGGAATACTCAGTAAAATGTTTCATAAAAGAGATATTCTATTCTCCCCAGTTCAACACTAGGTACACGCAGACAATAGATGTTTTCCATGTGTTTTGATGATTTTGACACTGTTATTGGATAATTGAATATATTTGAAAAAAAGGTAATGAAAAGGTGTTTTTTTCACATAAAAACTAATTAGATTCTGGCTATCATTTTTCCTACTTGCCCATGAAAATCGACAGCCAAAATTGTCTTAATTGCTATTGGTAAAACAGTGACAATAGCATTAATAAAAAGAAAAAAATGCTGTCAGGATTACTATTACAGTTTATTGTCTGGTGTATGACCTTTGCAAGCCCCACATCTACATTGATCCACAAACTCTATAAAAATGCACAATTTTACAAATAGAGTCCTGTCCACAAAACTATCATATTAAAGTTTATGTATTACTATGTTTTCATTTTGCATCAACAATAATGGTATCATTTGAGTATAGCTGAGAAACAAAAAATGTTGCCATATTCAGGATGGACTCAGTTAAGGCTGGATAGCAAGCACTTAAAGTGGATGTAAACCCTCACATATACCCAGTGAAGAACAGCCTCAGATGATACACAGAGATGAGACAAATCTCTCTACATACGTTTAACATGTATATCTGCTGTCTTCAGCTTTCTATATTCTTTAGAAAGTGGACATTGTGTTAGAATATTTTCTTTCTGTTTCAGCAGTGGGAGGAGAGTTTAGACATACACTGTGTGTGAGCTGGTTGGAGGAAAGGCACACACCCCCTCCACATAAGCAGAGAAATGAAAAAACTTTCAGAGCTGTGTTGTGAATAGACCAGCTCTCTGCTTATCTGTATCTAAGTTCCTTCCTTGACACACATTTTTATCTCCTGTATCAGGGAACTTGTCAGAAGTTATCATGCTAATAACAGAGGAATGGAGCAGCAGAAAGACGTGAGATGTAGGGCTTTGGAGAGAGATCAGGAAACACTACAGAATTATGTGTCCAGGTCAGATTTCATGAATGGGGTTTACATCCATCAGGTAAGGGTATTCGCCAATATTGGTAAAATGCTGCAACCCTAAAGGTTCATACATGCTATAAGAAAATCACGTGAGAATTTTTGTCCAAAGAACTTTTTTACGATTTTCACAATTTTTTACAAATTTCTACAGCTATTTCTGACCTTCTGAATGAAAATTCCCAAAGGGACAGGCTCCAAAATTTTTCTCGTACGGGAACAGAACGAACGATTTTCACTTATTGTGTACCTCTTGCATACGATTTTCGAAAAGCTTTTGTCTTACAAGAATTTTCATATGTATTTTCTTTCATCGGTTCCGATTTGCTGTGAAACAACGAGGAAAATCGGATGATCATTCCCAATTGGGGGTTTAAGTCTGGGCTCTGACTAAGCCATGCAAGAACATTCACCTTTTTCTCCTTCAACCACTCTGTGGTCATTTTTGCTGTGTGCCGTGGGTCATTGTCATGTTGGAAGGTAAACCTCCATCTCATTGACAACTTTCAGGTAGAGGGCAGCAGTATTTGACGCTATTTTGCCCCATCTTTTTTTCCTTCTATCCTGACAAGTGCTCCCGTCCCTGCTGCAGAAAAACACCGCCAAAACAGGATATTACCACCTCCATGCTATACTGTAGGAATGGTGTTTTTTGGAGGGTGAGCTGTTTTGTATTTTTTACCAGACATATTGTTTGGTGTTGAGGCCAAATAATTAAATTTTAGTCTCATCTGACCATAACACCTTTTGCCATGTGGCCTCAGAATCTTCAAGGTGCGTTTAAGGTGGTCAGATGAGACTAAAATTTAATTATTTGGGCTCAACACCAAACGATATGTCTGACGGAAATCCAATACAGCTCACCATCCAAATAACACCATTCCTACAGTAATGCATGGAGGTGGTAACTTCCTGTTATGGGGGTGTTTCTCTGCAGCAGGGACTGGAGGACTTGTCAGGATTAAAAGAAATGGATGGGGCAAAATATCTTTAAATTCTTGAGGAAAATCTGCTGCTCTCTGCCAGAAAGTTGTCAATGGGAAGAAGGTTTGCCCACACTGTATATGAATGTGTTTATCTATACCCGACTGAGTTTACAAGTCATTTTTATGAAGGGGTGATCCTTTTTCCAAATCAGTGGTCCTGTTTTTGATTTTGTTTTCTGACATGCTAGTGTTATATCTTTCACTTGGATGTTATAAGTTGCACTGCTAAATACAACTGGATAAAACAAAAATGGTGTCTCTGTGTATGTCTTCATTTCAGGCTGCAAAGCAACAACATGTGATTTTCTTTTTAAAGTGGGGTGAATATTTTCTATACACATTGTATATATATATATATATATATATATATATATATATATATATGAGCTGCATCAAAATGCGTTTAATAATGTTTTAATATAGACATAATTTAAATAATTTGCACTTTTAGTCTTTTATAGATCCCTGCTGCAGTTTGTAAACAAAATGGTGGTAATTGGAGTGCTGTTTTCTGATGAAGACCATATAGGTTGGCATTTGCTACCTTCCATAAAAGTGTTTGTTCTGGCCTGATATCCCTTGGGCATACGCATGTTGTTTAGTTATTGAAAAAGGTAAAACAAAAAAAGGTGGAAGATAATCATCTTTAGAATGTTTGATTAATTGCTCATCTCTGGTTCCAGTATAGGTAGAGCACCAAGTTACATAGCAAAGCTATATAACTGTGTATTTTCTCAGCATTTGCTGGTCTGCATACAGAAAAAAAATTAAAAATATCTGAAAAAAATCATAACTGGTGTATTGTGCTACAGTTTTACAGCTGTGCAATACAGAGAGCCCATAGTGGAATTGAGAAAATTAGATTTATTGGTATAGGTTATTAAAATGATGTAAGGTCATCACTGATAGTGCTCTGTGGGAATCTGGCTCCAAAGACAAGCTCTAGAATTGCTAAACATATGTGCATTATTGTCACAGCTTCTAATTGCTAGAAGGTCCGATAGCAGATGGCTTCAGGTTATTAAGGGCAAAATCATTAAGTCTAGCTTTAAATAAATTCATTCAAATGCAGTTCGAAGGAAGCAATGGCAGTTGTGTTGGTTCAGCATATTGTTTTTACAGCTACTGCAATTGCCATACTGACCAGATAAACTACAATTTAACACTAATGAAGGCTGTCTTGGTTTACTACAGCTATAGGACCCAGGATCAAACAGGCCCAATGCTTTCTGGTTACAAATGTACTAGCAAATGTGTGCCTATTGTTTATCAGCCTAAATACAGAAGGATGCCTCACTACATTGACGGAGAGCACAAAGTGTGCACTGGTAAAGTGGTGGTGAGCAGTGAGACATGCCTCAGTGCAGTGGCTATGAGCGCAGAATCAAGAGACAGGCACTGTTACAACAGACGATAACATGGGGGCATGTGAGAGAGGTGGTGAAAGCAGAGAAGGTTGGATAGTGGTCATCCACAGTGGTGAGAGTGGGAATTGTTGTGCAGGTGTAGGGTGGGGAGAGGACAATTTGAGACAGCTACAGGAGGGAGAATGCAAAGGGGTTAACATGACAGAGCAGTTGGGAGGAAGCAGGAGGTGTGAGTTGGTACAAATAAAACGAATTAAAAAAAGGGGGAGCCATAAATAATCTCTATGCCAACTCACTACCTTAGGGTGATCACTGTTTTCTAAAGCAAAAGATACAAAAAAATAGCCCACAGTATAGACCCTGTGGTCCAGACATGTGTTATCTGAAAAGATGCACCTAGCTTCTGAGCGATTTAAGTAAAGTACAAAAATATTCAATAATATTATAAAACTGTAATATAATAACCCAATTAATAAAAAAAACTAAATACCCTTCACATTACCAACAAATGTCTTATACAACACAAGCTAAGGTCTGGCATCTCTTTTCACTCCTCTTTTTTCTATTTCAAAAATACAGTCTCCATGGTCGATAATGCCCCATAATTCAATTGATATATACTTTATATTTTTAACTTGCATAATATGTATGGAAATATTGAGTATATCCATTTGAAGTGTAGGGCTTTGTCTTTTTTTCTTCATAATAAGTATCTTCAGTCTGCTATTTGGCACCTATTGTAGCTCACACAAGCAATACATGGTCTCTTTTAAAGTTGAACTTCAATCTCTCAATCAACATTGATTATTTTTAATCCTTATGCTGCATTATTAAATAAGTATATCATATTTATTGTTTTAAACATTTTGTTTTGCATTTCTTCAGTTACTTCCTGGTTTCCATGACTAGGCAAATGATGTCATATATCCCCAGGAGTCTTTAGGAAGGAAGGAGGAGTTTGCTGAGCTAAGCACACCTTCGTTCCTGTATGCATGAGCTAAGGGCAGATGGATTCCAGAAAGTAAATGCTTCATGAATCATTTGCCCCTACTCAAGTTGGCTGCAGCCAGAAATGCTAGGGGGTGTTTTCAAAGTGATTTCGCAGCAAAATATAGAGGCATGAAGGGATGACTTGATTTGAATAACAAAAATGAATTAAATAGCGCTTTTGGTTTGTGGTGTTCAGATACAGTGTAGTTCACTTTTAAGAGATGGTGAATGCAGCAGTACAGATGGGGATGTATCCATAAATAAAGAGGTAGCTTGGCTGACGAAGCTTAGTTTTATTATCAATCGAAGCATGTTGACGTCAGTATTCTTTGACATCATGTAGGCCATGCCTCCTGCTATCCTGGAGCCCTGGAGAAAGCTGTTTCTTTGCGTGGCCACAGAAACAACACAGAAGATACTGCTGAGGATGGGATGATAATTGGTATAAAATATATGCGTAACAACAACACGCAGCCATGAGCATTTATGAGGTGAAGGATATTTTTTTTTTTTTGACCAATTGTGTTATATTACAATTTTGGAATATTATTAAATAAATATTTTGAGATTATTGAGGGAACCACTGTCCGGACCACAGTGTTTATGCCTCAGTCTACATTTTGATATAGGAGTTATGAACTGATGGGGTCAAAAATTAAAAGGCCATCTCCTACTGCTGATGCATCTGCTGCAGGGACCACTCTGGATGTGGCCCTTGGTATGGCTGTTGTGAATGGTGCCGGTCTACAATTAAATATTAATGCTACTGTACATGCACAGTAGCGACAAAATGTTATTACCTTCCTGGTGCTACTGTGCATGAAAATAGGGGAAAAGTAACCGCGTTAACGAAAATAAATTAGCTGCAACTTCAAGTGTGACCACACCCTTAAAAATATGTAGATAAACAAGTCGCGCTCAGTGATAGCGCCGGTTCACATACACGCGACGCTACTTCCCGGGGCGACCTCCGAGATCGCGGTGCGAGCAGCGCGCCGTGACCTCGGAGCAGCCGCCACGGACTTCATAACATTGAAGTCTATGGCGGTCGCCTCCTGGTCGCCCCAAAGAAGCTCCGGACCCTTTTTCTAAGTCGGAGCGACTTGTGTCGCTCCTATTAGAACGGGTCCACAGCTTCCCTATGGGAGGCGACCTGCGGCGACCTGTGAGGCGACCAATCCAGACTCCCCTTGGTAGTATGCTTACCAGAACACAATGTGTCAAAAGCCAGGATCCAAATCAGAAAGCTCTTTGCCTTGTTAGCAGATGTCCATAATTGACCTACCAGGAATTAAAAAGCGTGAGATCATGGAAGAAAAAAGAGGAACGCCATAGCGTAAAATCCCACAAACATATAATGATAATGTAATGTGGCAATAAATCACCAGTGAGTCAACACAAAAGTGAAATATTAATTTCTAAAGATATAAAAAATTGTGAAAGGAGTAAGTGATGTGTAGTGAATCCGCCACCAACATTAATGCTGCTAGTGCTTACCAGAACTAAAAACAGATGCGCAAATGTAGATATAGGGATAGACCCAAACCAGGGAGGGTACTTAAGAAGACTCCTTACCAAAGGAAATGGCAAGTGTAAACAAAAAATCCACCACCAATAGGTCAGTCCCTTACCAGACTGTGTTCACATTACTCATGAATATCAGACCAATAACACTCCACCAGGCAAGCAGGTACACCTGGTGGAGTGTTATTGGTCTGATATTCATGAGTGATGTGAACACAGTCTGGTAAGGGACTGACCTATCGGTGGTGGATTTTTTGTTTACACTTGCCATTTCCTTTGGTAAGGAGTCTTCTTAAGTACCCTCCCTGGTTTGGGTCTATCCCTATATCTACATTTGCGCATCTGTTTTTAGTTCTGGTAAGCAGCATTAATGTTGGTGGCGGATTCACTACACATCACTTACTCCTTTTCACAATTTTTTATATCTTTAGAAATTTATTTTTCATTTTTGTGTTGACTCACTGGTGATCTATTGCCACATTACATTATCATTATATGTTTGTGGGATTTTACGCTATGGCATTCCTCTTTTTTCTTCCATGATCTCATGCTTTTTAATTCCTGGGAGGTCAATTATGGACATCTGCTAACAAGGCAAAGAGATTTCTGATTTGGATCCTTGCACATTGTGTTCTGGTAAGCGTACTACCAAGGGGAGTCTGGATTGACATCACTGTCTTCATATATACTTCACCAATTTACACAAGGTCTAATATGGACATTTATTTTGTTTAGTATTTTGGTTCATTTATCACTAGGTGTTTGGACATTTATTTAGTCCTTTATCACTGAACGCTACTGTGCATGAGCCAGGTATAGGCGACATTTTGATTTATTCCAAAAACTCCACAATACCTACAGAGTGAACCTAGCATTCAGTGATAGTGCATCAGTCTTCTAATCTACATCAGTCTTCGCAGATACTGGCAATCAGCGCCCAGAACAGGAAGTCTCTCACACTCGCTATTAACTGATTTGTGGTTTCTACATATTACATATTATCTACTGAAGAGAGGCAGAAATAAATGAATAACCATGGGAGTCGCCAAGCCTTAAGCCTGACCAGATACAATCTTCTGTCTTTTCTTTACTGGCAGATTTTATTTATTTTTTTCTACTGGCAGGCAGCTCACTGTAAAATATAACTTTCCAAGTTTTCTGCAGTTCACAGAGGTAAACTGAGCAGGGCTGATAACACTGCCTAACTACTTCAGCTCTTTGACCATGAGCGAAGGTTTAAGAACAAGCTGATGGCTGCATCACTGCACCTGTAAAGTGAAAGTGATCAGGCGGTAATAGTTGCATAGCCGTCCGATCGCTCATACAGTGTGGGTAGCACGGCCCTTCCCATCTCCTGCATGATGTCCAGGCTCTCCCCTTCTTACCAGGAGCCTGGGACAACATCCATGGGCTTCAGGAGGCTGGGTGGGAGGAGACCCAAAAACATACATTCTCCAATCTCCTTTGCATTGAATGGAAACAGAAGTGAGAATGTATTTGTCAAATAGTGAAAACTTGCACCACTCCAGATTGGTCCACCGTGCTCTGTCAAATGCTCCTAGGGGGCTGGCAAAGCTTGCAACTGTGTACTTTGAAGAGATAGAAACGCCTGACAGCCGCACTATAACTGACACCTTTATAGTAGATTGTGTTAAAACACACAGCGAGCACAGCAAGTAAGTGGGGAAAAAACCTGAAAAAGATGCGTGTTTCGTGCCTCCCTAGCACTTACGCCTAACAAATCCCTTACTTGCTGTGATTGCTGTCTGTTTTTAAAGAATCTGCAATAAAGGTGTCAACTGGAGCATGGATGTCTGGAGTTTCTATCTCTTCACAGATCACTTTATCACTTCCAGTTTCACAGCTACAGTATCTTTTCTTGACAGAGCCAGGGAAGCATCTTAGATGCTTAGGAGGGCAGAGGAGACTCTGGGGTCTAATAGACCCCAAATATCTTCATACACATTACCTGTCACCTGCCCAAATCCATAACATTTGGGTTTGTTAACCTCTTGTGTTAGTAATATAGTTTAATGAAAAAAATAAATTTACAGTATTTACTCAATGCAACCCCATATTTTATATTTAATCAAAAAATTGGATATTATATTGTGTTTGTGTGCACTAAAATTAATTATAATATTTGTATTTCCTGAAAATAATGTGATTGATAAACAGTTGCGTAAATATCATGCAATATAAAAATTATGACTATTATCATTATTATTTTACAAGGTCTCTGCTTTCGATATTCTGAGGGTTTTAAGCAATTGTGGGCCATAAATGCAGATTTTTACATGTGTGCAAAAAAAAAAAAAATGTTATAGAGCAGAAGTTATTAAAGTGATACTAAATTTAAATCATCCCTTCTCTTTCTGCATCTGGATAATGTCACTGTAATTATTTTAATAAAATAAACTTCTAGGTACCTTAATAGCGGCTGTGCGTTGAGTTATTTTGAGGGGACAGCAAATTTACATTGTTATACAAGCTGTACAATCACTACTTTACATTGTAGCAAAGTGTCATTTCTTCAGTGTTGTCACATGAAAAGATATAGAAAAATATTTACAAAAATGTGAGGGGTGTACTCACTTTTGTGAGATACTGTATATTTGAAATTAAATCTTTATTATCTTTAGGCAATAACATGGTGTGGGTGGAATTCTGCCAGCCTGTGTCTTAGAATAACAGGGAGGTGAAGCCCCCATCAATCAAGATAAAATATCCCGACCCATTGAGTTAAGCTGTGTATAGAAAAGGAGAAAGGGAGTCGGCTGTCATTTATCACTGTATATAAGCCCACATGTGTGACTCTATAGTCACATGGGGTGCTCAGATATGATAGAGAGGAAATGGGTAGAAATACATTGAAAAATGGGCATGTGTACTAGCTGCCAACACTGCTCTGCAAAATATCCAACTGCAGTGGAGACAAAAGGAAAGATAGGGAACAGCAGGACCAACCAGTTTTTTTTGCAGTATACAGATAATGAATCCTATAGTGACTGAGTGAGTACGAACAGCATGTAATACAGAATTTATTGATAGTTTTTTTTTATGATGTGGGTTTAGATAACACTGCACAAGACATAGGGCAGCATTGGATATCTGGCAGGATCAACAGATACTATTTTAATGTATTGAACAGAAATAACTAATGCTTTCAAGGGTATATTTAACAGACCCCAGAAGATTATTGTTTTTTTTTTTTTTTTTTTTTTTTTAAAATATCTGTTTATTTAGAAGAATAATGGAAAAAAGAGAGAACATGTATACAGTTTACAAATAATCTTCTGCAACTTTTGATATCTGGATGAAAAACACAAGAATCGATAGAGTCGCAAATCTTAAAAACTAGAAAACTAGCATATAACACTGCCTGGGTTCAGGTTAATGATGCATAATAAACATAAGCCATTTATCATAAAGAGAAAGATAAGGCATGTGGACGGTATTGAGAAAGGAAAGAATAAAAGGAAAATAATGGGGAGGAATAGAGAAGGGGGAAACAGAGGAGGTGAAGATAAGTGCAAGTAGGAAGGGGGGATAGGATGTTGGGCAACAGGCTGAGAACAGGTGCATTATACCTTAAATTATACAAAATAACTGGGAAAAAAAAGAAGATTACTGTTACACATGTATACACTTTAAATACACCAATGGCAGCTGAACATTCAGACTAGGGATCGACCGATTATTGGCAAAGCCGATATATCGGGGGCCGATATGCACTTTCCCCGATATATCGGAATTGGCCACCAAGGTGGCCGATATTGCAGGAAAGTGTTTGTACCGGAGTGATGCCTGCAGCTAGAGGCATCACCCCGGTACCGGCGTCCATAACCGATGATGGGCTGTCTTGAAATGACAACCGATGCGGCTGAGAAGCTGCTCGACTGTCATTACAAGAGCGGGAGGTGACGTCAAGGGGATGTCCCCCCTCCCGCCACCTTCCGCAACTCGCCCGGGTCTCCCATCCCACCGGTTTCCCCAGGCACTCGGCTAAAGTAGTGTAGTCTTTTATAAACATAGATTACACGGAGGGGAGGGAGCATGGGAGGAGCTGGAGTGCAGAAGGCTGGAGGGGTGGAATTTATTTCAGCTGGGGAGGTGGAGCTGGATTGCCGATGGCTAGAGAGACGGAGTTCCGATCAGAGCCGTGTGCCTGGTTTCGGCACAACACCGGACAACAAACCTGCACGGCCGCTGTCCTTGGCAGGACACCGCCAAAGACCTGATCAAAGCTGCATTCGGCTCTGATTGGGTCTCCATGTAAAAACCCAGAAGTGATGTCATGTCATCACTTCCAGGTACTCGGCGCCAGATTAAAAAAATGACAGCATTCAAAACAGCCAAACTTGGCGTTTTGAATGCTTTTAAGTGTAGAGGAGGGGCTTGGGGTCTTTCAGACCCCCAGATCCCTCGACAACAGTACCTGTCATGTGCTAAAAATAAAATATATTTTTTTAATGTACGAAAATATTGGCCAATATCGGCCGATACTGATATTCAATGGCCAAAATATCGGCATCGTTATCAGCAACAAAAAAACCATATCGTCGTTCAGTAATTCAGACAATCAAAAAACATCAACAGTATTTGATGTTTCATAGAAATCAATATAATCTGATCAAAACCAAGATCTTAAACTCAAAAATGTGCTAAAAATTGTATACATAAGCAGCTAAAGCCAATGCAATTTATATCTTGCAAGTCAGCCTGTAAGCACAAGGCTCCAGACATACCGTAATAGCTAAAGTCACAGAGGTAAATATATTTTTCAACAATTACAAAGAATCTTCAAAAAAAGTATCATCAATAAACATAAACATTTTGAAAAAAATACTTTGTTTTTAATTGTTTTTTTTTTTTTTTTTTCATTTTATCTACATTTCTGCTCCTTAATCATATGATCTCTTAGCAACATTTCAGGGCTTTTTACATGATCTTTTGGCAGTAACTTCATCAACGTCCTGCAGTCTTTTGTCCAATCCTGCTGAGACTTTCACAAAGCCTAATTAAATGTTGTTTTTAAATATATTCTGGGGAATACTATGGCTTCTTACAGTATATACACGGATTATTGCCTATTTTTTCCTGATCAAAGTTATTGACTACTCTACATGCTCTGAATATTTAACTATCCAGGTTGACTGCTAATTTGACCCTTTCATTAAACCTCATGATCCCAGAATGTCCTTGGCTTGCCTACTGGGAATTTGTCTTGACTCTAAGCTTTGTTAAACTGCGCTGTCCTTACGTCTAAATGAAAGTGAAGTGCTGCAAATGCTCCAATTTATTCTGAATGTGTTAGAAATGGTGCCAAGAATTGCTATTAGATAACCGCAGGAGTAAGTACTTTTTCATCCTCCATATTGCCAGTGGTATTTACTGCATTCTTTCTTGTAGTAAAATAGAAAAAGCATTAAATCAGCTTTTTTTTTTATTTTTTAAAAATGCAATATAAGTGTTCATTTAAATAAAGGACATAACAGCATTTTGGAAAATGAACAATAATTTTAAACATCACATTACCATCTTAATGTAGAAAATATCCAGCCAGTTGCAATGTATTCTTCGAAGCTAAAGAGCTCAGAATGGTCAAAATTTTTAAAAAATTAAGAATGCTTTAGAAAGAATACAAAGAAAGAACAACCTATTAAAAATGTGGTGTTTTTCTCCAACACACCGATAAAAGCTGAAATAATTTTTGCAGTAACTTGCATGTGTGCGCATGTTGCAGGTTCAGCAGCCATTTATTTGATTTAGCTGCTGTGCCTGCTAGAAACACGGGAAAATAAGTCCCCACTGCATGATGAACCTGTATTCTAACTAAATATTTATTGTTCATATTAAAACATATATTCCCATGTAAACGTTAGAAGCCTTTCATACATTTTTTGTCAGAAGGATCTCAGAGGACTGATTATACAAACCACAAAAATACATGACCAATACAATATAATCATCTAATACTTAAAAATGTTTTTCTGAATCCTACGTTTTTTACCTTAATGCATTCCCTGTATTAAGGTAACAAATATTTTGGTCACAGTAACGCCCCTCCCCCCCCTTATACTTACCTGAGTCCCCACTTGATCCAGTGCTGTGCCCATCTGTAGTGACTATCCATGCTCTCACAGGTCTTGTTGAGGCAGTGGGAGCCATTAGTCAGGTGCAATGGTTCATCCAATTAATTTCCTAGAATGCACTGTGCTGTGCACCATGCAGAGTGTTCACCGAAAAGGGCGAACAGATGATTTTCAGGCTGAACGATTGCTCGGCCCGAACTGTTCACCCAACTCTACTAACTATGTCTGTAATATGCAATTTGCAGAGTGATCAGTGTACTGCCTCTTAAAGCGGTAGTATCCCGCTTTTTGACACTTTTACCTACAGGTAAGCCTATAATAAGGCTTACCTGTAGGTACAATTAATATCGTGCCGGTTTAGGAGATATTTGCAGTGCATGCAGCCGCTCACGCGAGCGGCGCATGCGCTCTGAAGGTCCGGGGGGACCTTCAGTTTTACTTGCCGGGAGCTTGCCGGAAAATCACTCCCGCGCGGCTCCGGCCAATCACAGCGCTGGAGCCGGCGACCCCGGAAGAGACAACGAGGGATCATGGCAGCGCCCGCAGCGATGACTGGGGGTCTGTGTCGGGGTTCGTTCTAAGGTAAGTAATACATAATGAGCTAGTATGCGATGCATACTAGCTCATTATGCCTTTGTCTTGCAGGTTTTTTTTTTTCAATTTTTGGGTTTACAACCACTTTAAGTTGTGGTCAGTGGAGAAGTGTTTCTCTTGGTGGTGAGTGTAGTGACCCCTTACATTGAAGGTTAGTGAAAGAAGAATGCTTGTAATGGTCATCAGTAGAGTGCCCCCTTACTTTTGTGACCAGTGGAGAAATGATCTCTTATATTTGTGGTCAGTGCAGTGACCGATTACTTTAGTGGTCAATGCATATTAGTGGTTAGTTGAGAAATTTCCTCATACACTGATGGTCAACAGTGAAGTGCTTGTTTACACTGGTGGTCATTACAAATGTGCTCCATTGCATTGGTGGTTACTGGAAAATTGCCCTTTCAGGTCAGTATTGAACTTCATCCCTTTGGTGGTCAGTTTAGTGTCCTCTTACATTGGTAGTTAGTGGAAAAGTGCCTCCTTATGGTGGTGATAAGTAGTGAAGTGCCCCCTTGCAAAGATAGTCAATTGTGAAGTGTCTCCTGAACTGTGGTAGTCAGTGGAGAAGTACTCATTTACCTCTGTAGTCAGTGGGAGCTTAGCTAATAAAATCACTGGTGTTCCAATGTATCCGATGTGATATCAGACATGAATCATATATGCTCTATGGAACGACTCCATGCTAATAAAAACAACAAATACAGTGAATTTCTTTCTGCATAGACCCCCTGGCTATCCTACTCTATTAATCTGAGTCCCTGAACCCCTGATATATTATTGATGTGCACATCTTGTTCTCGACACCTAACATTCATTCTACATCCGCCTACAAACTTATCTCCGGACTTACCGCGCATCCCCTCTTCCCTGCCTAATGCTCCGCAGTTGTTTTGGTTTTGCATTTAGGCACCAGCTGTATCACAATACCAGTGTCACCATGAGAATGGTAACTTACTGAAGAAGACGCAAGTGACTATTACCGGATAGGCCTCTCCACTTCGTTCCTACCAGTCAAGTCCCTCTAGCCAATTTGAGAGACTAGTAGGGGACTTGCTATCCCACTCTAAGTGGAGCCGGCCTCAGGACCTCCTACAAACGGTCTTCTTACAGCCATGTTTATACTACCTGTTAATGCATTATATTGCAGTTTTGTAGGCATTGTGGTCTTGTATTGACATTACCATATGTTTCTGAACGTTTGTTACTATTTGTTACTTGAAACTCAATAAAAATATTGAACATAAAAAAAAAAAAAAAATCACTGGTGTTGGTGGTTACTTATCCAAGAAAGGAACTCCACCCAATTTAAATGATAAAAAAATGTTTTTTTTTTTTTTTTTATATCGTCTTTGTCCCTGTTGGAGATATTCACCTTATCACTTTCAATCCTTCCCAATACAATTTTTCCAAAAAATTGTGAAATTAAACTTTGACATTCATTGATTAATATCTAAAACTTTAAGGGGGATTTTTAGAAGATATGCAACATGACTTCCTGCTCACGGAGACATATCAACTACAAACCAAAGGATTTGATAAAACTGGTAATGGACCATGCTGTAAAAGAAGACATTCTATTGGATGAGCCAGTTAGGGAATGCCACCCATAGGCATGGACCTCCAGTCACAGTGATGTGATTATTTAAAAACTGGCAATTATAAATGTGGCATTGTCTAGTGCAGACCAGTGTAACAGATGTCCTATACTGGCAGGCAAAATTACTTATTATCATGAAAACCAAGCAGCCTAATTTCTTCTTTTTACTGATTGTGCAACCTCCAGATACTACTGTAGGAAAAAGTTTGTGTGCATTTTAGAATGTGATGGCTTTTTGCATTAATAACTCCTCAAATATGGTCTTATCTGCAAATTCGTCACAATAAAAGAAAAACATCTCAATGCATATATATGCTATTTTAATCTTTCATGTCTTTATTAAAAACATGATTTAAGCATTCATAGTTCAGACTAAATTAGCAGCAATTTAGGAGGCTTAGCAATAATCATTTTCAGCAAATGTTTCCTTTATTTGCTTATCTGACATGCACAATGGTTAGGAGACACTTTAGACTATTTCTTCTTATAAAAATGTTTCAAGTGTTTGATGTTTCAGAGATTCCGTGCATGAACAGTTCTCTAAAGGTCATGCTGCAGCATCGCAGTTGGATCAAGGTCAGAACTCTGACTTGGCTGTTCCAGAATATATTCCTTTAGGCTATGCATGTGTTGATTTACTGCTTCACTTTGGTTATTGTCTTGTTGCCACTCCAAACTTATATTAAACTTCAGGAAATATATAATTATATTCTCCTTTAAAATGTATTTGTGTGTTTTTAACCAGTTCTGGACCGGATTTTCACCCTTAATGACCAGGCCATTTTTTGCGATTCGTCACTGCGTTATTTTAACTGACAATTTCTCTGTCGTGCAATGCTGTACCCAAAAAAAGTTGGTGTTCTTTATTTCCCACAAATAGAGCTTTCTTTTGGTGGTATTTGATAACCTCTGCGATTTTTATTTTTTGCGCTATAAAAAACAAAACACAACAATTCTAAAAAAAAAAACAAAAAAAAAAACAATATTTTTCACTTTCTGCTATATAACCTATTAAAAAAAATGTAAAAATCGAAATTTTTCATTATTTTAGGCCAATTTGTATTCTGCTACATGTTTTTGATAAAAAATCCCAATAAGTGTATTTTGATTGGTTTGAGCAACAGTTATGGCATCTACAAACTAGGGGAAAGATTTATGTCATTTTTATTTATTTATTTATTTTTTACTAGTAATGGCGGCGATCAGCGATTTTTAGCGGGACTGCGACATTGCAGCAGACAGATTGGACACCTAACTGACATTTTTTACACTTTGGGGGGGGGGGGGGGACCAGTGACATTACTACAGTAATCAGTGCTAAAAATATGCACTGTTACTGTACTAATGACACTGGCAGGGAAGTGGTTAACACCAGGAGCGATCAAAGGGTTAAATGTATGCCTAGGGAGTGTTTTTTAACTGTGGGGGGGATGGGCTTATGGAATCAACACAGGTACCTGTGTTCCTAAATAGGAGAAAACAGGAGCCCTGTGTTGATTGCTGACAGAACAACAGTCTGCCGTGTTTACAACAGCAGACCGCCATTCTGTCTCCACGGGGAATAATTGTAGGTGTCCAGCGGCAATCGCGGCCGCCAGCCCCGCAGATCAGCTTCCCCAATGGCGAATGCCCCCACGATCGCTCCCATGAAGTGATGTATGGGTACATCGTTTTGCAGGAACCTGCCGAACTGCCACCGTATATCTGCAGCGGCTGGTCGGCAAGTGGTTAATTACTTTTCCTTTATTATAACAAACAGACTAGGCTTTGGGACAGTGAGTTGTTGCAATCTGTAATATTTCTTACCATGCAACAGGATTAGAATATGATTTTGGTGAGCAGTGTTTTTTCCCTTAAAACACGGCATTTCATTTCTGCAAAACAAAAGCTTACAGTGGAACTACACTGCATCTGAGCACCACAAGACAGAAACGCTATTTAATTAATTTTTAATATTCAAAGCAAACTCATCCATCCATTCATGTCTCCATGCTTTTGTTTGGCTAAGAAATCATTTCGAAAATCATCCAGCATTTATGGCCATGGCCATCTTGAGTAAGGGCAGATGATTCATGTAGCATTTACTTCCTGAAATCCATCTGCCATTAGCTCAAGGAGGAGGCTGTGTTTAGCTGGGAAACCCTTTCTCCCCTCCTGAAGACTCCTGGGATGTATAACATAATTTGCCTAGGCATGGAAAGGCAGAAGGTAACTGAAGAAACATAAAAAAAAAAAGTAAAACAAGTATATATAAGATGCCTTCCTATCTACATAGTAATACTAGCAGCATAAGGATTAAAAATAACCAATGTTGACCGAGAGAGTGAAGTTCCGCTTTTGGGTTTACTCTAAAGTGGGGTACACACTATAAGAAAATGAGAGCGAACGATCGTCCGATTTTTCTTGTTGTTTCACAGTAATTGGAACCGATGAAAGAAAATTTGTACGAAAATCAAGAAAGACAAAGGCTTTTTTTGTTGTTTATTGCTTCTGATCATGTGCAGTCTTTCGTTTCTTATTTTTCTCATACGAAAATCGTACGACAAACGGTACAGATTATGTACATTAGGTTACATTAACTGTTCCCGTATGAGAAAAATTGTGGAGCTTTTCCATTTAAAAATTTTTGTTCAGAAGGTCAGAATCGGCTGTAGAAAGTTGTGTACACACTATACAAAAATCATACGAAAGTTCTTTGGATGAAAATTTTCGTGTGATTTTCTTATGCTGCTTACCAGCCTTTAGGTTAAGAGTGAATGTTTAGCAAAGGACTGTGATGAGTGTTAGGTGTTAGGATCAGGTTAAGGGTTGGTTTGGGTATATTGACAATGGCATGGCTTGGTATTAATAAACGTTCTAGTTTCTTATAAACTTGTGACTAGTGATCGACCGATTTAGTTTTTTTCACCGTCGATACCGATACCGATATTTTGGTCATCGGATATCAGTATCGGCCAATATCTGCCGATATTTTCGGACATTAAAAAAATGTTATTTATTTATTTTTTTAAATGTAAGAATGTACATATGTAAAGGATGTAAAATGTAAAGGAATCTGGGGGTCTAAAAGACTTAAATGCACTTAAAGCATTCAAAACGCCAAGTTTTTGTCATCACATCATTTCCGGGTATGCGGCGGTGCCAAATTCAAAGAAAATCAAGAAAGACAAAGGCTTTTTTTGTTGTTTATTGCTTCTGATCATGTGCAGTCTTTCGTTTCTTATTTTTCTCATACGAAAATCGTACGACAAACGGTACAGATTATGTACATTAGGTTACATTAACTGTTCCCGTATGAGAAAAATTGTGGAGCTTTTCCATTTAAAAATTTTTGTTCAGAAGGTCAGAATCGGCTGTAGAAAGTTGTGTACACACTATACAAAAATCATACGAAAGTTCTTTGGATGAAAATTTTCGTGTGATTTTCTTATGCTGCTTACCAGCCTTTAGGTTAAGAGTGAATGTTTAGCAAAGGACTGTGATAAGTGTTAGGTGTTAGGATCAGGTTAAGGGTTGGTTTGGGTATATTGACAATGGCATGGCTTGGTATTAATAAACGTTCTCGTTTCTTATAAACTTGTGACTAGTGATCGACCGATTTAGTTTTTTTCACCGTCGATACCGATATTTTGGTCATCGGATATCAGTATCGGCCAATATCTGCCGATATTTTCGGACATTAAAAAAATGTTATTTATTTATTTTTTTAAATGTAAGAATGTACATATGTAAAGGATGTAAAATGTAAAGGAATCTGAGGGTCTAAAAGACTTAAATGCACTTAAAGCATTCAAAACGCCAAGTTTTTGTCATCACATCATTTCCGGGTATGCGGCGGCGCCAAATTCAAAGAAATGGAGACCCGGGTCAGACGGCGGCGGTGAAGGTAGGATTCCCAGGTCTCGGGGAACGGGGGAACCGGGCGAGCCGCAGAAGGCTGCGGGAGGGGGGGGGCATCTACTCCCGCTCCTTGGAATGACAGCCGAGCGGCTTCTCAGCCGCATTGGTTGTCATTACAAGACAGCCGACCGTCGGCTATGGACACCGGTATCGGGGTGATGCCTCCAGCTGCAGGCATCACCCTGCTACAAGCACTTTCCCTGAAATATCGGCAATATTGGTAAATCAAAAGCCGATTCCGATATATCGGAGAAAGTGCAGATCAGCCCCCGATATATCGGTGTTGCCTATAATCGGTCGATCTCTACTTGTGACCACCTTAGACAGACAAGTTTTATGTTAGTGACATGATAATACTGGGATTTTCCCACTTCTGTATTCATTAACACCATTCTTTTTAATATTTTTTATAGCGAACACAAGAATAGTGGCAATTAAGTTTGAGAGATTTTAAGCTCTTTGTTGTTACCCTATGGTTCATATTCACCTCCTTTACCATTACTCAGCAACTGAACTTGCAAAATGAACAGTCTATTTGTGTTTAATAAAGGAAACCCAAATTACTGTAGTACTCTGCATTAATGAGCCCCCCACACCCCATCCAGATGTGCCGCTGATCCTGTTAATGGACTCCTGTCATCCAGAGACTGGAAGAAGGGAGATAGGCCTTCGGAAAGCAGTAAGAATAGGTAGAATTGCATGTGAAAACACCAATGACAGTTCATGGGAATGCAACTATAAGATATCATGGTAGGCAGCAGTTCTATTGAATAAAATATAGCATTTTTTTACACTTTCAGTTATAAGGACTAAAAACGAATGCTGTTCTTTTCATGCTATTTCTGATCTGTTACGTAGCAACCCTATTTCTTTTTTTGGACATGTTTTGGTAGCCAAATTAAAGTGTAGATTGGAGATTTAGGCTCTGAAAGGATTATGAGGATATTAATTTCTGGGGCCCGGCCAAAACTGCCGCTGCCTGTGGTGCATTGCAGGACCTTCCACCACTGCTAGCATTCCAGCTTAAAGCGGGCCTCTAACATTATAACCCACCTGTACAATCTTCTTTAGATTCCACAAAATTTAGTGTAAAGGCCTACATAAACAATCGGTTGTATTTATATTTACAGATAAGCCTGTGTACTATGTACCTGTCTAAATATATCACTGGATGTGGAGGGGGAATTAACCACTTTAAGACCGGAAGATTTTGCTGCTTAATAACCAGGCCCTATTTTGCGATTCAGCACTCCGTTACTTTAACGGATAATTGCGCGGTCGTGCGCCGCTGTACCCAAACAAAATTGACATCCTTTTTTCCCCACAAATAGAGCTTTCTTTTGTTGGTATTTGATCACCATTTTTTGCGCTATAAACAAAAAAAGAGCGACAATTTTGAAAAAAAAAAAACAATATTTTTCACATTCTGCTATATGACATTCCCAAAAAAAAATGTAAAAATCTAAATTTTTTAACATTGTAGGCCAATTTGTTTTCTGGTACATATTTTTGGTAAAAAAATCACAATAAGCGTATTTTGATTGGTTTGCGCAAAAGTTATTGCGTTTACTAACTAATGGAAAGATTTATGTCGTTTTTATTGTTTTTTTTTTTACTAGTAATGGCGGCGATCTGCAATATTTTTGCAGGCTCGCGACATTGTGGCGGACAGATCAGATCCCTAACTAACATTTTTGACACTTTTGGGGGTACTAGTGACATTACTACAGTATTCAGTGCTAAAAATATGCACTGTTACTGTAATAATGCCATTGGCAGGGAAGGGGTTAACCCTGTGGGTGATCAAGGGGTTAAATGTAAGCCTAGGGGAGTGATTCTAACTGTGGGGGGGTTGGGCTTTTGAAATGATCAGAGAGACATGCGATCCTAATACTGCAGGATCGCATGGTCTCTGTGATCATGTCAGGGAGAATGACAGATGGTTGTGTTTACATCTGTCCTTCTCTGTCAGGGGGGGAGATCGCCGGTGTCAGGCGGTCATCAGAGCCGTCTGGCACCCGCACTGGCTTCCCCACTGACGATCAGGGGCGGGAGTGCACCTCCGGCGGCGCGCACTCGCCCCCTAGTGGCTTACCAGGCAGATGACGCCTATTAACGTGATTCTGCTTAGGAGAGCCACACTGCCGAAGTAAAAAGGCAGTGCAGCGACGGCAAGTGGATAAATTAAAGACATGCCCAGGGCTTGAAGGAAATTATACTCATAGGGTATACATGACAGGATGGGAGGAAAACCAGGCTGTAGGGGGTTAAATTAGTTGTTGGGATATGAGAGGTCAGGACTCCTACCTTATTGGCAGAGCAGACAAGGTGATGGGGAAGAGCAGGAGAGAGAGTAGTTGGAGGGGAGGAGTGAAGGGGCTTCACTTGCAGACTGGAGATCATAGGAGAAATGTACCTCCCGCCCGCCCTAGTGATGCCGTTTTCTGTTGCTCTGCTAAGGAGGTCAGACGTTGGCGGTTGAGGCCCTTGACGAGGATCCAAAATGTGGTGTCAAATGATAAAATGGTGGGTCCCATTTTAGGTATGGAGTCCTATGGTTGGTCTGGTTCAGTCTAGACCAACCAGTTAGTGTAAGGTGGTAGGGGTCTGTGGTCTAGACTGAACCAGACCAACCACAGGACTGCATACCTGAGATGGGTCCCATCATTTTGACTAGGGTAGTTCAGATCCCACCTGTTTACCATAATACCTGGATCAGTACCCAACACCACCCTCCTTTACCTTTAAATGACAACACTAACTCAGCATTCGGATTAAATGGGCGGTTCAGCCTTTTTTATTCAACAAAACCATAAATAAACAGAAAAACATAAAACAGTCAAACCAATCCAGATCAAAAAATGGTTGCAAATCCTTGACAATACCATCTTCCACAACTTTGGATTCTGCGGTACCATTAAGTTAGGTTCTGTCCCCAGCCACCAAAACACCGCCTCGAGGACTATCCTAAGGCTGGCCAAACACGTTCAATTTTCTTGTACATTACTCGAGGCAGTGTTTTGACTGCTGGGAACAGAACCTAATTTAAATTCCGGCCATACACACCTACACAGGTTGAACTGGATGGACTATAGTCTTTATTCAACCTCAACTACTATGTAACTATGTAAATAAAAAAGGCCGAACCAGCCATTTAATCCGAATGCTGAGTTAGTGTTGTCATTTAAAGGTAAAGGGGGGTAGTGTTGGGTACTGATCCAGGTAATATGGTAAACAGGTGGGATCTGAACTACCCTAGTCATGTAAAGTCTACTTTTTTGTTTTGGATAGAGCAGGAAAGTGTTAAAAACACTGTCCTGTTTTTTATTGGGCTGCCAAACCAGCTGCTGACAAGACCTGTGCTTGTAATCACACTGGAAGAAAAACCATTGGGCTGGGTTCACATATATGCAAATTGGATCCCTGCATCCAATTCGCAAGTGTCACCGGTTCTCAAAGGAGCCAGTTCACACAGGTCCAGGGCAGCTGCAGTCCAGATTGCAGAAGGGTCCTGTGTGTCTTTCGGTCCAGTTCAGGTGTGGATTCAGGCAAAAATTCAGATCTGAATCCAACCTGAACTGGTGAACAGACAGGTGCCGGACCCCAGGCACGAACTCACAGCTGCACATATGTGAACCCATATTTAAAGGTCCAGTTCACTCCTAGTCCGTTCACATTGTTATCATTCACCCGATGCCCTAATGAAGGGGTGTTTTTTGAATGATGATGATGCCATTATTTAGGCAGTAACACCTAACATATCAGACTTAATACATTTTCAGGTTAGTTACTACTTTTAGCACTGCTTTACTGAATTCGGAATGGTGCCGAAAAAAGTTGTGACATAAAAATGACAGTTGTCACAAGAGTATGTCAGTTGAAAAATAAGAATTAGCATCTGTTTAGCACCTGTCATTAATCACTAACACACTAAAAAATGAAATAAAGACTGATTTTATATTTATGAAGCAATGAATGTAACATCCCCCAAATATTCACTGCTGGTGAATCTTCCTGGTCTACGTGTTTTACTATACTGATTATACTGATGAACCACTTTTGAATGTTTTGTGAATGTCATAATTGCTGCTTTATAAATTTCTCCCTAAAGATTTTTTATTTTTTTTTATGGTTTGAGTTTAATGTGAAATGGGAAAGAAGTACAATTCATATAAAGACATCAGTAAAAGCGCTATTAATCTAAAAGGGAAGCTTTGTTTACCTATAGTAATATTAGGTCTGTTTTTAGTCATTTAAAACCAGTTTTCATATTTGTATGTGTTTCCTGTGATTGTCATTTCACTATTATAGTTAAAGTAGACCTATAGGCAAAACTTCTTTTTCATTTTGGATAGAGCAAGGGAGGGTTATATCCCCTCTCAGATTTTTTTTCGCCATCTGTGTCGCATTTCAGAAATTTCCCTTCACTTCCTGTCCAAACAGGAAGTGAGTGAAAGTTAAGGGAATCCCTTGGGGACCCCCGGGTCACCAGAAATAGTGTCGCCATTGGAAGATTTCCTCTCTATCACTGTCTGGCGACAACCCAAAATGTGGAGTTTTTGTTTTACTTTCACTATCAATGATAATGGTAAACAGGACAAATAGAGGGGGTGGATCTCCTTAACCGCTTGCCAACCGCCGCACGACTATTTACGTCGGCAGTCAGCCCCTCACAGGCAAAGCAACGTAGGGGTACGTCGCTAGCCTGTGAGGGTCTAGGGAGCGAGCTCGCGGTCACGAACCCCCCCGCGCGTGTGCCCCGGCGGACCCGATGTCCGCCGGTGTCACTCGCGATCGTCCGTTAGACCAGGAGAAAGGCAGGAGGCTAATGTAAACAAGTCGCCTGTCATTCTCCCCTGTGTAAGAATAGTGATCATACGGTTCTACTATGTAGGACCGTTGATCACTGTTCCTACACCTCAAGCCACAGCCAATCACAGTTAGAAGCACGCCCCTAGGGACACAATTAACCCCTCCCTCTCCAATAAAGTTAACCCCTTCACTGCCAGTGTCATTTTAGAGTAACAGTGCATATGTATAGCACTGATTACTGTAGTAATGTCACTGGTAACCCCAAAAGTGTCAAAAATGTCAGTCAAGGGTCCGATCTGTCCGCCGCAATGTCGCAGTCCCGCAAAAAAAATCGCAGATCGCCGCCATTACGCGTTAAAAAAAAAAAACAAAAAAAATGACAAAAATCTTTCCCTTAGTTAGTAAACGCAATAACTTTTGCGCAAACCAATCAAAATACGCTTTTTGTGATTTTTTTTACCAAACATATGTAGCATAAAACAAATTGGCCTAAAAAGTTAAAAAATTTTGATTTTTACATTTTTTTGGGGAATTTCATATAAAAAAATGTGAAAAATATTATTTTTGCAAAATTGACGCTCTTTTTTTGTTTATAGCGCATGATAAAAAAATCGCACAGGTGATCAAATACCACCAAAAGAAATCTCTGTTTGTGGGAAAAAAAGGACGTCAAATTAGTTTAGGTACAGCGTCGCACGACCGCGCAATTGTCCGTTAAAGTCACGCAGTGCCGAATCGCAAAATAGGCCCTGGTCAGGAAGGGGGTAAAATCTTCCGGGGCTTAAGTGGTTAATGGGGAGCAAATACAGCAATAAAAACTTGACGGGTGTTCTAATCCATCTCCACTCCATCCAAAACTAAAAAATGTTTTCCCTTTAGTTATACTTTAATATACAGATGTAATTCCCAGATTTATTCTCCTGCTAGTGGCTATGTATCAGCCAATGTAATCAGCATCAGTGCTAAACAATGGTCATAAGAAAATGTAAAGGAAAATCTCTTGATCATACATGTGTTTGTGTGTGTGTGTATGTTTTTGTAGCTTGAGTCGAAAATGTTTTTTTTATAAAGAGGCTATTGCTGCTACCTTTATGTGCTGTACATGTACAAAGTTAAAGTAGTTCTAAAGGCTTTCTATGCATGAAGGTAAAAAACCTTCTGTGTGCAGTGCCCCCCCAGCACCCCCAATCCTTACCTGAGCTACCTCCAATCCAACAATGTTCATGATAGCCTCAGCTGTCCTAGTACTTCTGGGACTTATTGACTGAGACATCAGCGGGAGTCCACTGCTGTCAATCACAGCCAGTGAGCTAATGAGGATAGACCGGGGTTGGAGCCGAGCCACGGCTCTATGTGTCTTTTCAAAACATAGAGCAGTGGCTCAGGAGCGAGCATGCAGCGGTGCCCTCAGGGCAAGCAGCTTTCTCTGGGGGCACTACTTGAGGGGGAGCACTGGAGGGGGACCCGAAAAGAAGAGGAGCTGCTCTGTGCAAATCCTAGAGCAGTTAAGTATAACATGTTTGTTATTTAAAAATAGGAAGCTTTAAAACCACTTTAAAGCAGTAGTAAATACCGCTTGGACACTTGTATCTACAGGTAAGCTTATAATAATGCTCACCTTTAGGTACAAGGAATATTTCCTATACCTGCACCATTTAGGAGATATTCACTGTTATAGCAGTTAGCACATGCGTTCTGAAGGGATGGCATAACATGCTCATATGTGATAGTAACATCATCACAGCCTGGCCATTCAGACAGCTGGAACCTGCAAACCTGGAAGGAAGACTGGATGAAGATGGAAGCCCTGTCAGCAGTGACAGCGCATTGCTGGAAGGTCTAGTTTTTGGGTAAGTCTTTTATAATGTGCTGGTATGCGATGCTTACTAGCACATTATGCCCATGACCTGCAGGGAGACTTTTTTTTTATGTCGACTTTACTACCGCTTTTGCCTGGTGTGTTGCAGGACAGTACATGTGATTTACACAGGAATCGCACCTCATTACTGTGCATATCACATGCAATGTTTGTGCAGTGCGATTTGAGCCATACATTTTTTATGGCTCAAATTGCATCACATCCACACTAAAATGGTGCAGGACCCTTTTTTTTCTGCACCTGAAATGTTTACACCCATACGATGCGATTCTGGCGAGCTTTTTCGTGGGTGTCATTAATCTGACATTGACACCCACAGCAGATCGCATGAACGCCGTTCGATTGCAGTGTGGTGTGGAAAACGCACAGGATTTCCCCCATTGCATCAGTGTCTAGGCTTAAAGTGTTATATAGGTATCAAGGTTTAGAACAGTTTACTGATAAGATTACCTCTGTTAAGCTGATTTCAGTCACACGGAAATCTAAAAACAACAAAAAAGACAATAGATTTCATCATTGCATATGCTATTTTAGTTTTTCCATTGTCTAAAAGAAGTATATGTACAACAGGTTTTTATTTACAACTGGAAACATCATTTCATTCCTTACAAAGTCATGACTTAAAAATGTTGAACTGCGTATCCCTTACATCCAGCTGTGGGAATAGATTGACCTCAGGATCTGCTGAGCTGTCATTTGTTCTAGCTATTTATTGATCTCATCTCATGTGCCTGTGCGTGCTAAGTGTACCTTCAATCTGCTTAAAGATATCTGGCTGGTGTTACAGTACTTCATGCTAGTTCTCTTCTGTTTTCTTTTCTGTTTAATCCCCATGTGAATGCCCCAGTGCCAAGACCAAATCTGCTGCAGTTTACATTAGTACAAAAACGAAATCCATGTTACTCGTCTGTTAATAATCAGGCAGTATGATTGTTTTCTCAGTGTGGGACAGCTTTGTCATTTCCTTCAGTTTGAAACAATATGCTAAGTTACAGAGAAGTGGCATAATTGCATTTAACAGCTTTCTCTGGGTTGTCATTGCCCTTGGGCTAAATTTATGTCATCTTAATTGCTTTGAGTTCCAAAGACTGTGGAAATCCTAAATCATTTGAGACATAGGGCACAGTAGTGTACCATCACTAAGGTATTTGGAGATATTTAAAAATAAATCAGAGCAGTAACAGCCTATATTATCTGGGATGTCAAGAGATAACTTTTTAATCTTGTTTGATGATGCAAAGTAATGCACTCTCTGGATCTCTGCAGGGTTCCTTTAGTATCTTTAGTAGAAAAGTGTTTGGGAATGCAGTTGAGTAGATCTTTGAGTCATGGTAGGCACTGAAGTGTTGCCTTAGACATCAAAAAAACAAAGGAAGACTGATATGGGAAGTCAATATGTAGTAGAGTTGGCTATGAACAGTGATGGTCAGATTAGGCCTATGTGGTCATTTGGCACGGAAACAACCAAAGCAGATGTGCTCTGAAAAAACCCCCCACCAGACTGACTCTACCATCGTAGCCATCTCACCCAACATTAAAATTGAAGAACAGTCCATATACATGTAGCCAAGTGCTTGGCTAGAGACAGAGACTGATACTGCGCTCAGGCTGAATGCGTTAACACTACCTTGCATTTGCTCATCGGAGCATTGACAAGTAGAAGGTTAGCAGCAATGAACCATGAGAGATGTAGATCAGGAAAGAAACTCTACTATGCCAGTCAATGTATTATTGTACTACAGTTCCCATGGATAACCAGGTATTAGAAGAAGAGAAGTCCTATGTGCACATCAACTTGCTACAATCCTGCAGGCAAAACAGAAACCTTAGCACTGTTATCCTGTGTGCTAAGGACTGCAGTAGCTCTAGGCAGATCCAGAGTGAGCTGATATCTGAACAGCGGGACCACTGTTGCTGTATCACTGAGACTGGTGAGAGAGTACTGCTGCCATTGATCTATCGCTGCTAGTAGAGACTGAGAGTACTTGCCATCTATAAAGCAACCTTACCAACTGTATGCAGACTTTACCAGGATTGTACTTATGTGCACCACTGTAAAAACTTGGCCCCACCACCAGCCAGCTGAAGAACTAGGGCTAAGGACTGCTCACTCAGATAGCTGCTCCCTTTTTTCCATTGTAAGAGGTACCTCTTTAGGGAGTTTTAAACTTTATTGCTGCCATTCAAATGGAGTGCTCTCCAAAGGAGTTATAGCCTACTGGTTACAGAAACGTTATTACAATATCGAACACTGTTTTCTAATGCCATTGATTATTGCCAATCTTGTGTATTACCAGGTCTACTTTAATTTAGCCATATAAAATTCCATTCTAAGCTGCTATAACATAGTGACTTTATTGTCTAGTGGACTGTATTGAATTGACCTAATTCTCTACTTGCTCATGTACAGTATATATATATGCTCTTATTTACTCTAACCCATGACAATATATACTGGTTTTCATTACCACTAATCAGTCTGGTTTTTGCTTTTTCATACTAAATCATAGTTGTATGCAGGGTATCTATATTTGTGCTCCCATAAGCATTGTAGTATCCATTTGCATTCCTGGTGTGTCATAGCGGCCGAGGCTGTTCACAGAGTTGAGGTAAAAGAACAAAGAACCCTATTTACCAAGCAGCTCTTGCAGGGGTAGCGCTTTAGACATGCTGGTTGTTTGGCATATTGCAGCTAAAACAAGCTGGCCTGCTAATATTTGAAATGCTTTGTAGGGACCAGTGGTGGATAGTCAACAAAGTGACTGTGTAAAAAAACAACTTTAGTGCCCATATCTCCTTCATCAAGTTTCCACCACTTCTACTAGATGCTGCATAGCATCACCTGCATTTTATTTACCAGAGGAGTGGTTTGAACACCTGCCCTAAAAGTGAGCAGAGCTCAGGTCAAAGTGACAACAGAATGGGGTCCCAGAAGCTGAATGACCTATATGCCATGTACATGGGCCTCTAAATCCCAAAAGGGCCCTGGTGCAGCTGCATAGGCTGCACAAATGGTGTGTCCGCCCCAGGTGGGCACTTTGCCATTGCTTTAGATACTATATGGAAGAAAAAAAAACAAACCAACTAAGAACATGATATGTATTTTTTGTTCTGTTACGTGCTAACAAGCCCTTGAAGCAACCAACATATTTATATTTTTTACTAATTGCCATGGTAAAGGTGACAACATTCCAAACCACTGCATTACATATGTACAGCTATAAGCCTTCAAAGTGTTAGATATGTGTTCTTACAATTACCTAAGACAATATTAAATGTGTAAGGATTTGCACTGGTCTGTATAAATATTCTAGGAGTTTGTTAAAGGGAATAACACAGATAATAAATATGAAAAGAATATACAATATACAGTATTTATTTCACTGGACTAAACAACATAGTCACATTTGTCTAAAAGTTTGTGTCTTAAATGAGCACAATCATATTGCCTTATTTACAATAATGTGGTTCTAAAGCCTGAACATTTATTACCTTAATGCATTCTCTGCATTAGGGCAAAATATGTCCCAGAAGTTTTATAGCCTCCACTCAATCCCCTTTATACTTACTTGAGTCCTATCTCAATTCAGCCATGTGCTCTCTCTTTTCACAGGAGGCTGTTAACCAAATCCTGTGAGCGGGGGCAGGGCTGAGCCACGCTATGTGTGTGTCTATGAACGCACACAGCCCGGCTCAGGAGCAAGTTTGCACATGTGCCTCCATAGGAAGCGCCTTCTTATGCTGTTGCATGGGGACCCTAGAATAGGAGGTTTGGGGCACTCTGCTCAAAACCATTGCACAGAGCAGGCAAGTATAACATTTTTGTTATTTTTGAAAAAGAGAATGTAACCTTTACAACCACTATAATTACCCCTGGTCTTGTAACTATAGGGTGCCATAAGCATATGAGGGCACTGCACTCCAGGGAAAAAAAAAACAAGAAGTTTAGCTCATTCAATTGCCCCGAGTCTTATCTAGATTTTCCATACAACTAGTGTTTCACCAGCCAGGTCAATGAAATAAAAAAAGCAATGTGTCAGTAAACAAATAAGATAAGAGTCTATTAAAAGATGGCAATTTTCTGAACAGCATGCCAGTCTGTGCAGCTGCCCAATCTCAAAAACTCGTACCGCCACCTTTAATTTCCACTCTACCTTACTAGGAGCTTTTAAAAGCTTAGTATACTCAGTGTCTCACTTTATAGAGCTGGTAAGGATTGTCTCTTTGTGTTACCAGTATACTTCTTGGATCCTAATGAGAGTGAGCATTTAACGAAGTTGTACAGCCAGCGGAACCTTCAACTTACTGCAGCAATCGGAGCTTGCTACTTTTTTCACCTCGAGCTGCTAAAAGCTAATACATTTGAAATAATGTGTTAGTATGCTTTAAAAACACCCTTTGTACCTCCCCTATAACTTTTCACCAAATGTATGCAAGGTTACAGCTTCACATGTAATTTGGAAATTATACAAAAATAAGTATTTGTTAATCAGTGTTACTTATAATTAATCTTTCAGCTAATTAGGAAGGAAGGATGGGGGTTAGTTTGCTGAACTTTATTTGAACTTGCTATTATGTGAATTCACTATGACATGTGCATTTCATAAGAACGAGGCAAGAAGTAGCCAGCCTCTGCTGAATTTTGTTTGTGTTGACAGGGAGGTGTGGAGGAACTTTAACAAGACTTGAAGTTTGTTGAACTATCCTTTTCAAACATCATCTATGCTATATACCCTTTGGCCCACATATACAAGCTGGTAAAGGTGGCAACAATAGGGCCTTTAGTGCAGGAAGTGTGGGGGAATCTCTCTACTGGGGACAAGGGACGAGCTTGGGTTTGATGTGAACCCAAGTTGGTTCAAATCCAAGAGTAAATTGTCATTGCTGGGCCAATGAGCTGGGGGCAGGACATCCCCTGCCCCGCATCTGATTTACGCAAAGGATGGGGATGTTCATGACCTCATTGACATAATATGGCCATATTAAGTCATTTTCTTTGACCTAACGTGGCTATGTTTTCATATTAACCACTTGCCGACTGCCGAACGCCGATCTACGTCAGCAGTCAGCCCCTCACAGGCAAAGTGACGTAGGGCTACGTCACTAGCTTGTGAGGGTCTAGGGAGCGAGCGCGCGCCCCCAGAGGCGCGCTCCTGCGTGGTCACGGACCCCTCCGCGCGTGTGACCGGCGGACCCGATGTCCGCCGGTCACTCTGCGATCGGCGGGGGAGAGGGAGAAAGTCAGGCGGCTTGTGTAAACAAGCTGCCTGTCATTCTCCCCTGTGTATGAAGGATGATCATACGGTTCTACTATGTAGAACCGTTGATCACTCTTCATACATCTGAAGCCACAGCCAATCACAGTAGAAAGCATGCCCCTAGGGACACACATAGCCCCTCCCTTTAAAAAAAAAGTTAACCCCTTCACTGCCAGTGTATTTTTACAGTAACAGTGCATATGTATAGCACTGATTAGTGTAGAAATGTCACTGGTAACCCCAAAAGTGTCAAAAATGTCAGTCAAGGGTCCGATCTGTCCGCCGCAATGTCGCAGTACCGCAAAAAAAATCGCAGATCGCTGCCATTACGCGTTAAAAAAAAAAACAACAAAAATGACAAAAATCTTTCCCTTTGTTAGTAAACGCGATAACTTTTGCGCAAACCAATCAAAATACGCTTTTTGCGATTTTTTTTACCAAACATAGGTAGCATAAAACAAATTGGCCGAAAATGTTAAAAAATTTTGATTTTTACATTTTTTTTGGGGGGAATTTCATATAAAAAAATGTAAAAAATATTGTTATTTTTGCAAAATTGACGCTCTTTTTTTGTTTATAGCGCATGATCAAAAAATCGCACAGGTGATCAAATACCACCAAAAGAAAGCTCTGTTTATGGGAAAAAAAGGACGCCAAATTCGTTTAGATACAGCATCGCATGACCGCGCAATTGTCCTTTAAAGTCACGCAGTGCCGAATCGCAAAATACCCCCTGGTCGTTTAGCAGCCAAATCCTCCGGGGCTTAAGTGGTTAGGTTGATGATGTCATAAGCTTCTCTGCCCATTCAGCTGCAGGCCAGGAGATCCTACCCAAAGCATATTTGCCCAACAATGACAGTTATTTAAATGCTTGGACAGAACCCAGCTCATCTCTACTGGGGATATATAGGCAACAATAAAAAGCTGACATTTTTTTTCTAGTTTTTGATAGAATGGGGATGAATCAGAACTTCTCTCAACCTTTAGGCTCCATTCACACTAGAGCGACTTGTCAGGCGACTTGTCAACCTGACAAGTCGCGGTCCCTCACTGTCCATTGACTGCTACAGGACCCGTTCTAATAGGAGCGACACAAGTCGCTCCGACTTAGAAAAAGGGCCCTGTACTACTTTGGGGCGACCTCGGGGCGACTTGCATAGACATTCATTATATGAAGTCCGTGCAAGTTGCGCCAAAGTCGCGGTGCACGGGACTTCACAAGTCGCCCCCAAAGTAGTACAGAGTCGTGCCGCTGCAGTGTGAATGGGCTCTTAGATGCTGTCAGATGGTAGTAGTGTCAGACGGCAGTAGTGTCTGGACAATTGCAAGAGAACAAATATTTAACTCTCTATCCCTATGACAGGTAGGTACTTATTCTTTTACAGGGGGCAGTTGACTGAGATTGTAATACAAGCAATAGGGTAAACAAAGGAAATTTGTGTTGAAAGAATATTGTGATTATTATTTTTGGTGGACCCTTCTCAAAATGCTAGTTGCTTGTCTTTCATGCTGATCCTATAGCTTTAATACTGAGTACTGAGAACATTTGAGTCAATAACCTTAAACAAGTATAGAAATCAGGAGTTCTAATTGAATTCTGATTTGCGAATCTGCATGCGTATTTTAGGTCAATGACCTTTTTTTTCTTATATTCACCCGTTGACCCTGCCAGTAACATTTTCTGTCCTAGGGAGACAACACTCCCTCAATGTACTGAATTTATAGAGGAGCATCTTTGTTACCTTAGAAGAGAAAGGGGGAGGTTTACTAAAACTGGTGCACACAGAATCTAGTTCTGATGTGCATAGTAACCAATCAGCTTCCAGGATTTATTGAGAGAGTTGGAAGCTGATTGGTTACTATGCACAGTTGCACCAGATTCTGAGCGCACTAACTTTTAGGAACATTCTACAAGAGGCTGCCAGAGATAACTTTCCATTAACGTAGCAAAGCTGCCTGGAACAGAGACAGAAACCAGAGGATATCCACTCAGAAGATATCTGGCATGATAAATCGCTATTTTTTTTTTTTGCACTTACCGATCAACAAATAACAACAAAATGCTTTAAATGGAACACACAAAAAAGAGAGCAAATAAAATACGTTCATTATTAAGGTTTCCATACACTTTAAATCTCTAAACTGTCTTTTATATGGCAGCTGCATTGAACAGAACTACTTTAGGATAATAAATGTGCGATAAATTGTTTCTTATAGCTGTAAAACATGCAAACAAATGTGAGACTAATGTGCTGGGGGTACAAAGGGAATAAGCAACTCTGGTTGGTTCTGAAAAATCTAGACAGCTGGATTTTTCTGAAAGTGTATTGTCATTATGGCTAATTGTGTACTGTATGCATCTGAGCTGGCCAAGAGAAAAGCCATGTTTTAAACTACATGTGTTTACAGAAAAGAATAAATGATTACTTGCAATTGTACCAAAATGAGATGGGCGCTGGGAACTTCCAAACAAAAAAGAACATTTCTGAGGTCAGAAAGAAAATTAACTCTTTCTGTTAAGGGCAAAGCAACATATTTACTTTAATTTCCCAATCTTCAGCAGTATATACTGTATTTATCTTTCCCTTTCTTGCCTGCTGTTCCATGCAGGGAGCCAAAGGAAATTCTCTGGACTTCCAGGTACAGGAGAGCATGTGACTCTAAGTGGCAGATTAGACCAATCTAGGGTGGGGGTCAGTAGCTCTTTGTAAAATGTGTGTTCAATAACTGTTTTAGTGTTTTGATTTCATTTATAGTGGCAAAACAGAGCTGTAGAGGAGCCAAAGGAGGTAAGTATGTTCTTGGTTTGACAAAGGGACGGTCCTGTTGCCCTGAAACATGCTGGCAGAGCAAAGGATTGGGGGAGTAAAAGTGCTTTTACTTTCCCATAGACCAGTGATGGTGAACCTTGGCACCCCAGATGTTTTGTAAATACATTTCCTATGATACTCAACTACACTGCAGAGTGCATGAGCATCATGGGAAATGACGTTCCAAAACATCTGGGGTGCCAAGGTTTGCCATCACTGCCCTAGACCAATATGAGCAGCTAACCCTTGCAGTGTGGGCACAGCTTCACTGCATGGAGGAATTTTCAGATTTCCCAGAGTTGGGCAGAGGGGATGCACTCTTTCTTTGGGTAAAACCAGTGTAGCACTCTCCTAAGTAGGTGCTAGAAGAGAGAATATAGTTTTTGGATCTTTTCTGCTTACCAGAGAGATTGCCAGGTAAATTTATAATGCTCTCTGTCTACCAGAGGGCAGGATCTGCTAGTGAGGTCTGCTCATGGTGCTCAGGTGTAGCTCAGTTTGTCTGAAGTGTTTTTACACTGGTCTAATAGGGAGGCATATCAGACAGTGGGAGGAAGCCTGACGAATGAGTGCACAGGCATTTAGTACAGCCCTGGTGATTGGCTATGCAACATCAGGTATTCGACCTGAGGACATTAGAGTCAGAGAGGAACCCAGATGTACTGCAGAGCTGACTGGAAGGGAGACACTAGAGAAGATTCTTTACCACTTCCCGTTTTGGCTATAGGACAGAAAATGAAGGGAAATTTCCCCCAAGAGAATTACAAAAAAAATGACAAGAGTTTTAAGCCTCCCTTACTCCATGTAAAATGGAATAACGTTTGGCCCTTAGCTACAATATAAGTGTATCTAATGCCAATTTTTTTTTTTTTTTTTTTTTTAGTGTTGGATAAAACAGTGAGGGAATGGGACCCTTGTCTTTTTTTAAGTTCTCCAGTTGGGTAGATTCATACTCCATTTGTCCAGTTGATCACTGACACTGGCACTCAAAGTGAGGGGAAAATCCAACATTTTGAGTTGTGACTAGAACAGGAATGAAGATAAATCTTCCAATGGGGACACATATCTAAGAGAGTATTTGCCTCACTTTGGAAAGAGTTCCTCTGATATTTTGCTTGTTTTTGGGACAGAAAGTTAAGGTAAATATTTACCTTAGATGGGAGATGGGACCCTTGTCAGTTTTTAAGTTCTCCAGTTGGGTAGATTCATACTCCATTTGTCCAGTTGATCACTGACACTGGCACTCAAAGTGAGGGGAAAATCCAACATTTTAAGTTGTGACTAGAACAGGAATGAAGATAAATCTTCCAATGGGGACACATATCTAAGAGAGTATTTGCCTCACTTTGGAAAGAGTTCCTCTGATATTTTGCTTGTTTTTGGGACAGAAAGTTAAGGTAAATATTTCTAATGGGACAGATAAAAAAAAAAAAAAAACATCAAATATCCTATTTAAAAGGAAAAAAAAAAGTTTGACTTTAGTAATCATCTACTTTGTGTATAGATTAGTGGTGGACAGCTTGCTTGATATCAGGGGCATCAAGTGCGGGCCACACTTATGTCGGGCATTTTTTAAAATAGTAAATTTGATATTCACCAAATAATTACTGAAGGTGAATCAGTCACTGTAATTGTAAACACACACCTGATAGAATCATCTGTATTGACTATAACATTTACTGCTTCTAAATATGCCCCTATGTTTAGCACATGTAATACTACAGAAAAGGGACTTGACAGTGCTTTAAGTGGACCGGTATGCACTGGTACTCAGTACCGGCACTTCCAATTATGGCTCTTGAGCATACCACCACCTCTCCGTGCGCCTTAGCGTACCAGTACGCTCATTTTGGACATCTGCGCCCTCAATTGCCCCCCCCCAAGAATATTTCCCACTCCAGAGCCAGATCAGTCACCACCAGTGAGTCCCCCTGCTCTTGAGTCCCAGCCCAGGCCAGGGGGGGGGGGGGGTGCTCTGTGGGGACCCTGATGTGGGGTGGGGGGGGACAAAATTTATAGGCTATAATAGAGTACCGGCACCTCTTTTGGGCCACTTAAAGCACTGGGACTTGACGAACTACAGTAGATGGTCAGATACTACATGCAAAGTTGTATATTGGAAACATGTTACAAGGGTCTGCCAGAGACTAGGAACATGCTACAAGAGACTGCTAAAGATCACTACCACGACAAGTCAGCACATCTTACAACCCATGTGGCACTACATTTGGTATTCCTCTCAGCAAGATTTACTATACTAGGTCATATAAAACACTGGTTGCGGGGTCTCTTGAGCTACACAGAAAGTACAACAGGGCTGCATGCGGCCCTTGGGCTGCTGGCTGGGCACCAGAGGTGTAGATGATAGTATTGACTTGCTTTAGGCCTTAGGCCTTTGATTAGTTAATTATGGTTTTATTCTCTAAAGCTGTATTATTTTTTCTTTCTTTGTAGAAAGCATTAAGTTACAAAACTATCTCTTTTTTATTGGCAATAATAGTCATGTTTGTTCTTATTTTCTTTTCTCCAGTTGTACTAAATTAGGCCTCTGGTATCAGTGTTGGTTTGTTTCCCATCTGCTCTGTCCTTTTGCATCAGCTTTGATAGCAGGCTTGCCAGATCAAGCACCCAGTATGTGGGAAGGGTCCACCCTAGTCAAATATGAATGCTTTGCTTTTTTTGTAACTTCATTATTGAAAACTAAAAAATGTACAATGAGAGGCAGCATGCTGATTTATAGCCAAAGCTATAGTTATTTTTCAACAGTACAGTCCAACAAAAGTGATGATTGATGACTTGATGTTGCTCGAAATACAGAGTCCACAAACCTACAAACTCCAAACCCCTCTTCCTACATTTTTTTGGCTGGTTTATTTCAATATGTATATTCCCCATTGTCTGTATTTTGACAATGGGGCTCCTTCAATAATGGGCCTCCTTCAGGCCCATTATACCTTGCCCAACTGTACAAAGAAATTTTGATCTCTGCATTTTATTTTCTTAAAAACATTTTGATCTGGCATCAATAGAATACACTTGGGCAGTAAATTACTGTCTGCAATTGCAATTTCCACATGGCAGGAAATGACCTTTAATATGGCTGTAGATGCAAAGGATCATTCCTGTCTCATGAAAGAAAAGAAAATCACTGCGGCAAATACATCCACATTACCAAGCTGTAAAGCTTTACTATGACAACAGGAACATATTCATTTACCACCGTAATAGCCACTGTATTGTGGGCTGCATTAACAGCTGTTTGAAGAAACTCTACCATGCTGGGTGACAAAAGTAAGCAGGAGAGGGTTAATTTACGTTTGGTAAGGGAAATGATTTTCTTGAAATTGAACTCAGTGTGGTCCCTGTTTTTAGGGTTCTGTGTAAATGAAGAAAAGATAAAAATCACTTGTGTTAATCTAAAACAAATGACTTCATTTTTAACATTGAGGCCATTTCTTGTACAGACTTCTTATGTAGTACGGGATGTTCTGAGGACAATGCGATCTATATACCTCAGTGGAGATGGAGACAAATGAGGCCTGCTAGGTACACATAATACATACTGTTAGCGCAACCTGACAGATCTATTAAGCTATGGCTTTTTGCTCATTTAGTGGTTGACATCTGATCCCATTTTCTTCAGTCTGACAAAATGTCCCTGATATAATTTCACAAGACTAACCTTATAAATGTTTCAGTTCAAATTGAGTTCACTCGCTTTCTGCGGATCTGGTCTGAGTTTCATAAAGACTGATTCATGTAAGCAGTTGCACTAATGACTGCAATAATATAAATTAAAGATGTTTCCATTTATATTCTATTTTTTATTATCTCAATGGGTAGATCTGTTTAGAAATGATTTTTTGACTCCTTCTATAACTCAAACCATATATTGCCAATAGGGACAGTAAGTAATTTCTGATTTTTCTGCAAAAGGTCATGGTTTTACTTCCCTTACTTACAGATGGAGCTATTTTATTATATTAACCACTTGCCGACTGCCGCAAGACTATATACGGCTGCAGTAACCCCCTCACAGGCAAAGTGACGTATGGGTACGTCACTAGCCTGTGAGGCTCTAGGGAGCGAGCGCGCCCCACCGGAGGCTCGCTCCCGCTTGCTCACGGACCCCCCCGTGCGAGTGAGCGGCGGACCCGATGTCCGCCGCTCACTCGCGATCGTCGGTTACACCGGGAGAAAGGCAGGCGGCTAATGTAAACACAGCCGCCTGTCATTCTCCCCTGTGTAAGAGCAGAGATCATACGGTCCTGCTATGTAGGACCGTAGATCTCTGCTGTTACATCACTAGCCACATCCAATCACAGTAAGAAGCATGCCCCTAGGGACACACTTAACCCCTCCCTCTCAAATAAAGTTAACCCCTTCCCTGCCAGTGTCATTTTTACAGTAACAGTGCATATATATAGCACTGATTACTGTAGTAATGTCACTGGTACCCCCAAAAGTGTCAAAAATGTCAGTCAAGGGTCCGATCTGTCCGCCGCAATGTCGCAGTCCCACAAAAAAAAATCGCAGATCGCCACCATTACTCGTTAAAAAAAAACAATAAAAATGACAAAAATCTTTCCCTTAGTTAGTAAACGCAATAACTTTTGCGCAAACCAATCAAAATAGGCTTTTTGTGATTTTTTTTTACCAAACATATGTAGCAGAAAACAAATTGGCCTAAAATGTTAAAAAAGTTTGATTTTTACATTTTTTGGGGAATTTCATATAAAAAAAATGTGAAAAATATTGTTATTTTTGCAAAATTGTCGCTTTTTTTTGTTTATAGCGCACGATCAAAAAATCGCACAGGTGATCAAATACCACCAAAAGAAAACTCTGTTTGTAGGAAAAAAAGTACGTCAATTTCATTTGGGTACAGTGTCGCACGACCGCGCAATTGTCCATTAAATACACGCAGTGCCGAATCGCAAAATAGGCCCTGGTCAGGAAGGGGGTAAAATCTTCCGGGGCTTAAGTGGTTAAAGTGTTTTATATTTTATATTCCTTATATGTGCCTGCTGTACTATGAACTTGTATGAAAGAGGATCCTGTTCTCTTTGTATTGCTTCCTTTGTGTGAAATCCCTAGTGTTCCTGCCAGTCCCTCTGTTTTCCTTTTTTGAGGGTCTCCAGTGTCTCTTCCCCTCCAGTCAGTTCTTGGCACATTGGCAGACGACCCAGCATCAATAGATTATCCGCATCTGGATTCGACCCCGGCTTGGGTGACTACCCGCTTCTGGACTTCCAACTTGTTCCTGTTCTCACTTCCTCACTCTTGCTGTGCGTTTATTGTTGTTTGCTCCAATAAACTGCTTTATTTTACCTGCATCCCCATGTGGTCTGGTTTCCTAGCACCTTGACAAGCAGGTCCTCTACTGGTGCCCTGTGCTTTTCACAGATGAGAGCAGGTTCACCCTAAGCACAAGTGATAGGTGTGAAAGGGTCTGGAGAACATTATGCTGCCTGTAACATCGTTCAGCATTACCGGTTTGGTGGTAGGTCAGTGATGGTCTGGGGAGGCATATCCATGGAGGGACACATAGACCTCTACAGGATAGACAATGGCACCCTGACTGCCATTAGGTAGTGCGATATATCCTTGGACCCATTGTCAGACCCTACGCTGGTGCAGTGGGTCCTGGGTTTCTCCTGGTGCATGACAATGGCCGGCCTCACATGGCCAGTTCCTGGAGGATGAAGGAATTGCTACCACTGAATGACCCCCACGCTCGCCTGACCTAAATCCAATAGAACACCTCTGGGACATTATTTTTCGGTCTATCTGACACCGCCAGGTTGCACCTCAGTCTGTTCAGGAGCTCACTGATTCCTTGGTCCAGATCTGGAAGGAAATATTCCAGGACACCATCTGTTGTCTCATTAGAAGCATGCTCCAATGGTGTCAGGCATGCATACAAGCACGTGATGGCCATTACTGAGTACCATTTTGAGTTGCTACAATGAAATTTCTGAAAAATGAATTAGCCTGCTGCATCAGTTTTTCACTGTGATTTTCTGGGTGTCTTTGAATTCAGCCCTCTGTAGGGTAATCTTTTTAGTTTCCATCAAACAATGTGGCATCCTTTCATTCCTAACACATTACCCAGTCTATATCAGTATAGATGCAGCATGAGATTTTTCCCCATTGAGATCTGATGTGTTTTCAAAGTATTCCTTAAATTTTTTTGAGCAGTATATATATAAATATATACTGTATATATATATACACTATATTGTCAAAAGTATTGGTGTGCCTGCCTTTACATGAACTTTAATAGCATCCCAGTCTTAGTCTGTAGGGTTCAATATCGAATTAGCCCAAGCTTTGCATCTAAAACAGCTTCAACTCTTTTGGGAAGGCTGTCCACAAGGTTTATGAGTGTGCCTTTGGGAATATTTGACCATTCTTCCAGAAGCACATTTGTAATGTTAGGCACTGTTGTTGGACAAGAAGGCCTGACTTGCAGCCTGCGCTCTAATTCATCCCAAAGGAGTTCTATCAGTTGAGGTCAGGACTCTGTGCAGGCAAGTCAATTTCCTCCACTCTAAACTCGCTCATCCATGTCTTTATGGACCTTGACTGGCCTGCACAGAGACCTGACCTCAACACGATAGAACACCTTTGGGATGAATTTGAGTGGAGACAGGGAGCCAGGCCTTCTCATCCAACATTAGTGCCTGACCTCCCAAATGCGCTTCTGGAAGAATGGTCAAACATTCCTATAGACACACTCCTAAACCTTGTGGACAGCCTTCCCAGAAGAGTTGAAGCTGTTATAGCTACAAAGGGTGGGCCAACTCAATATTGGACCCTACGGACTAAGAGTGGGATGTCATTAACCACTTTAGCCCCAGCCCTATTTCGGACACTTTTTGTTCACAAGTTAAAACCAGTATTTTTTCCTAGAAAACTACTTAGAACCCCCAAACATTATATATATTTTTTTAGCAAAGACTCTGGAGAATAAAATGTCGGTCATTGCAAAATTTTTTGTCACGCGGTATTTGCGCAGCGGTCTTTAAAACGCCATTTTTTTGGAAAAAATTTGAAAAATCACATTTCACTGCATTTAAAAAATACTAAACAGTAAAGTTAGCCCATTTTTTTTGTATATTGTGAAAGATGATGTCACGCCGAGTAAATAGATACCAAACATGTTACGGTTTAAAATTGCGCCCCCCCGTGGGATGGCGACAAACTACGGTCAATAGAGATCTCAATCTGCGACGCTTTAAATTTATTTAACGGTTACCAGTTTAGAGTTAGTGTGTAGCTCTTTTTTTTTAATTATTGCCCACGCTCTGGCGATCGCGGCGATACCTCACATGTGTGGTTTGAACAGCGATTTCATTTGCGGCTCGACTTGCGTATACGTTTTTTTTTGTGCGCGAGCTAACGGTGACGGGGACGGCTAAATTTTTTTTTTTTTTTTTCCTATTTATTTTTTCTTTTTTTTAAACTTTATTACAGGTTTTTTAAAAAAAAAAAATCTGATCACTTTTATTGCTGTCACAAGCAATGTAAACATCCCTGGTGACAGCAATATGTCGTGACAGGTACACTTTATGGAGGGATCGAGGGTCTAAAAGACCCTAGACCCCTCCACTACACTTCCCTGTATGCAAAACACCGAAAACGGCATTTTTGCATACAGCCGTTTTTCAAATCTGCCGCCTTTTGCAGCACAGTAACCCGGAAGTGACGTCATGGACGCCGCCTCCGGGTTACGTCATCGGAGACCCGATCGATGCCGTTTCCGGCATTCATCGGGACTCCATCCAGCCGGCGGACGTGCCGGCTGGGTGCTCGGGGCTCCCGGTGGGACGGTAGCCCCGAGCAAAGCCGCGGAAGGCGGCGGGAGGGGGGGGACGTCCCCTCCCGCCCCCCCGGGTAACGATCGAGCGGCTCCCGAGCCGCATCGATCGTTACCAACGGAAAGCCGACCGTCGGCTTCAAACAACGGTACCGGGATGATGCCTCTAGCTAGAGGCATCATCCCGGTATAACCACTCAAAGTCAGCCGACGTAGAGGTTACGTGACTGGTAGTAAAGTGGTTAAAATTCATGTGCTTGTAGAGGCAGGCGTTACAATAATTTTGATAATATAGTGTATATACTGTATATATATATATATATATATATATATACCGGTATATACAGGGCTTTGTTTCTCAGAAAATAGTTGCAGGAGCCACGACCCACAAAACACCCCTCCCTACACACACACCCACCCTCCAAACTGCATCAAATGAATGGGTTTGGTCAGATTTCACTAACAGTGGGAGGATCTTAAAGGAGCACTAAATACCAGGAGTGCATTAGGTACCAAGTGTAGAATTCATTGGTGGAGGTTACACACAGAGTGTAGAGTTCAGGGGTGCGGTGCATACAGAGTGCAGAGCTCAGCCTACTTCCATAACTACTTACCCCTGCACCCCCCATCTACATCTCACTTTCAACTCTCTTTAGCTCTGACCTTTGCATGCAACTCCCCCTCCTTCCCCATCTTCTCCACCCCCCTCTTTAAAAGCTCCACCATCTTCCACATGTCTTACTTTTGTTGCCTTATTAAGCTGAAGCACCAAGTCAGCTCTAGTGCCTCCCCACTCACTGTAGATGGCTCTGCCTCTCTCACTTGCAAGGAGATCATCCAGTAGGGGTGTAGTCCTCAGCACTGTAACCTGGGCACCTACATCCCTCTTGTCCCCATCCTGCACTCAGTGGGAGCCACTCAGGAGATCAGATGTAATGGAGCCATTGGGAGACAAGCTTAAATTTGTAAACACAGAAGCTGAACTTCTGTGTTTACAACTTATATTGGTGAGCAGAAAGCAGAGGGCCTGAGCCAGAGGTGGTGGAACTGAGTTCCACCAAGTTCCAGCTGGAAAAAAAAGCCCTATATATATGTTTTATTCCCAGTGGTCTAGTTATAGTCTCTCTCTTAGTGATGATTTAGGTACATATCTTGGCAGCTTTGGCCTGGAACCTATAGACTTGTGCCATTATCTTGCTTTATATTTAAACTTTCATTGTGATCAAAATCGAAAAAGCACTTGCCCATTTGTTTCACACAGGGCAGGGCACATTTGGCAGAACGAGAAATAATGGATGCTGGGCTTAAAAAAAAAAAAAAGCTATTTTCTAACTCTTAATTATCTTGGAATTACAGAGCTTTTTCTGAGACGTGTGTTAAAGTCGCTATTCTTCTGAATTGTATAGCCTTATTCTTGGAATTTTAACCTAACAGCCCTGGTTTTCCTGCTCAGCACCAACACAATTTGGAAGTGCCTGTGTTCTCCTGGTGTATTTTCAGAAGAAAAAGATGCAGCAGGACACAAGCTTAACTGTGTTCTCTGTAACAGATCCAAATGACACAAGAGCAGCAGCCAGACATGTGTTATCTAAAATTACCTCCCTGAGTGACAGTCTGATGTGTGCAGGCACAGCATTACATTCACTTGTTTGACACCAGGCATCCTTGTAATAGCGACAATGTGTCATGCTAGCTAACAGTACTTGTGCTATAAAGTATGACCCATTTGATTGAAGCTTTTAATTAGCATTTATAAAAAGCATATGCGTGTAAATTATTAAAATGTCAAAATATATTTATATTAACATAGGGAAGAAAGTTTGGATTATACTCAAATGAATATAACGTTTTTGACTTGCTTAAAGATGAATTACAATGTAATAATGCATATACCATACCTTCTTGAAGCTAGAAATCACTGTAGTGAACACCACTATTCCAGTGATCTCCACAAGCTTTTGGGTCCTGTGCTAAGCGGCTGTCCTGCTGCATTCTGAACACAAGAGGTCAGTTGTTTGGCATGAGTACTATTCAGAGAATGCTCTGTATTTTCTCAATGAATGTGAAGCGCCCTTCAATAGATAGGCTAATGGGTACATTTTGTTTTTGGCTCCATTCTAGTGAGGGGAGCAGTGATTGACTGTGTTGGTCTGTTCAGGGTTTCCTGAGCTGAGAGATGGATTATTCCCACCTGCCACTGAAAAGAAGTTTCCAGAGTATAGGGCACGGAGATTTAGATGATCAGTTAAATATTTATCATGCGCCAGCCAATCCCTGTTGGTATGCCTCCAGAAGGTGACCGGGGAAGTGATAAATGTGCAGGAGGCCTGAGCATAGTGTTTTCTCCCTTAAGGGAGGGTTCCAAGTTCTCTTGGGGCTGCTGCCCTTGGAGGCAGCTCAACTAATTCAAGAATCTGTAGTCTAGGCCCCAGCAGCTATTGGGCTGAAAGCCTGGGTAGGATGGCCACAGCACAATATTTGATGGAGGGCACTGCACTGAAATCCTGGTCTGGCGAAATACCTTGTTATTTCCTTCACACAGGATTTACCTGGGTGCTGGGTGGCAAACAGCCCTAGGAAACAGTGAGAAAAGACCTTGTTCAGGGACTAATAGTTGTGCAAGTGCCAGAAGGGAACTAAATGCCAGAAGTTCTAAAATGGACTGCTGCTGTAGGGTCCTAGATATACTGGTCATTCCCTGCTACCTTCAGAAAGGTGCTTTTAGAAGATTAGAAGATAAATTTCTCCTCCATTGTTACTGATCATTTTTGAGTGTCCGGTGACCCTATAAATCCTATAAAGACAACTCTGAGACTGAACCTGAATTGTCAGTGTGCCTGAGACTGTGCTTCTGTGACTGACAGCCCTCTGTACTATTTTGGGAGAACCTGTGTATTTCCAGTGACCCCTCTGGGAGTTAGCACTACAGGTACAAATCATTCTCTAATGTGATGAGGTGTGTGACGTCACAGCCCTAAAGAATTCTCTGATTGGACAAGGTGGAGAGCGTGAGGTTTTGCATTCATAAAAAAAATGCAAAATGATCTCTAAATGGTGGCCATGCTGTGCAGCCAACCTCTTTTGTGTTCGTAATGCAGCAGGGCAGCTGCTTGGCATGTCACCTGGAAACTGGTCAGGGCCGCCCTACCATGGGTCCCACTGGGTCCATTGGACCCAGGCAGAGCTTGGAGAGAGGCAGCAAGATTTTATTTTTTTACAGCAGTTTTATGTGTTATCAGTTTGCGGCGTGTTACAGGTGGCATTTCCTCATCTTATACAGCCGCCCGTAGTGCAAACTAATAAGTATGAGGAGGCAGAGTGTCTCCTCCGGGGAACTTCCCTCACGTGATCATGGTGTGTGCAATGACCTCAGACATCAGTGCACTCCATCTAACACAGGGCAGGCTGGATTTTCTAGGGTGGTGGGCACTGCAGACACAGGAGTGACAGGAGGGTTGAGGACAGACAGTGGGTGTTTGGTGGACCAGTCTGGTGGTGAGTTATGAAAGAAGATAACAGTATATATAATATTTTCTAATGGTTATATTTATATAAAATAATGGATGTGGGGGACTTTTTTGGGCGTGACTTTTTTTTTTTGGGTGGGCAGCATTTCATTCTTGGACCCAGGCAGCACAATGTCTTGGGCCAGCCCTGAAACTAGTGGAAATCACTGGAGTAGTGATGCCTAGTAGAGTCATTTCTAGGTTCTATAGGGATCCCACAGGTATGATATATGCATAGTTACATTGGTCAAGCTGGATCAATGTAAAAAATGCCATAACTGTATTGTTCTTTAAAGTATATCAAAAGGCTTTTAGGTTTGGAATAAGACACATTTAGAATCCCTTTTAGGTTTTTATTGCTGCCTGTGACTCCACTAAAGACATTCACCTCTTTAGATGTCCTGGGGACCACTGTCACTGAGAATGAAAGTGAGGAAAAATCTAAAATCCTGATTTTCTGCCACAACACAGATTGTGTACGAATATTTCAATGGGCATACGTACAGTATACTGGTGACAACTGTCTAAAAAGAAATTGACCTCCATTTGGAGAGATTTTCTCTTTCTTCCTATGGTGTTTACAGGACAGGAAGTGAAGGAAACCTTTAAAATGGGACACAGATGGCAAAAAAAAAAAACTGGCAGGGGTTAAACATTTCTTACTGTTTACAAAATGGGAAAAAATCATTTTGATATACAGTAACTTTAGTCTTCATTCACACTGGTACGACTTGCCAGGCGACTTGGTCAGCCTGACACGTCACGCATCATTGCGTCCCATAGTGTAGTACAGGACCGGTTCTAATAGGAGCGACACAAGTCGGTCCGACTTAGAAAAAGGGTCCTGTACTACTTCGGGGTGACCTGGAGCGACTTGCATCGATATTCATTTTATGAAGTCCGTGCAAGTCACGCCGAAGTCGCGCTGCACGCGACTTTACAGGTCGCCCCCCTAAGTCGGAGCGACGTAGTGTGAACCGAGCCTAATAGTTCTTTTTAGGAACAACTGAAAGACAAAGAAAAGTTTTACTAACTGCAGACAAGTCCAATCACTCCACTCCAGGCTCTCTATGCCCTGCTTCCCCAACCAATGAGTGCTGGCTCCAGGCAGTATGTGATCCATGTACAATATAACAACAAATACAAAAGAAAAAGCCACCCTCCTTCTTAAGGAACTTTAAGAAATATAGTGCATTACAAGGATAATACACTTTTTCCCCTAATGCATTTTCCTCCACTAGGAGCTCACTCATAGAGTTTTTATTATTAAATCATAACTGAATGCAGAAAATAAGAATTTGTGAACAGGCAGGCCCTTTATTGCAGAAGGGACATGCAATTTCACAGGTCTCTAGTAACACATTCAATGCCCATTTCCCATTTCTATACCAATCTTTACAATACCTACCAATCTTTACCTACAAATTTACCTATTTCCCGGTGTTTAACTCATAATTTAAGTTACAATTGCCTTGTGCCTAGCGTGTGCTGTATTTTGGTTTCCAGTAGTAATATACATGAGAATCTCTCAATATGGAACTAAAGATGTTATTATCCACCACCTGGGCTATTGTGGGATTGGAGCCATCCTGAGATTCCTGCTGAGTGCCAACAAAGAAGGTATTATATCTCGTGATGAGTGAAAAGCTGTTTTATACAATTTGGTAGCACCTACCACAGTCAAGTTTTAGTTATTTTGTACAACATACCCTGCCCATCTGCTAGCATTATAGTGATATCCTGGTGACCACTGACCAGTAGTATACAGCAGTGTTTCTCAACCTTTTTTTTCAGTCAAGACACTCTTTAAATTGATGCACAATTTCAAGGCACCCGATTCTAAAAAACAAAAATAATAGTTTTACAACAACATTGGCGCACGTAGGACACCCAACATTAGAGGTGATTTATTCTTACAAAGCAAATATTTCTTTGCACACTGGTACTGACTAGTATTCCAATGTTTCTCTTCTGCCTCAGTTTCTATCCCTCACTCATCCAGTGTGATCCCAGAGCCGAAGGAGAGAGGCAAGGAAGGGGCAAACAAGGATGCTGTGTAGGCGCCTCACATCCTCCTCATCAACTGATGTTGTCATTGGTTGTTAGGACGCTGGCGGCTAGAAGGTTGTAATGGTGCACAATGAAAACCTGTGGCTTTGTGTAACTAAAAGACTTGATCCAACCACTGGCTTGTATACAATTTTTGCCATTTTGCCATTTTGCCTCCTGAAGAAACCAGAAGGCACCCTAGTTGAAAAAGGCTGGTATATACTATGCAATGCCAGTTTTGTGGTATGTAGTGATAGATGCACTGGGGTTGATTTACTAAAAATGGACAGTGCAAAATTGGGTTAAACTGTGAAGAAACCAATCAGCTTCCAGTTTTGTTTTTTTTGTCAGAGCCTAATTGAAAAAGCTACAATTAGAAGCTGATAAACCAATCATCACCTTCCAACAATAAATTGTGCTTGTGCTTTAGGGCACGTTCTTTCCTGCCTATTTATGCTACTCCTTGGTTTTTGTTTATGATATTTGTATCACATTACTTGTATTTTTGGTAATACAGTAATTTTTATTCAATATGTTTCTTTTTCAATAAATATTGTTTTTATAAAATACATCCAATTTATTGGTCTAATGACGGTACCCCTTTAAAAGTCCCCTTGCCCCTCCTTTTCTCTTGTTGTTTCTTCTAATCATTATTGGGACGTGGATACCTTTTACCCCAATATCCCACTAGGATATTTAAATTTCCCTTCTTTGGAGCTTGTCTTTCATATATTACAATTAGAAGCTGATAAACCAATCATCACCTTCCAACAATAAATTGTGCTTCAAATGTAATGGTTAGTTATACTTTTAATTACCTTAAAACACAACTGTAGCTTTGATACCAAATTTCCTTTGCGGCATGCTCCCGTCCCCGAGTGACCCCCAACTGGTCCAATACTTACCTCTGTCCCTGTTACACCAATCTTCACTGTGTGGCCCAAAGAGTTGTGCTCTGCAAGGCAGCTAGAGGGCACCATAAGTACAACTCCTCATAAAAATGAATGGGGCCACAGTGTACATGCGTAAAATTAAAAGGACCTAGTGGGGATATTTTTGGAGGAAAGGCTGTGCAGCTCCATCCAGACTGGGCTGCACAGTATAGGTTTCTGGAAATGGGACAGCAGTACTTCTTCAGGTGGGCTGCAATAAGTTGGTGGGTGCACACATTAGGGGACATCTTGTACCAACGCCACAGTTTTGCTTTGAAAGGGTTATCTATCTACCTTGTCCAGCCCCTCTGGAAACTTTTGTTTGTCAAAACTATGGAGTTGATTTACTAAAGACAAATAGGCTGTACACTTTGCAAGGTACGTTGCACTTTGCAAAGGGATTTTCTCCAGAGCTTAGTGAATGTGGTGAAAATTCATTTTGCAATGTATACCCAGTCATGCAAGGAAAAAAACAGCATTTTTGTTTCCACATAAGTGGATGATGGAAGTCACTAACCTACACTGTGCAATAAAAATCATACATAAACCCCAGTTTTGGTATTGACCTTTACTGAAAAACACTGCCATTTGGAAGGATGACAACATATTTTTGGCCATATAGTGTAGATAAGACTGTAAATGTATTCAGCATTCATATTGTAATGTAATTATTCATCTATAAGTAGATATCCTCCGATGTGCCAGACACACAGGAGTACAGTAGTGTATGACTTAGTTTTTCCCCTAAGATTAAGCAAGCTCTCAAAGAGACTTCTTTTTTCTAAACCTTTCTTGCTCCAGCTTTCTTATCATTCCCCGTGGTTTACTGTAAGCAATTTTTTCTTATTAAATACCTCTTGAGACATTTCTTTCCAATTGTTGAAAACAGCAACTTGGCACACTGATGTTGTCTGAGGACAGAGTGACATAGAACAAAACAAGATGTCATCACCATGAGTCAGGGGAAACTTGTTCATGATAATCATATTTCAATCTTCATTTGCCTGACATACTTAGCATCTGGGGGCATAAGGTAATACCAAAATTGGACTTTTGAGGCAGAGCAATCATGTTATATAAAAAAACAAACCTTTTATTAGTTCATTTTATGTTTGTAGGTTAGTTGGCTCCTAGCTAAAATTGCTAGGTACATGTATGTGTGCATAAAAGAGAGGGACCATAGATTGTAAGCTCCTTGAGGGCGAGGACCGATGTGCAGAGTTGTATAAAGTACTCGAAACCCATACTTGAGTAAAAGTACAAGTGCTCGATCAAAAAGTGACTTGAGTAGAAGTGGAAGTGCTCGATCAAAAAGTGACTTGAGTAGAAGTACTAAAGTATTCAACATTTTTTGTACTTAAGTATTGCAAGTAGTTTTTTTTTTTTAAATTTTGCTACTCAAGTACTGAAAGTAAAAGTACCAGTAGTTTTGAAAAAAAAAATTGCTACTCAGGTACTGAAAGTAAAAGTACAAGTACTGTGTTATGTAGTTATTAAAGAAGTCAAAAGTTTGAACATCATATTGTTTTTTATTATTTCAAATGCAGCTTTTTTATTATTTATACTTACAGTAGCATTTATTTTCCTATACACTGATAATACACATGTTTTGCGCTTCATGAAACCTGTCATCTACTGTTCTGGCAGTGGTAATTTTTATAATAGTAACGAGTAACTATGCAGCACAAAAAAAAAAATATATCGGAGTAGAAGTATTGAAATCATCGAAAAAATGTAGTGAAGTAAAAGTGGAAGTAGGAGAAAAAAATTCTACTCTAGGAAAGTACACATACCCCCTTTTGGTACTTAAGTACAGTAGTGAAGTAGTTCTACTTAGTTGCTATACATCTCTGCTGATGTGAATGTATAATATATGTAAATATCTTTGTAAATTGTCAGTGCTTGATAAATACCTAATAATACAATAGTAGATTGGGGGATAACTAATGACACAGTGTTAGTGAGGAAGTTCATGAGGTTTGTCATGTGGCATGTGTAGGCAGGGATTGCTGTGTTACCCCTATTAAAGAGATGCTCCTTTAAAATACTTCTAGGAAGGGTAATGAGTTCTTTCAGGGTCCTAGATAGGCTTGTGGTGGAGTGTATGAGACAGAGCAGAACAGCCTGGTCAGTGGGGAGTGAGAGTGCGTGAGCATGCGCACGCACGTGCGAGGGAGTGTGAACTTTTTTTTTTAAGTCTGCGGTGGTGCAAAACCTACAATGAAAAAACCTGTAAGTGAACAAAAAACGTGCATGTGAAAAACACACACACACACAAAAAAGTGCACTTAAAGCGGAGTTCAACCTAAAAGTGGAACTTCCCCTCTTTTGCTTCCTCCCCCCCTCCGGTGCCACATTTGTCACCTTTGAGGGGGGAGGGGAGAATGGGTACTTGTTTTTGACAGGTACCCTTCCCCACTTCCGGGACACGGCGCCGCGGCTGTCTGTCCTTCCCCCGCCGCTGAGCCAATAGAAATGCATGCGCAGTAGGGACCCGGCCGTGAAGCCGCAAGGCAGCAGCACCCGACAGCCGATGGAAACATCAGCTGCGGTGCCGACATTGCTGGACTCCAGGACAGGTAAGTGTCCTAATATTAAAAGTCAGCAGCTACAGTATGTGTAGTTGCTGACTTTTAATTTTTGGAGGGGAAGGCGGAACTCCGCTTTAAGGGTATGCTTTAGTCCACCCCCCGAAGGGGTAGGACTTCGACCCTGATTCCCCGGGGAGCAAAGCTTCTGACAGGGATTAAGGTTTCCATGGTCTGCCTAGCCATAAGGCCTGGCAGACCCCATTCTTCAGGCCTGCCGAAGCCAAACCCGAATACTAGGTCAGTGGGCTCTCCCGAAGAGAGACCCCCCAGAGGCAGGGGAGGAAGGAACCTGAGGGCCACACATCCTCCCCCTAGACTTCAGAGTAAGCCCGAGGACTCACACCCTACAATTTGTGAAAACCCTCCCATACAAGCCACCTTTGCGGAGAATTTGTAATATTGTTGTCACATGCACACATAGTTACATAGTTACATAGTTACATAGTTAGTGAGGTTGAAAAAAGACAACAGTCCATCCAGTTCAACCTATGATGCGTGTGTGTGTTTGCTTTTAACCGTACATTGTATACCCCTGTATGTTGTGGTCTTTAAGGTGTCCATCTAATAGTTTTTTGAAACTATCAATGCTCCCTGCTGATACGACTGCTTGTGGAAGAGAATTCCACATCCTTACCGCTCTTACAGTGAAGAACCCCTTACGCACTTTAAGGTTAAACCGCCTTTCCTCTAGTTTTAGTGAGTGGCCACGTGTCTTATTGTATCTCCTTTCTCTGAATAGTTTGTTCCTTATGCTCGGGTCACCAGTACAGTATTTGTACATTGATATCATATCCCCCCTCAATCGTCTTTTCTCCAGAGAGAAAAGGTTCAGTGCTTGTAGTCTTTCCTCATAGCTGATGTCCTCCATTCCCCTAATTATTTTTGTTGCCCTTCTCTGGACTTTCTCCAGTTCCAGCACATCCTTCCTGAGGACCGGTGCCCAGAACTGGACAGCATACTCCAGATGTGGCCGGACCAGAGTCTTGTAGAGTGGGAGAATAATCTCTTTATTTCCGTAGTGAATCCCCTTTTTTATACATCCCAGTATTCTGTTGGCTTTGCTTGCGGTGGCTTGGCATTGCATGCCACTGCCAAGCTTGTTGTCTACCAGTACCCCCAGGTCCTTTTCCATCCTAGACTCACCCAGAGGTTCCCCCCCTAGTGAGTAGCTTGCTTTCTGGTTTCTGGCCCCCAAGTGCATTACTTTACATTTTTCAACATTAAACCTCATCTGCCATGTAGTTGCCCACCCCGTTATTTTGTTCAGGTCTGCTTGCAAGGTTTCCACATCCTACATAGAAGATATTGGCATGCCTAATTTAGTATCATCTGCAAATACTGAGATTGTACTCGATATCCCCTCCTCTAGATCATTTATGAACAAATTAAACAGGATTGGTCCCAGGACAGAACCCTGGGGGACCCCACTTTCCACACCCGCCCAATCCGAGTACTCCCCATTAATCACCACCCTCTGTACTCTCCCCTGGAGCCAGTTCTCTATCCAGGTACTCACCTTATGGTCCATACCTACCTTCCTTAGTTTGTACAGTAATCGTTTGTGGGGAACAGTGTCAAAGGCCTTTGCAAAGTCCAGATACACCACATCCACAGGCTTACCTTTATCTAGGTGGCTGCTCACTTCATCGTAGAAGGTTAATAGATTGGTTTGGCACGAACGATTTTTCATGAATCCATGCTGATTACTACTTATAATACCGTTTTCATTACTAAAGTCTTGTATGTGGTCCCTTAACATCCCCTCCAAAATTTTGCAGACTACTGATGTTAGGCTGACCGGCCTATAGTTACCCGGGATATATCTCGGCCCCTTCTTAAATATTGGTACCACGTTGGCTTTTTTCCAATCAGCTGGCACCATACCCGTCTGTAAACTATCCTTAAAGATCAAGAATAATGGTCTGGCAATCACCTGGCTGAGCTCATTAAGAACCCTCGGGTGCAAGCCATCCGGTCCCGGGGATTTATTTATGTTAAGTATCTCTAGTTTAGCTCTAAGTCTATCTTCTGTTAGCCATGGCGGTATTTCCTGAGGTGTATTATTTAGTTCGGCCTTACAAGCTAGGTTCGTGTAGCCCCCCGATTCTTTTGTGAAGACTAAAGAGAAGAAATTATTTAACACTTCTGCCTTTTCTCTGTCCTCAGTGGCCATATTTCCTTTATCATCTATTATGGGGCCAATGTGTTCTGGCCTCGCTTTCCTACTATTTATATACTTAAAGAACTTCTTGGGGTTCTTTTTACTCTCCTCTGCTATATGTCTCTCATGTTCTATTTTAGCCACCCTGATTTCATCTTTACATTTCTTATTACACTCTTTGTAATGCTTAAATGCTGCCAGTGACCCCTCAGTCTTGTATTTTTTGAAGGCCTTTTCTTTAGCACTAATATACATTTTTATGTTGGAGTTTAGCCACCCAGGGTTTATTTTTGCTTTTTTAAATTTATTTCCCTTTGGAATGCACTGGGCAATCCCCCTGTTTAGTATGCTCTTGAAGCACTCCCATTTTTCCTCCGTGTTCTTTGTTCCCAGGGTTCTATCCCAATTGATATTTTCTAGCAGCGAGCGCAGTTTAGGGAAATTGGCTCTTTTGAAATTCAGTGTCCTTATATTACCCTTGTGTTACTGTAATTAATACTGAAACTTATTGACCTATGGTCACTGTTCCCTAAGTTGTCCCGTATTTCTATATCCGTGAGCAGGTCTGTATCGTTGGTAATCAGTAGGTCAAGTACTGCATTGTTTCTTGTCGGTGCATTCACCATCTGACCCATGAAATTGTCCTGCAAAACATTTAGGAAATGCCTAGCCTTGGCTGAGTGCGCGGTTCCTTCTGCCCAGTCTATATCTGGATAATTAAAGTCCCCCATTATAATGACATTTCCCATCCTTGCTGCCAATCCTATCTGTAAAAGGAGGTCCGCCTCACCCTCCTCCCTCTGGTTGGGGGGCCTATAGCATACGCCCAATATTACCTTCCCCGCCGTGCCTTCCCTTTGAAGCTCTACCCATAGGGATTCTGCCTCATCCATAGCTCCATTATTAATATCATCCCTCATATTTATATACTGTTCTTAATATACAGACATACCCCTCCCCTTTTTTACCTTCTCTATCCCTGCGATAAAGGGAATACCCCTGAATGGTCGCCATCCAGTCATGAGAGCTGTCAAACCAAGTCTCAGTTATCCCCACAAAATCGAAGTCCTCCTCAAACATCAGCAGCTCCAGCTCTCCCATCTTGTTGGCCAAGCTTCTGGCATTGGTATACAAACCTCTTAATTTTGATCGGTTACATATATCCTCATTTGTTGTTATTAGGCTGCTCTCTTGATTTTTCCCCATACCCACCCTGGGTTTAGGTGCTCCGAACACCCTACCGCTAATGCCCCCATTTCTGCCCTCTGAATCTTGCTTTCCACTGGCTAATTCTACATCTGTACCCTCCCCCCCGTCGCCTAGTTTAAAAGCCCCTCTAACTTTGTGGCCATCCTCTCACCCAGTAGGGCTGCACCCTCCCCATTTAGGTGCAATCCGTCCCTACCAAAGAGCCGGTGGCCGACTGAGAAGTCGGCCCAGTTCTCCAGGAACCCGAAACCCTCCTTACCACACCAGCACCTCAGCCACTCGTTAACTTCCCTAATCTCTCGCTGCCTCTCTGGTGTGGCTCGAGGTACAGGTAGTATTTCGGAAAATACTACCTTGGAGGTCCTACTCCTCAACTTAGCGCCTAAGTCCCTGAAATCGTTTAGGACTCTCCATCTTCCTCTGCCTTTGTCATTGGTACCCACGTGTACCATGACAGCTGGGTCTTCCCCAGCCCCACCCAATAATCTGTTCACCCGATCCGCGATGTGCCGAACCCGAGCGCCCGGCAAACAACAGACTGTTCGGCGCACACGGTCTTTGTCACAGATTACACTGTCTGTCCTTCTAATAATTAAAACCCCTACCACCAGCACCTGTCTTTCCTTTCCCTTTCTCCCGACCACACAATGATCACTCTGTCATAAACTCCTGCAACTGCTTCAGAGTTGCTTTAGGCCTCTTGGTAGCCTCTCTGACCAGTTTCCTCCTGGCTCTTTTTTCCAGTTTGGAGAGACGTCCTAATCCAGGGAGGGTCTGTGTTGTACCAAATACTTTCCGCTTCTTAAATAATAGACTTCACTGTGCTTCTAGGCATTGTTAAAGCCTTTTAAATATTTTTGTATCTATATCATGACTTGTGTCTGTTCACAACTTTATCCCAAAGATCTTTTGACAGTGACTTGCAACCCATAGTTGATTGTTTGCTTCAGTTGCACTACCAGGGACTGAAATGCTTCAGGAAAGCTCTTGTCATGCTGAGCTAACCAAAATGACCACAGCTGATCACAGTTGAAAGCAAAATGGCTTTGTGTGCCATTGAGAAGGTGATTAGCTACACCTGACTGAGTAAGTAATTTTTAGGAGGGGGGCGGGGGGGGGGGGTGATCCTTTTTCCTTTTACTCAGTGATTCTGTTTTTGATTTTTTTTTCTGACATGTTGGTGTTATCTCTTTCACTTGGATGTTATAAGTTGCACTACCGCTGGATAAAACAAAAACTGTGTGTCTTAATTTCAGGCTGCAAAGCAACAGAATGTGATGATTTTAAAGGGGGTGGGTGATGCTTTTCTATATCCATTGTGTTTGGGAACTTTAGATTCCTAATATCTCCCCTGCACCCTACAGAAGCTAATCAAGCACAGTGGTTATAGCGGCCAGGAATGACAGCCCTTAAATTGGAAGTGCCAAATTGCATTCACTGCAGGGTTGATTAGCATACACCCGCTCTTCTTGTTGACACTTGGCATAGAAGTCCTGAGCGCCCAGGAGAGGCAGCAGAGCCCAGAATACATGGTGGGGAACTCAAGTGGTGGGGGAGATGGCATGTCACCACACCCATGGAAGTGATTGGGTAGCTTTACAGCTTTACAATTACTTTCACAAAAAGCTGACAGTTGGATGATAAAATGTACTCATGCTCAAGCAGCTATATAAGCTAGGAGTCTGTGTAAATGTTGCCACTGCTACTATTGTGAGCCTTACAGAACAAAAATTGGCTAGAGCTGAAAAGGAATTCACCCTTAGAAAACCAAGCAGTTATTAAAGCAGATACAAGACTTGCTGGTAATAATCCACATATTTATTAATTATTAAAAGTGGTAAAATTGTAATAAAAAAAGTGTGCCACATGCACTCAAACAAGTATCCCCTTCCCACCCATAAAATACATGTCACCATTGATCGTCTGGACCCAATATAGGGCTATGATTACTGTGAGACTGCACAATACTGTGATTGACCTAAGCGACAAGCGCTATAAGATTACAATCTCGCAGAATACAATGATCCCCGGGGCTCAATAGACAATTGATCTATCTTCCAACACTATAAACTCGAGTACTCAGAAGTATACTTCTAATAAAGGGTGTATGTAGGGAGTATATCCCTTGAAAGTTTTGGTAAGTGAGTGGACAAGCACTCCCAGTGGTAGAACAAAAGTCACTTCATTAGGATAGTGGAAGCGAGCCTGCTTACCCCATCCTGTAGATTCACCTGTGTTCACGTTGGTAACTTGCTGTCAGAGGCCTAAGTAGAACCTTCAGGGCCCCAGTGCAAGAAACCATGAAGGGCCCCCCAGACATCTGGCTGGGGCCCTTCCCTTCAAGCCTGGGGCTCTTCCCACTAATCCTGGGGCCCTTTACTCTCATTGCGGGACCCTTTATTATGGTCCCGCTGCAGGACTTTTTCACAAGTTCTGCAGTGGGCCCCCTTCCTGCCATCTTGGGGCCTCCCCACGGTGGTGGAATGCCAGGGCCCGGTTGCAAGTGTGACCTTTGCGATCCTGGAAGTTCACCCACTGGTGTCAGTAGATTTTATTTTTTGGTATTTTAATTGTATTATTTTTTATCATTTTATTTTATTTTTTTACAATGCCACTGACTATGACTCTGTCCATTCAGAAAAGGAAGGAGCTGGTAAATTACATATTTACCAACCCCTTCCTGGTGCACTATTGTGACACATTCTCTGCAGCAGCCAGCAGGAGAGGGGAGGGAGCACAGTGGGGGAGCAGCACAGTGGGGGGGGGGGGGGGGCAGCAGGGGAGCACACACAGGGGCCCAGAGACACCAGAACACAAGTGAACTGGATAGGAGGAGTGGCAATGGCAGAAGAACCAATCACCTCCATTTTTCTCCTGCAGCTACAGGAGGAAAAAGGAGGACAGTGATTTCTCTACATGCTGCCCCGCCACCCCTCCTATCCAGGTGTACAGGGGAGCCACACAGGCCCCCTGGAGCATGGGGCCCGGTTGCAATTGCAACCCCTGCAACCCCTGTAGTTATGCCCCTGCTTACTTTTAAATCAGCTTAAAATGATCTTCGGGGTCTCTTCCCACTCTAGCTTCCATCCAAAGTTAAAGGGCGACCATTGTCGCAATGGATCAAAAGTCCTGTGCCTATCATAGGGCTGCATTTGCTGACCCTTGGTGTCTCTCACCAGAGAGTTTCCCCACGTCCAGCGGGTATTCTGGGTTAACTCCAGAAGTCACGCTATGTGTGTTCTTCTTCCGGTTCCCATTTAGGCTGCTCTCCTAAGGGTCAGTTGGTGCAGCGGGTCCAAAGATGTGGCTGTGACGTCTTTGTTTAGCTACATCATGTGTAGCTTCATCAGAAGCCTTATGCTGGTGGCAGCGAAAGGGTTAAAGTGCATTTCGGGTGAAAAAAAAAACCAATGTAGTACATCGCACATGCACATTTTCTATCTTTTATTCCCATATGGAACCTTCAAGTACTGAAAAATAACAGTTGATCTGTCAAAAATGCACTTAGCTCCTACATCTTGTTATGGGCTGACAACAAACAGCATTTTTGTTGACTAAATGGTGTCAGTCCTGCCTATTTTTGTTTTGCTGAAGTAGTCAAGCCCTCCATTTATCAGATAAAAAAGGCTTTCTTTTGTAAATGTAACAGACCAAAAGGCATCAAGTAGGAGAAGTTAATTGTTAAGGTTTACATACACGTTTGGGAGGTTACCCAACAATAGTAATGCACACAGTAACACTCACGAACAGAGTAATATGTAGTACTGTATCGCACGCATGGTAACATGGGTCATATGTCTCCCCCATACTAGTTGCATTGTTGGTTGGTGCTGGTCAGGAAGGATGCTGGCTCATCAAGCTATTGTAGCAGAGCATCCCAAAGAGAGCCATGAAAAGTACTGTTTGGGGTTTATACCTCTCCCAGGCTCCTCTCATACACATTCAGGGATCTCTGATCCAGTGTGGACCTTGGTCCTCTCCCCTAGGAGAATATAAACTCACCTGAGACAGAAAGACAGGGCTCTCATCCTGGGAAACCAGACACCTTCTGTCTGTGAGAGAAAAAGGTTGGTAAAAGCTAACAAGTTGTGTATGTGGAAGCTGACAAGCTGTAGGCTTGCTCAGCCTGGTAGCAAGGGCCTGTATTGTATATAGTGAGTGCCGAGACACAGCTACGGTTTTACTTTGGTATTTTTGTTCCTGTTTGATTTCTGAAACACTGTACAGCACCTGTATATTATTATTGTTATACAGGATTTGTATAGCACCAACAGTTTGCGCAGTTATACCCAAATAAAATTGATGTACTTTTTTTCCAACAAATAGCGCTTTCTTTTGGTGGTATTTGATCACTTCTGCGATTTTTATTTTTTGCGCTATAAACAAAAAAAAAAGTGAAATTTTTGAAAAAAAAAAAAAACAAAAAAGAAAAACAATATTTTTTACATTTTGCTATATAACATTCCCAATAAAAAAAATCAAAATCAAATTTTTTTCATCATTTTAGGCCAGTATGTATATTACACATATTTTTAGTAAAAAAAATCCCAATAAGTGTATATGGATTGATTTGCACAAAAGTTATCGCGTCTACAAACTGGGGGAAAGAGCTATGTCATTTTCATTTATTTTTTTACTAGTTATGGCGGTGATAAATAATTTTTAGCAGGACTGTGACATTGTGGCGGACAGATCAGACACCTAACTGACATTATTGACACTTTTGGGGGGGGACCAGTTAGTACAGTAACAGTGCATATTTTTAGCACTGATTACTGTAGTAATGACACTAGCAGGGAAGGGGTTAACACCAAGGGCGATAAAAGGGTTAAATGTGTCCCTAGGGGTGCTTTCTAACTGTGGGGGGTGGTCTTTCTGCATGAACACAGAGACCTGTGTTCCTAAATAGTAGGAACACAGGATTCCTGTGTTCATTACTGACAGAACAGCGGTCTGCCGTGTTTACAACAGCAGGCCGCTGTTCTGTCTCCACAAGAAGAAACCGCTGCCACTGGACCCGCTGATCGGCTTTCCCTGCCGTGAATGGGCGCGCACTAGAGGTCCCACGAATTACAGGTACGTTTTGCAGGACAGAGCCGACCTGCCGCAGTAAAACTGTAGCGTGCAGTTGTTAAGTGCTTAAACTCCCCTCTATGTTATCCTGTGGGGTTGATTTGCTAAAGGCAAATAGACTGTGCACTTTTCAAAGTGCAGTTGCATTCTGCAAGAGCAGTTGCTCCAGAGGTTAGTAAATGAGCAGAAGCTCTGCTGGCTTCCATCATCCAATCATGTGCAAGCAAAAATGCTGTTTTTTTTTTTTTTTCTTTTCCTTTGCACGTGATCAGGTATTCTTTGAAAGGTGAAACTTTGCCTAATTTACTAAGCTCTGGAGAAACTTCACTTGCAGAGTGCAACTGCATTTTGCAAAGTGCACAGGCTATTTGCCTTTAGTAAATCAACCCCTATGTGTCCACGCACACATTGCGGTTTTTAGCAGTTTATCAGCAGTGGAGTTTATAGGCTTTTCTGAAAGCCCTAAAATTGCGTTCGAGAGTGGGATATCTGACCACAAAAAAACGCTGAACGCTGTTAAACGCCCATAAACGCTCATCATGAAAAAAAAAACAGGAGTCATAAAAAGAGTGAATTTCAAAGGAGTGTCCATTGAGAAAAATAAGAAAAGGAGCCACTCATGAGATAAAATAGGCTTTCAGTGCCGGTGTTCCGTGAGAATTACCTACCCGTGAGAAAAACCTACCCCTCGTCACTTCCGGTGTACTACACTGTATGTAATGCAGCGGTTACATTAAAACAGCTGTGCTGCAATACGAGTGATCTCCGCTCCTGTCACTGTCACTTCCCTGCTCTCGGCTAGTAAATATAAAAGCGGCGGCGGGTGTATGAAAACATAAATCACGGAGCCGCCAGCCGCTTTTATATTTACTTGCCGAGATCAGGTAAGTCATAGGGACAGGAGCGGAGATCACTCGTATTACAGCACAGCTGTTTTATTTAACCACCGCGTGGGTAGGTTTTTTCCACGGTACACCATGCTATTTTCATTCTAGTGCGCATGCGCACTAGTCTGATCCTCATCTGTTCCTTTAGGTATCCGGGGCTGTGAGCATGCGCACTGCTGCGCTGCTCAGCTGTTGCTGCCCGGAAGTGACGAGGATAGGTTTTTCTCACAGGGTAGGTAATTCTAACGTTACACCGGTTCACACATATGCAATGTCAGACATCGCATGTGATTCTACACCGCACTACTGTGAAATCACATGGGATGTCTGTGCAATGCGAATTCAACCCTGCGGATTGCATGGCTGAATATGCATTGCATTCAGGCCAAAGTGGCAAAATACCCTTTTTTTGGTCCGCACCAGAATTGGATCGCATGGGTGTTTACATCTATGCGATCCGATTCCTGTCCAAACTGACAGTTCGCACTGCGATATGCGAACTACTCTGGGGGCAGCATTAACTTTGAATTGACACACCCAGCAGTTCGCATATGGCAGTGTGAACTGCCTGCGAGTCGGGTGCAATGCCGGAACCTGCAGTGGATTCGCAGGTTTCCCGCATCGCGCATGTGTGAACCGGTACTTAACCACTTAAGCCCTGGAAGATTTTACCCCCTTCCTGACCAGGGCCTATTTTGCGATTCGGCACTGCGTGACTTTAACGGACAATTACGCGGTCATGCGATGCTGTACCTAAACGAATTTGACGTCCTTTTTTTCCCACAAACAGAGCTTTCTTTTGGTGGTATTTGATCACCTGTGCGATTTTTTGATCATGCGCTATAAACAAAAAAAGAGCGACAACTTTGCAAAAATAACAATATTTTTCACATTTTTTTATATGAAATTCCCCCCAAAAAAATGTAAAAATCAAAATGTTTTAACATTTTCGGCCAATTTGTTTTATGCTACATATGTTTGGTAAAAAAAATCGCAAAAAGCGTATTTTGATTGGTTTGCGCAAAAGTTATCGCGTTTACTAACAAAGGGAAAGATTTTTGTAATTTTTATTGTTTTTTTTTAAATGCGTAATGGTGGCGATCAGCGATTTTTTTTGCGATACTGCGACATTGCGGCGGACAGATCGGACCCTTGACTGACATTTTTGACACTTTTGGGGTTACCAGTGACATTTCTACAGTAATCAGTGCTATACATATGCACTGTTACTGTAAAATTACACTGGCAGTGAAGGGGTTAACTTTTTTTGAGAGGGAGGGGTTATGTTTGTCCCTAGGGGTGTGATTCTAACTGTGATTGGCTGTGGCTTGAGGTGTAGGAACAGTGATCAACGGTTCTACATAGTAGAACCGTATAATCACTATTCCTACACAGGGGAGAATGACAGGCGGCTTGTTTACATCAGCCGCCTGCCTTTCTCCCTCTGCAACGACGATCGCAGAGTGACCAGCAGACATCGGGTCCGCCGGTCACACGCGCGGGAGGGTCCGTGACACAGTAAATATACTGTGAGCAGTCGGCAAGTGGTTAAACGGTAACCGTTCATTTCATGCAGGAAAAAAAATACCCATTCACACCAATGTAATACTTATTTTTGTGAACTGAACGTATTATTGCAGAAATGATACTGCATCATGAGATATAATAAAGATCCTATGCAAAATAATGAGTACAGCTTTGTGGATTGAAGCTCTAGTCTGCGCACTTTGCATTGCCTTCTAAGGCCTCTTGCACACTGCAGCTTAAAAAAGCTCAGTACACCTTTTTTTTTTTTCTAAGCTAAAGTACAGCCCATTCATTGTAATGTGCCTATACACACAGGCACATAAATGAGCGCCATGCATTCTTCAGTAAGAACAAAATAGAAAAATCTGCATTTTTGGGCAGTGATTTACGCCTAATAATAATACGCGCAATTGCGAACAAATGAACGCACACGAACATACTCTGATCTGAAACATGCTAATTTGCATATTTTACAAAAACGCGAGAATACATTCACGCGAAAAGACACAAATCTGTGTGAATTTGCGCGAACACATATGCACGAAAATGCTTGCGAGTGCGCGAAAATGTGCGCATTTCAATAAGACAAATACGCCTGAAATTTACAGCTGAAAAAGGAGATGCTCAAACAGGAGTATTGTGTGTAAGAGGTCTTATAGAAACCCTTTATGTTTCAAATACTTTGAGAAACCACTGCCAAATATGAACTATTCAGCTTAAACAAAACTCCCTGCTACATATTCAGTGTTTTTCCCTGAATTCTACCTATATTCCATTCTGGAGATTTCATCTTCCCTCTCGTACATCAAAGAGAAGGTGAATCTAGGCTCGCCATCACAGATGTCAGACACTTCTGTCCATCCTGTGATAGTAATGTGTCTCTGTTATCTGCACATGTCAGCAGTCAGAGGTAGAGCTTATAGCTGAAGATAAGAGTTTAGCTATTGACATTTGATTTAAAGCCATAATTTGCATCCCAGTAACAGCGGTGTTTAGTCTACTTATGCTGCTTATTTTGGGGAAAAAATGAGAGCATTTGAAACCGCTGATGGAAAAGATTTTAAATGTGCCACTATGTTTATATGCCCAGGGGATGGAAAAGTTCACTTTAAATAACCCCGAAAAGCCGAGTATAGGCTCATCTCTAACAACAATCATTGCCATATGTTCCGATTTGTTTTCCTAGCTGCCTCAACAAAAAAACATTTAAAGTGGAGTTCCGGGCACAGAATCGTTTTTTCATTGAACATACCCCTGGGACAGTCAGGGCTAGTACATTCCACAATGGCTAGCCTCTGATCTGTCCCGGTTCGCACTTACCTGCAAGAAGAAATACTCACTTTTAAAATTTCTTCTCCAGCGTTGCCATCTCTGTTGTGGGCAGCTGAAGCCAGCGCGATCCTCTTCTGCGTCCTCTTCCGCGCCGTCTTCTCCCAGAATGCGCCTTCACCGGCCCCTCTCGTCACTTCCGGTGCGGCGCCGCATTCCTCCACAGCTTCTGGGCATGCCCAGAAGCTGTTTAGCAGGGAATGCGGCGTCGCACCGGAAGTGACGAGCGGGGCCGGTGCCGTTGCATTGATTCCTGGGAGCGATGACGTTCAGCTCCCAGGAATCATTGCAAACCGGAAGTGACGGCGCGGGCTGCGGCCACAGAGGGAGGAAGTGGAAAATAGGTGAGTATTTCTATCTACAATTTCAAGGTAAGTAAAAAAAAAAAAATAACCCTAACTATCCAATTCCTTTTCAGGTGAAGAAGAGCAAGCGGATGGCCACAAAATCGATTAGGTCGATTTGGTGCCCGGAACTCCGCTTTAAAGTGATATTAAACCCCAAAGCAAACATTGATTATAGTGCAACTTACACATTCTTAGATGTGAAGGCTGCATTAGTGTTCTTTTTAGGCTTTCTTTTCTTTATTTTCGCCTGTTGATCTGGCCAGTAAGTCTGTTGTTTTTCAAAAGAACGAGCTGTCCTGCAGATGTAGCAGTTAAAGGGTTGAGACAAACCATTTACCACTGACAGGGGTGTTTGCAATGATCAGCTTTTATGTAAAACCTTTATCCAAAAGGAAAAACAAACTGTTACAGTAACAGTGGAGCTTGGCTTCATTTTGCCAAAGTATCTAAATCTTCTAGTACATTTATCACTCCCCTCCCTCCAGATTAAAAATGACGCTGTCCATAAGCAGGACTGCTGAGAAGGCAGTACAGTCAGCCCTCCTATACTGGGCCCAGGCCCCATCAGTTCAAAAGGGCAAAGGGGGGCCCGGCACCTGCCGAACAGAAGGGGCAGCTGTACTGCCTAATGCCTCGTACACACGCAACGATTATCGGCCGACCGATCGTCCGACTTTTGTCCAGAGTTGTGTTTTGTTGGTTGGAATGTGCCTAGACTGCACACTGAAGTCACAGATGTAGATAGTTAGACAAAGTACTAACCTATTTATGCATGTAGCAACACAGTCTAAACACAAGAAGCTCATTTCCACTCATTTCCTAAAGCCTTCAGTGCTGCAGCTGCCCCCCAAACCCCCCTTTTTCTTACTTGAGCCCAATCCCATCTTGTGATGTGCACCGGCAAAGCGGCTCCCACCACTGTCTCCCTCCTCATTGGGCAGCTTGATAGCAGCAGGAGGCATTGGCTCCTGCTTCTGTCAATCAAATTCTGTGACACAGGAGCAGGGGGAGGGGCCAAGTCCCGCTGTCTGTGTCACTGGACGCAGCCTCAGGACTCGGAAGGAAGCATGCACAGGTGCCCCCATGGAAAGAAAGAAAGAAGCCTGGAGCGCCGGTGGGGACCCCAAAAGAATAGGATCGGGGCTGCTCTGTGCAAAAGGTAAGTATATGCATGTTTGTTATTTTAATTTAAAAAAAAAAATCCCAAGGGTTTAGAAACACATTAAGCCTTTTTAGGTAAAACAAAAATACATATGGTGGCACCAGACTATTAAGAAAAAAAAAAGTGTATGAAACTTATTTTGGGCCTTCATTTTTAAGCGACAATTATATTTATTAATACAGTAATCTTTAAAATCTGCTACAGTCTGAATTTCTTTATTTATTGCAAAAAGACAATTCGATTTAAAGAGTAACTCGACTTTTGTTGAGAAAAAAAAAAATTCCTCTGGGTGACCAATATACAATGCAAGATATGTTAACACACTTTGTAGCAGATTCCTACATTTTGTTGCTCTGCAGAAAAAAACTGTTTGTCCCTTGCAGACTGATTCTGAATGGGAGGAATTGGTTCATTATAATCACCTCTCTGCTTTCTAATAAAAAAAGTCTGCATTAACCCCTCGGTATCTCATCAAAACCAAAATTCTTATTGCAGGGGGTGCCTAAAATATGACTTGTATTGTGAAGACGTCTGAAAAAATTAATGAGCCAATCACACAAGCAGGATGTAACATTTCTGGGGGCGTTCCATACGCCGACAGTTTACAGAATGCCTCCATGATGCTATATTGCATTCGAATTTAACAGAAAATTAAAAAGGCTGTGATTGAAAAGGAATGGCTTGTGTAGCAATTGTACATGCCATATTATTATTATCCCCCTGAGGAAGCCACCTGACTCTGTGGCGTAACGCGTAACGGAGAGGTAAGAAGGACGGCACTGTGAGTGCACACAGTGGGAGGAATTGCAGACGAGCTGGTGGTATCACAGAATCAACATACTGCCTTGATTTATCAAGCATGGTCAGAGTGGAGCACTACAAGCACCCTGAATATGTGAGTAGTGATTTGTTGACATTTTAATAAAGTGTTGGTTTTAAATGATGTAAGCATTATGGAAGTATTTTTTCTTGCATACATGAATCCTATGGTAAGATACATCGCCACAGCCAAAGAGGATGGAAGTGAGACTGAACATACTCGTTAGTCCGTTGGTGACTAAAAAACAAGCACTGACCAAACTTAATTGTGAGGTCACTGGCATAGAGGTGAGAGCACACCCAGAAGGGGAGCACGAGTGGGGTCTTATCACTTGTTGTAGCAGATGAGCACTTTTAAGGAGTGTTGACCATGTACATACACAACAATTAGAATTGGACTGTTTTTTCAATTTTTTTTTTTTCAGGATCGCACAGAAGGAGTGATGACCACATACACAACAAATTAAATTGGACATTTTTTTCAGATTTTTGTTTAATTTTTTGTTTTTTAAGAATTGGTAGGAAGGAGTGGTGACCACATACGCAAGAATTTAAATTGGTCAGTTTTTTCAATTTTTTGTTGAATTTTTTTTTTTTTTTTTTTTTTTTTTAGGGATTGCACAGAAGGAGTGATGACCACATACACAACAATTTAAATTGGACAGTTTTTTCAGATTTTTGTTTAATTTTTTGTTTTTTAAGAATTGGTAGGAAGGAGTGGTGACCACATACGAAAGAATTTAAATTGGTCAGTTTTTTCAATTTTTTTTTGAATTTTCTGTTTTTTAAGGATTGCACAGAAGGAGTGATGACCACATACACAACAATTTAAATTGGACAGTTTTTTTTTCAGATTTTTGTAAAATTTTTGTTTTCTAAGGATTGAACAGAAGAAGTGGTGACCACATACACAGCAGTTTAAATTGGACAGTTTTTTCAGATTTTTGTTTATTTTTTGTTTTTTAAGAATTGGTAGGAAGGCGTGGTGACCACATACGCAATAATTTAAATTGGTCAGTTTTTTAAATTTTTTGTTTTTTAAGGATTGGACAGAAGGAGTGGTGACCACATACACAACAGTTTAAATTGGACAGTTTTTTTCAGATTTTTATTTGTTTTTTATTAAGTATTGGACAGAAGGAGTGATGACCACATACGCAACAATTTAAATTGGACAGTTTTTTCAATTTTTTTCTTTTTTTTTATATATTTAGTTTTTCTTATGAGGATATACTATGTAACAAGGACTGCATGGTTCATATATAGTCACTTGTTACTTTATTTATGAACACTGATCTTGGGACTGCTGTGATTTAACGTGAGATAAGAAGCTGACAATATTGTATATATTTTTTTTATATATTTCATTTTTTTGTTTTGTTTTTTTTTGCACACAGTTTCATTACATAAGCACTTGATGTTATATGTGCACTATAGAGTGATACATAGTTACTGTTTAGAAGGAGGTTTTAGCCCCCCGTTCATATTGGGCTGATTTGACATGTGATTTGACATGCCTATTGCTCGCAACGGCACCGCCTGAATCGGTGCGACGCCGACTTCGCTTCTGCCTGAAAAACTGACAGGCGAACCTGATTGGAAAGCCCGTGTGAAAGGGACCTTATGCCTAGTACACACGCAACGAATTTCCGCCGACCAGTCGTCCGTCTTTTTTCCAGAGTGGTGTTTTGTTGGTTGGAATGTGCTCTAGGCTGCACACGAATTTTCTCGCCCAACAAAATTCTACTTCAGAAGTGATGTCATGTGTTGGTTTGCTTTCTTTGTGTTCTTTCTTCTCTGAGCATGCCCAGTCTTGCTCATAAGATTTTTCCCTGTCGAAATCTGTACTGACTGCACGAAAATCGGACATGTTTTGACGGAGGACAAACATTTTATAGCCTGCACACCAGAATTTTTTCGGCCGAAAAGTCAGAGTCGGTTGTCGGAAGCATCATACTAACAAGCCAAAAATCGGCAGATCGGTCGTCGGACGAAAATTCCCGGCCGAATTTCGATGTGTGTGTACGGGGCTTTAGAGCCGGTCCACACTAGCGCGACTTGTCAGGCGACTTGTTAGCCTGACAAGTCGCGCTCCCTCGCGGTCCATTGACCGCTACAGGACCCATTCTAATAGGAGCGACACAAGTTGCTCCGACTTAGAAAAAGGGTCCTGTACTACTTCGGGACGACCTCGGAGCAACTTGCATAGACTTCCATTATGTGAAGTCCCTGCAAGTCGCTCCAAAGTCGTGGTGCATGGGAATGCACAAGTCGCCCCCGAAGTAGTAAGGAGTCGTGTCGCCTCAGTGTGAACCGACTCTTAGGGAGTGTGAGAAGTGCCTGCTGCTGATAATATCAGGTGATAAAGCATTGATTAGCTATAGGTTGCTCGCAAGGGTGTTTGATTATATTATTATTATTATTTTTATTTGTCATACTTTTTTTCCATGAAAGTGGAGTTAACTTTTAAGGTTTTTTTTTTTTTTTAGTTCTGTTGTATATGTTTAGACATTAATATGTACTAACAAGTGTGTTAATCCCTTATATATTAGCCCTTAAGTATACCTGGTGTATCAGTTTTGCGTGTTGAATCTCCAACACATCTGTTGTTGGAATGAGCTTCACATCTGCTCTATCTGTGAGCAAACAGCCCAGAATACCAAACAGCGGCACAGCGGATCACAACATTAACTGTACCGGTCCTGGCAGGAGACAGTCTCTGTTTTTTTCTTCTATAAAACAATGTATAATTTTAGTCAAATGAGTCGGGTTTATGTTTGGAACATTATGCATTCCATTTTTTCCAGGCTGCTATGTCAGAAGACCCTAGGGAGTATCGCATTGCTAGAAATGTTTAATCAGTTGACTGAACATGTTAACAATTTTACTGTACAAGTTTTGCAATCCGAATAATATGTTCCATATTTTCTCTTCCAAATGTTCAAAACAGTTTTTCAGAGACGTCTGCTCTGGTGAGCAATCCAAAAAAAAATCTTCCTTCCAAGGAATGTTTTATTGAAGAAGGATTTGATATTGCAAGATATTACATTTCTGACACCAAGTGGTGAGAGTGGGTAATAGTACTGTATAAATCAGTGGGCATGCCTGTGTTTATATAGAATGCGGATGTTTCTAACAAAGCACATACTTAGAAAGAACAGCATGTTTTCCTTATATTCATTTACTAAATAGCCCAGTAATACTAATCAGATATAAAAAATAACAGAAAATCATCAATGAATTAATCTGATCTGCTTTAATTGCCGCTGCTTTAAAGAGTATGTAAACCCAACATTTCATATTCCTTTTATGCAGGGCTTTCTTTCTCAGAAAATAGGTACAGGAACTCAACCACGACCGCCCACACACACCTCTCCCCCCCCCCACACACGCACCCTTCAAACTGCATCAAATAGTGGGTGTGGTCAAATTTCACTAACAGTGGGAAGGTCTCAAAGGGGTATGTAATACAAGTGTATTATGTACAGATTGCAGAGTTTGGGAGAGCTTACACACAGAGTGCAGAGTTCAGATGCGCTACACACAGAGTGCAGAGTTCAGATGGGCTACACACAGAGTGCAGAGTTCAGATGAGCTACACACAGAGTGCAGAGTTCAAATGCGCTACACACAGAGTGCAGAGTTCAGATGCGCTACACACAGAGTGCAGAGTTCAGATGCGCTACACACAGAGTGCAGAGTTCAGATGCGCTACACACAGAGTGCAGAGTTCAGATTCACTACACACAGAGTGCAGAGTTCAGATTCACTACACACAGAGTGCAGAGTTCAGATGCACTACACACAGATGCAGAGTTCAGATGCGCTACACACAGAGTGCAGAGTTCAGATGAGATACACACAGAGTGCAGAGTTCAAATGCGCTACACACAGAGTACAGAGTTCTGGGTGCACTGCATACAGAGTGCAGAGTTCAGATGCGCTACACACAGAATGCAGAGTTCAGGTGGGCTACACACAGAGTGCAGAGTTCAGATGGGCTACACACAGAGTGTAGAGTTCAAATGTGCTACACACAGAGTGCAGAGTTCAGATGCATTACACACAGAGTGCAGAGTTCAGATGTGCTACACACAGAGTGCAGAGTTCAGATGTGCTACACACAGAGTGCAGAGTTCAAATGCACTACACACAGAGTGCAGAGTTCAGATGGGCTACACACAGAGTGCAGAGTTCATATGTGCTACACACAGAGTGCAGAGTTCAAATGCGCTACACACAGAGTGCAGAGTTCAGATGGGCTACACACAGAGTGCAGAGTTCAGATGTGCTACACACAGAATGCAGAGTTCAGATGGGCTACACACAGAGTGCAGAGTTCAGATGGGCTACACACAGAGTGTAGAGTTCAGATGGGCTACACACAGAGTGCAGAGTTCAGATGGGCTACACACAGAGTGCAGAGTTCAGATGGGCTACACACAGAGTGCAGAGTTCAGATGTGCTACACACAGAGTGCATAGTTCAGATGCGCTACACACAGAGTGCAGAGTTCAGATGAGCTACACACAGAGTGCAGAGTTCAGATGCGCTACACACAGAGTGCAGAGTTCGGGGGGAACTGCATACAGAGTGCAGAGTTCAGATGGGCTACACACAGAGTGCAGAGTTCAGATGGGCTACACACAGAGTGCAGAGTTCAGATGGGCTACACACAGAGTGCAGAGTTCAGATGCACTACACACAGAGTGCAGAGTTTAGCCTTCTTCCACAGCTGCTTACCTCTGCATTCCCCATCCACATCTCACTTTCACCCCTCTTCAGCTCTGACCTCTGCATGCAACCCACCCCCCCACTGCCCCATCTTCTCCTCACCTCCTAAATAGCTTGACTATCTTCTACATGTCATACATTTGTTGCTGTATTACACTAAAGCATCAGTCTCTTGTACCTCCACGCACACTGTAGTTGGCTCTGCCTCCTTCACTTTTAGGGAGATCATCCAGTGGGTGTGTCAGCATCTGCAACTGCACCCCAGGAACCTGCATCTCTCTTGTCCCCATCCAGAACTCAGCTGTTGGGAGACAAGCTGTCATTTGTAAACACAGAAGCCGGACTTCTGTGTTTACAAGAGATAGTGGTGAGCAGGGAGCAGAAGGCCTGAGCCTGAGGGGGTGGAACTGAGATTCACCAAGTTCCAGCTGAAAAAAAGCTCTGCTTATATGTGCCTGCTGTACCATGTACTTGTATGAAAGAGGATCCTGTTCTCTTTGTATTGCTTCCTTTGTGTGAAATCCCTGGTGTACCTGCCAGTCTTTCTGCTTTCCTAATAAAAACTGACCAGACTAAGTAGGAGAACACAACGTGGTCAGTTCTGTAGCTATGCTGGTGTGCTCTCCTCCAATGATCAGACTTATCCTGACACCCCCCTCCCTCACAGCCTTTCACTGGGAAGCTCCATGTAATGTTGTTTCTCCTACCCTCAGCTCTTATGCACCTGAGAACAGAGGGAATGTGATCACTTACAAAAAGGGGAAAAAAGGTATTTATAATGTTTTTTTTTTTTTTTTTTTAATATATCTATACACAATTTTTTTTGTCTTTCCATTCCATTTTACACTGAAAGGGATGTTTTAATCACTTACCGACCAGCCGTCGTCGATAGGCGACAGGTTTCCACGAATCGCCGTACCTGTACAGCGGTTCACAGGAGCGATCCTGGGGGCGCACGTGTGTCCCCATTCACGAGCGGGGAAGCTGATTCAAGGGGCCGGCGGCCGCGGTTGCCACCGGGCACCTGCGATTGCTCCCTGTAAACACAGCAGACCATTGTTCTCTCAGGAATCAATACAGAGCTCCTGTGTTCCTCCTTTTTAGGAACACAGGTCTCTGTGTTGATTCCACAAGCCCATCCCCATCCCCCTCTCAGTTAGAAAACCCCCCCTAGGCTCACATTTAGCCCTTTAATGGCCCCTGGGTTAATCCCTTTTCCTGCCATTGTCATTATTACAGTAGCAGTGCATATTTTAGCACTGATTACTGTAGTAATGTCACTGGTCCCCCCAAAAGTGTCAGAAATGTCAGCTAGGGGTCTGATCTGTCCGCCGCAATGTCGCAGTCCTGCGAAAAATCGCAGATCGCCACCATTACTTGTAAAAAAGAAATAAATAAAAATTACATACATTTTTTTCCCGTAGTTAGTAGACGCGATAACTTTTGCGAAAACCAATCAAAATACGCTTATTGGGATTTTTTCTTTACCAAAAATATGTAGCAGAAAACAAATTGGCCTAAAATTATGAAAAAAATTGATTTTTAATTTTTTTTATTGGGAATGTTATATAGCAGAAAGTGAAAAATAATTTGAGGAAGGAGGGTCAAATATTTTTTTGTTTATAGCGCAAAAAATATAAACTGCAGATGTGATCAAATACCACCAGAAGAAAGCTCTATTTGTGGAAATAAAAGGACATCAATTTTTTGGGGGTACAGCATCGCACAACTGCGCAGTTGTCAGTTAAAGTAACACATTCCTGAATCGCAAAAAATGGCCTGGCCATTAAGAAGGAAATTCTTCCGGTCTAGAAGTGGTTAGCAAGGTAATCGTTTACAATCAGTTTAAGCTTTTGTATGCAGAAAATATATTATAGAGAAGATTGGATTGAAGATTAGAAAATCAGCCAACCTCATCAAAGCTGGCAACATTAAAAATCGTTTTTCAAATACACTCTAAAAAAATTAAGGTTAGCCACCCTTCTCGAAACCTTTTTATTCTAACTGTCACTGAAATCATCTGAGACATAACAACTGCTGTTAGCTCCAATGACTGCAATTACACACAGCACATGACAGCTATATGACACTTGGCTACTATGGCTACTGCTAGCTGAGTTATAAAGAGTTTCGAAATAAGTGGCTACTCTGTTAAAGCTGAAGCTTATTGATTTTTTTTTAACCACTTAACGACCGGAAGCTTTTACCCCCTTAATGACCAGGCCATTTATTGCGATTCGGCACTGCATTACTTTAACTGACAATTGCACAGTCGTGCGACACTGTACCCAAATAAAATGAATGTCCCTTTTTTTCCCACAAATAGAGATTTCTTTTGGTGCTATTTGACCACCTCTGCGATTTTTATTTTTTTGCTATAAACAAAAGAAGAGCAACAATAATGAAAAAAAAAAAAAAAACAATATTTTTTTCTTTCTGATATAAAACATTCCCAATTAAAAAAAAAATTAAAAAAATAAACGTTTTTCATTAATTTAGGACAATAGGTATTCTGCCACATATTTTTGGTAAAAAAAAATCCCATTAAGTGTATATTGATTGGTTTGCGCAAAAGTCTCCTTCACATACTAGGAGAAAGATTTATGTCAGTTTTATTTATTTATTTGTTTTTTACTAGTAATGGTGGGGATCAGCGATTTTCCGCAGGACTGCGACATTGCGGCGGACAGATCGGACACCTAACTGACACTTTTTAGGGGACCAGTGACATTACTGCAATAATCAGTGCTAATAATATGCACTGTTACTGTATAGCAGGACTTATAGCGGGACTGCAATATTGCGGCGGACAAATTGGACACTAAGGGAAACTTTTGATATTTTGTGGGAACCAGTCACACTAATACAATATTCAATGCTAAAAAATATGCACTGTCACTGTACTAATGACAGTGGCTGGGAAGGGGTTGAAATTTAGGGCAATCAAAGGGTTGAATGTGTGTCTAACAAGAATTTTCTCACTGTGGGGGAGGTGCTTTTACTAAGGGAAGGCATAGATCCCTGTCTCTGTTTTTCAGCAACACAGGATCAATGTATTCCTTACTGACAGTGTACAGAACGATCGGTGGGTACCTGCAGACATCGAGTCCGCCGGACCCGCTGATTGGCTCCGATAGCCAGAAATGCAGAATCACATATATATATATATGATCCTGTGCAGTGCAAACGTCCTGTAGCAGTAAATCTGCTATGGGGCGGACGGCAACTACTTTTAAGTAGAAGAGGTAAACATTTTAGCTGAGAAAAAGGATAGATAAGGGTATACTGATCATAGAGTACCACATTCATGGTCGGATCATCAGCATTATGATAACAGGCAGCAGGCACTCTGTTATGGCTCTGGCCGGCTCTGTCACAGTGTTTCACATCACATGGCTGCTAGGGAGGGACGGGGAGAGGAGAGAGCCGACGGGTCACATGAGCGGTGCTCGGCCCTCTAAAAAATGGTAAAGAACGGCTTATTTTTTTAAAACACATACACAGACACACAGGCACACAGGATTATTAAACAGACCAGACAGGATGGTATAAAGTGGCTTAACAACCACTTGAAAGGGGAAGTTGAGATTCCGGGGGGGGGGGGGGGGGGGTTGGGCCCCCTTGCCCCTACCTGCGGACGCCCGTGACTGGGTGCTGATTTTTTGAACTTATGACCAATAAGCAGCTATGTGATGTGACACACTGTGTCAGTGCACTGCCAGCCAGAGCCATGATAGAGCACCCCCTGCCTGTGAGTTATGATACTATCCATGAAGCCAGAGAGACAGACACAGTGCAATGTAGTCTATTCACAGACACCCCCAAAGCACACCTGTGTTGAAACCTTGAAGGCACTGGCAGCCCTGCAAACAGGTCCGCTTCCCCTCCGTTCCTGCTGCTGGACACTGTCAGCTGAGCTCAACTGCCTCTCTCTGCCTGTCACCACTCGCCTCACAGCCTCTCATGTCTCAGTCCCTAGGCCCCAGCCACAACTAGGTGAGGAGTGGAGTTGAGCAGGTGAAGATCACTTTGCCCAGGAAGGCAAGAAGATAGGCAGACGGGTGGCTGGTCAGGACGTGAGCCAAGGCAGAAGAACATGCGAGCAGGAGCGGAATAGGCATGCGCCCAAAACTGAAGAAATAGTCCCCCCACTCCAACAAGCACATGATCTTTATAAAGGGGCACAGATAATGGAAAAAATACAACCCCCCCCCCCCCCCTAAGCAAGTGGCAGAGCGGGGGTAATTCAGAATTTTTTCTTTTTTAATTCTGCACTGACTGTCTTTGAAATTGTCCGGGCTCCTGTTCAAATCCAATCTGGGGACAAAACCGGGGACAGACTTAGTCCGGGGACAGTATCCTCAGTCCAGAGACTGTCCCCGGAAACTGTGGACGTCTAGTCGCCCTATTCTACTTGCCCCTGGATACCCTGAAGTAGTGATTCAGGAATGGGGGAGGTGGATCTTTAATTTATCCACCTGTCCTCCATTCATAGAATGCTTTTCATTGTGGGAACACATGGTTCCCAGCTTCTATGAATGAAGCACAGAGTCACAATCCTTGTCACAGGTTCGGCTGCTCATATTACCACCAGAGGATTCCTGCTGTGAGGGAATCTAGGGGTAAAGTTTTTCAGATCTGAATAAAACGTAGCAACCTCCAGCACTCAGGACACAGTTCATTGAGGGTAAGTATCGTCCCGGATGCTGTTTCTTTTTTTTTTTTTTTCTTTCACCAAACGTACCTTTTAAAAATGTTATGAATTCAACACGAACCTTCGAATATAAATTGTTTTCAATGCCAAGGTGTGGAAGAATTGGAGATTGCTGCCCGATCCACTTTTAGCCCTTGATAGGATTTCTTCAAGCAGAAAAAAACTCATGACAGTGAAAGACTAAGGACACATTGGGTTTTATTTTTTTTTTTTTTAAATAATTTGAGGAAGGAGGGTCAGAATGTTGGGGCTAAAATAAAAATAAAAAAAATTGTATTATAATATAAAAGTTATTTCCAATGAGTTCCATCACTGGGCAAGTGAACTGCTAAAATGTTGTCCAAAGGACTGCTTGCTAGTTCACTTTCTTTCAGCAGAGTTGCAGCTGGAGCCCTTCTAAAGCAAGTATCTTCTGTGATACTGCTGTCCCAACAAGGATGTACTATACTGGGAAAGCACCCTTTAAGAAGGTGTACTACTTCCTTTGGCCAATTACATCACAAGGACATGGGGCAGGATGTTTATTAAATCCCACCAGGTTAATGAAGGAGAGTGGACTCTGCTTCAGTGGCTAGAAAGTGAACTGGTTAGTGGTTCTTACTTCTTGACAATTGGGTTGTTAAAGAAAAAAAAGAGAGATCCTGTTCCTTTAAAGCAAGTTAAACAGCCTAGTGCTTGTGCTCTGTCTAAGCTGTCCCTGTTGTACGCTGTAAAAAACCGGGTTGATCCTGCCTGTTACTGTGTCCCCCTATGTAAACTGACCGCGGTAATCATTGCTGATGATCCATGATACTGTGGTCAGTTTACGTGCCTCCATCATTCTGCTGCTCTCCTCTCTCCCCCCTCCCTCCCCGCCTGTCAGCTCCTGTGTGTGAGCGATCGCCTCCCTGCCCCTCCCCTCCCCCCATAATTTTAAACAATCATTTACACTATGTAATATACCTTGGTGTAACAGAGCGGCTGGCGGTAATCCTACTTTGACTTTACAACCACTTTCATGAAAAAAAATCACTGCTTTCCAGAAACCCCTGGGTTGAGACGAACAGGCCCAATTTCCTATGCATTCTGATTCACAATAATCCTTGCTCATTTCTAACCAGGGATATTTTTACATTTAAAATGCCTTATAAAAAAAGAGCGGCAAATATTTTCGACAATAAAAACACTGCTGTTTTGATCTATCTCCTCAGCAACACATGTGAGTTCCTCTATGCCAGTTTTGGATTTACATATACTGTATATGAGTGTATATAGGTGTATATAGGTATATATAGGCATATTGTGTGGGTTTCCTCTCACTCCCACCATGTAGGTTAATTGGCTATTGTCTAAATTAGCCCTAGTATGTGTATGTGGGCCTAAAAATTCTAACTTCAGCCTCCAATAGCCAAGCTTGGTAACACTCTGTTGAGTGGGTAATGCAGCTCTGGTACTCATTTCAGACATGGAGCCACAGAAGAATAAGGTTTGAGGGTTAGGAAGTGCAGCAAATATCACTACACAATCATGGTAGTACAGATACGTAGACAGAAAATATCATATGAAAAAAATGTTTTTTTTTTTTTTTTTCAATTTAATTGGTATAGGAGGTGTAGAGGTTAAAACTTCTATCAGATTTATTTTTTTGAAAACAGTCCTAAAAGTGTTATAATTTGTTCCAACACTTGTAACTGTTACTTTGCTGGTTGTCTTTGTCTGCAGGTAAATGTGGAGAAAAGTATACATAATGGTAAATAAAAGTATTAATAATAAAAGTATTAATATATAGATTTTAAATGTGACAGTGGCAGCAGGGGAGATGAAACCTCACCAGCTGTCACGGTATGGGGTTGGGGTGCTTTAGCACATGTAACATGTTCCTAAAGGCATAACATGACTTAGTGAAAATGGACATGGCCAATGGAAGGGTCTTAAAGGGGGATTGAACATAATCTGTGCCTGCTGTATACACTGTACACATTTACCACAGTCCTTGTACCCACAAAATACGAATTACTATGCCAAAACTGACAATCTCACAGACAAAAATAAACCTCAGGACAAAGGATATGTTTTTAAAGTAAAAGTCTCCATATATTACACGCTCACAGAAAGGATATTTTTGTCTTACTGAGTCTACTAGCCTAAGAAGAACTTTAAAACCAGCAACTCTTGAGACAATGAACACCTTGAACAGGTCTATGTACAATGTACAGTGCAGGGGTCAGGAGTAAGTATCAACAAAACAACATATGGAGTGCAGCAGCCAGGATGAGTGCCACGTTCACATCAGTGTCCTCCCTTACATTAAGCTCCCCAGCATTGCCCCTATACATCAGTGTCCCCAGAGTGCCATCACCTTACATCAGTGCCCTCAGCATGCCACCACCTTACATCAGTGCACCCAGGGTACCACCACCTTACATTACATCAGTGCCCCAAGAGTGTCACCACCTTACATTAGTGCCCCCTGAGTTCTACCACCTTGTATCAGTACCCAAAATCTGATGTGTGTGTGTGCTCAAACACACACACACACACACACACACACACATCACAGGTTGAACTGGATGGACTGATGTTGATTAAGGACACGCTGGGCTGAGCCTCAACTCGTGTAGTGGGGCGTTTAATTTAAGGTCACGCTCTATATGCGCCATGATGTCACTGTGCAGACACTCACATGGACACCCCCCCCCCCCTACTGCCCCATCCAAGGCCAAGCCCCACAGTTCACTAATCGACTTGTTCTGGAACTGCACATGAGCTGTTCTAGACAGGGACAAGGGGATTGTTTTGCACTTTTCTTCTTGCCATGGACAATTATGGACAGGAGAAAAGAGCCTGTTTTTTACAAACTGTCTATAATTTTCTGGACGGTTGGCAGCAATGCATGCTTTAAGTGCTGCTATTAGCCATGCCCTTTTTCTGCCTCTGTCCCACCCCCCCAAAAAAGTGGACATGGTCACTCAGTAGGGCGTCTCCAGATTTCATATGAATATGGTCACCCTATAATATACAACATACAGAAATACAAAGAAAAAAATATATATACTGTATCTTTTGTATTAAAGTCTCAGAAAGGCATTGGTTGGAAAATAGTAATTTAATTTGGATTCTTTTGATGAACAAACACTCTTTTTTGAATCTGAAACATGGGTGTTGTGCTCCTACTTTCGCTGCACATTCAGATTGTTTGTTTTTTCCTAAAGTGCCCACAAGGACTTCTCTACATGTAAGACACCAGCCAACACATCCAAACCACAAGGTGGATATTGCCATGTGGCACTAGATGCACTTTTGAAATCCAGCACCGTTTGCTCACTTCTCCTTTATCTGGGAGAGAACATATTGATCATTTAGGATGATTCTTTTTGAACAAAAATTTTGTGGTTATGCTTTAAAATGAAGGCCAACATTTTTTTTCTTTTAATAGAATATGGAAGAGTTAAAAACTCCAATTTTTATTGTTCGTATTGTTGTCACTAAAGGGGAGTTTTCCCCAGTCATGTCCCAGGAACATGAAGTGAAGTATCACCACAGGCAGCAACAGGTATGACCACCTCAAAGATCACTCTACGCTTCATCTGTCTGTAAATCTCAATTAGATTTACCAAAACTATGTAATAGCTTTAAAAATTTAAAAAATATGAGGACATGCCTAGATTATCCATTCAGTGTGTATCCCATCAGGCAGATTGCACAGTCCAGTTGTAACATTTTTAAGACAATGCTTTTTAAAATTCTTGCTGCCACTGTCAAATCATCCGCATAGTTAAAGCAGCAGTTATGGGGGATTTTATTTCAATCTATGCCACTTTCCCTGATGACAGCAATAATTCAATTACAGCACCCAGACCATTACATTGTAACTTTATTCCAGACATTAAACAACTCTGGTTATTTTGTCAAATCAATGTTTTGCAACATATCCAAGAATTCTTTTGAAGGTGGCAGCTTCTCTTTGAAGTATCACCAGTAAAAGGCAAATGCTAAGTAAGGTAAAAGGATAAAATTTGTTGCAATATGTAATGTGGCCACTAGATGGCAGAGTCGGTTAAAGTTGTTGTGGAGCAGAATTGTGTAGGACACAATTGCTAGATACATTCTATACAATAGGATCAATCTGGGCATTATGTTCAGAATTTTTTTTAACAAATGTTTGCATAACAATGAAAGCAAATAATATATTGCTCTAAGCATCTCAGAAAAAAATCTGTCCTTGATTTTTAACTTAAGTTTTAGATATATAGAATAATGTTTAGATCTACAGTATTTGTTCCTGGCTGTCAGCACTGATTACATCTCAAATACAGCCAATTTTTAAAGTCTTAGATAGAGCCAGGAAGGTTGGAGCCTCTAACACATTCTTAATTCTGTCTGTGGGGTTGATTTACTCAAACTGGAGAGTGCAAAATCTGGTGCAGTTAGGTATAGAAACCAGTACAAATCGTGCTAACAAAATAGTCCGAAATGTGACTAGTGAATCACCAATGTGCAATAAACGTCCATGTTAATTAAATCAAAAGTCCATAGGTAAAGGTGCAAATATGGTGACATAAACTTCAAGCTCTGGAATATGTGAACTGTGATTGGAAGGTGCAGGGTCCCACCACCAGCTTAGCCTCTTACCAAAAGCTGAACGTTAAGGGCATAAGTAAATGTGACCGCTCCAGGGGTCATGCAGCCGGTGGAGGAATTCCCAAAAACACAGAAGGCACTCTAACACACTCGTGCTCCCTAGACTCTTACCGGACAAAGCCAAACAAGGAGCCTGGAATTATGATGATAGGTGACCCTGCCGGGAATTACTGGACTCTGGATGGCTGCTGTGGTTACTTGTGTCCAAGAGGAACAGACCCAAACAGAAAGCCTGATGGTAGACGATCCTGCCACAAGTGACTGGACTCTGGATGGCTGCTGTAACTTCTTGTGTCTAGTTAACCTCAATGATAGGGGACATAACTGTAAAAAGTATTTTCAGCTATACTGGTCCAATCCAAAAAGAATTTTCAGTTGTATAACGTTTTAACAGACAAATGTCCACCAAGAAGATAATATAGACAAGCAGTTCCCTTAGTGTGGTTTTCACAAACAGCTCCCGGTTTTCTGCAGTATCTTCAGTCAAAGTTGTTCCCCAAAGTCCCTGTAGTGTAGGGTTCTTTCTTTTAGGTGATACAACGCCTCCTAACCACCTTTTCAATGGTCTAAACCATTGAAAAGGTGGTTAGGAGGCGTTGTATCACCTAAAAGAAAGAACCCTACACTACAGGGACTTTGGGGAACAACTTTGACTGAAGATACTGCAGAAAACCGGGAGCTGTTTGTGAAAACCACACTAAGGGAACTGCTTGTCTATATTATCTTCTTGGTGAACATTTGTCTGTTAAAACGTTATACAACTGAAAATTCTTTTTGGATTGGACCAATATAGCTGAAAATACTTTTTACAGTTATGTCCCCTATCATTGAGGTTAACTAGACACAAGAAGTTACAGCAGCCATCCAGAGTCCAGTCACTTGTGGCAGGATCGTCTACCATCAGGCTTTCTGTTTGGGTCTGTTCCTCTTGGACACAAGTAACCACAGCAGCCATCCAGAGTCCAGTAATTCCCGGCAGGGTCACCTATCATCATAATTCCAGGCTCCTTGTTTGGCTTTGTCCGGTAAGAGTCTAGGGAGCACGAGTGTGTTAGAGTGCCTTCTGTGTTTTTGGGAATTCCTCCACCGGCTGCATGACCCCTGGAGCGGTCACATTTACTTATGCCCTTAACGTTCAGCTTTTGGTAAGAGGCTAAGCTGGTGGTGGGACCCTGCACCTTCCAATCACAGTTCACATCTTCCAGAGCTTGAAGTTTATGTCACCATATTTGCACCTTTACCTATGGACTTTTGATTTAATTAACATGGACGTTTATTGCACATTGGTGATTCACTAGTCACATTTCGGACTATTTTGTTAGCACGATTTGTACTGTTTTCTTTATTTACTTAGTTATAAGTGATTTGTTCACACCATTTTTGTATGTTGTATATATGCATTTGGGTTAGCGCACCTGATTTTTTACATATTCTATACAATTCACTCTAAGGTAGCAGCACACCCCAATCCGAATCAGCGCACTTTCCTACCCAACACAGGTATAGAAACCAATCGGCTTCCAGGTTTTTTTTTTTTTGTCAAAGCTTAACTGAACAAGTTGAAGCTGATTGGCTAACATGCAGAGCTGCACCAGATTTTGCACTCCCGTTTTAGTAAATAAACCCCTGTGTCTCTTCTGGAGAAATTTCTGCTAACTTCCTGTTGTAATAATACAAAAGCTATTTACATAAAGCAGAAAATAAACTCTTACATGGCTTATGTAAACACCAACTACACCCTCTAAAGGAAGGGGTGGATAATGATGATACCCTAAGTTGAGCTTTAACTTTAGCATTAAGCATTAAGGGCCCATTCACATAATCCGGGTGCTGCAGCACATATTTTTATGTATTGAGGTGCGCTACAGAGTGCTGCATTAGGCAGTCTATTCAAAATGGATGGGCCTCAGCTCACCTCAGCGTGCCAAATAAATAGTTACAGTGTGAATTTTTTTTTTACAGTTCAATGTGCAGTAAAAGTTATGCTGCACTGTAAGCTGCAGTGCGCAAGTTTTATGGAGGTATCTTGGGGTGCCATTCACAAGGAATGACACCATAGTGGATGTAATGCATACATTCATTTAGCAATATGCGATGATATCATATTGTGTAACTCCTCCTTACTGCATATAACCTCATCAGGTAGTGAAGAAGTAGATCAGCATTTACCACTACATGTCTGTGAGATGGAGACTAAGGATGTGTTTTAACTGGCCTCTGTTCAGAGCATGCTAAAAGCCCTATAATGTGTTCATTTATGTGACTCTTCTGATTGTATATTTATTTTCAAAAACAATTTAAACAGAGAGCCCTAGAAGTCTCTATTTTGGCTCTAACTGAGAAGGAATGGAGGAAGAGTTTTAAACTAACAGAAGGGAAACACTGTATAATTTTGTGAGATTGGGAGTCCTTTACTATCAGGCTTATTATAGTTTTGAGGTCTGTATGGGGGGCGAGTGCATATATATTTTGTTAAGCATGTGATCATTTAGATGGAAGAAGGATTCCATAAGCGATTTTTATGTTAATGAAAATTTGTTTTTTACATATTTACATGGTAGAAGTCCTTGATGACGAAACGCGTTAGAACATGAGCACACGGTCACCGTGACAACAGGACGCTGATCGGGTTGTGCTTGTCTTCCCGGGAACCGTCTGACGAACCGGCAAGTAGTGAAGGGTGAGGCGGACACAGCGCATCAGCGCAGTAGAGTCACTTCTTGTGGATTTATGGATTTTGAACGTTTTAGGCCTTGAATCAGAGTGAGTGTAATGGGAGAAGGGAAAGGGTTGTCTGCAATAAAAATCATGTGTTTTTGCAATATAGCCCTATTAGTCCTCCCTTTTGTCATTACATTTTCCATCTTCAACTCTGGTGCGCCTGGATACTTCTGAGGTTATATGGGCAAAGAGTGAGTGGAGTCAGTCCGATCTCTGGAAATTGGTGTATAACGATACCAGGAAATATAATAAAGGCACAGTACAAGAATTTAGTCGGTGAGTGAGCATTGCCTAGGGAGTGGCACACAAGGTATGGTGAAGGTGTATGTCCTGGTCATAGAACACCATGGTGAAAGGACAGAATACTCTGATTACACCAAGAGACTGTGCACCTGTAGAAGCATTGTTTTTAGGACTGTGATCCCAGTTGGGATCTAAAAGACTCTGATAAGTGCTACTAATGTGATTTGCTTTTCAGGAGGACTAGGTCCATTCAGGGCCGGCCTTTGGGGTGTGCGAGCTGTGCGGCCGCACAGGGCGCCATGGGCAACAAGGGCGCCGTACGGCCATCACAGCTCACAGAGGATCAGGCTGAGCTGTGTGAGAGATACACAGCTCGCCTCACTGCAACAATAGGTGATCGAGGCACGGCTGCACAGCGGGAGGTGAGCGGCGACTGCGGCCCGGACAGGGTTAACACAGGCCGCGGCCGCCACTTACCTCCAGCTGTGCAGCCGTGCCTCGATCATCTATTGCTGCAGTGAGGTGAGCTGTGTATCTCTCACACAGCTCAGCCTCCGATCCTTCCACGGAATCCACGCTGACTTCCTGCCCAGTGCCCACACATCCCCGGTAGTGTGGGCGGGCGGGAGGAGGAGAAGGGGCGGGGCGAGGAGGAGCTGACGATCTCTCCTCTGGCGTCAGTGCAGGGAGGGAGGAGAGATCGTCAGCTCCTCCTCGCCCCGCCCCTTCTCCTCCTCCTCCCGCCCACCCACACTCCCGGGGATGTGTGGGCGGGAAGTTTAAAGAAAAAAAAAAGGTGCAGACAACGTAAAGTAAGTGACATCTCTCTCCTTCAAAAAATGTAAGCGGGGGGGGGGCTCTGTGTGAGGGGGGCTATGTGTGGGGGTCTGTGATGTAAGGGGGGGCTCTCTGATGTGGGGGGCTATGTGTGGGGGGGGGCTCTGTGTGGGGGGGGCTTTTTGTGGGGGGTCTGTGATGTAAGGGGGGCTCTCTGATGTGGGGGGCTCTGTGGGGAGGGGGGGTCTGATGTAAGGGGGGCTTTTTGTGGGGGGGTCTCTGATGTGAGGATGTGAGGGGGGCTTTGTGTGTGTTTAGGGGGTCTCTGATGTTAGGGGGGCTTTGTGTGTGTGTGTGTAGGGGGTCTCTGATGTTAGGGGGGCTTTATGTGGGAGGTCTCTGATGTGCGGGGGGCTCTCTGATGTGGGGGGCTCCGTGGGGAGGGGGGGTCTGATGTAAGGGGGGCTTTGTGTCGGGGGTCTCTGATGTGAGGGGGGCTTTGTGTCAGGGGTCTCTGATGTGAGGGGGGCTCTGTGTGTGGGGTCTCTGATGTGAGGGGGGCTTTGTGTGTGGGGTCTCTGATGTGAGGGGGGCTTTGTGTGGGGGGTCTCTGATGTGAGGGGGGCTCTGTGTGGGGGGTCTCTGATGTGAGGGGGGCTTTGTGTCGGGGGTCTCTGATGTGAGGAGGGCTTTGTGTCGGGGGTCTCTGATGTGAGGGGGGCTTTGTGTGGGGGGTCTATGATGTGAGGGGGGCTTTGAGTTGGGGGTCTCTGATGTGAGGAGGGCTTTGTGTCGGGGGTCTCTGATGTGAGTGGGGCTTTGTGTGGGGGGTCTCTGATGTAAGGGGGCTCTGTGTGTGGGGTCTCTGATTTAAGGGGGGCTTTGTGTGGGGGGTCTCTGATGTAAGGGGGGCTCTTATGTAAGGGGGGCTAAGTTATTAGTGATCATAAAAAAGAAAAGTCAAATAAAGTGCAAAAAAGGTGCAAGAAAATTTGCGCGGGGGGGGGCGCCACGGGATTAGCTCGCACAGGGCGCCTGATCACCTAAGGCCAGCCCTGGGTCCATTAATCTGAGTAAGCTTAACACATATGTTGTACAGTACATATTTGCATAGTTAGTCTGGTTGAAAAGTCCATCTAGCTCATCCAATAAAAGGGGAAAAATCGTGCAATCTTATAGACACAATCCTATACCCAGGCCCATCTTTAAGGTGGGGCAAAAGGGGAAGCTGCCCTGGGCCCTGTGATTGTTTTGGGGCCCGACATTCTAACAATCCTGTTACATAGTGCAGCTGTAGCTGAAGGGAAATGGAAGCAGTAAGCGGAGGTGTGCATGCCTGACAGCGGAGCTGGCCGAGTGGCAAGACACACTGACAAGCAGTGGCTGGGACCAGAGGAGTGAGGGAGGATCACATAGAGGAGACAAGGCCATTATTAAGGCGGCATGGATGAGGAAAGCTGGTGGTGCAAAAGTTACAATCTGAAATAGAACATGTGCTTGGCTGAGCTGACATTTGCTTAATATTAACATTACTAGGAATGCCTGTACATAACACTAGTCAGCATGGGTGAGCGGACAGCTGATATGTTTTGTGATGAACAATCTTAATGAGCTAGTTTGCTCTATTGAGTTGAACTTTCACTGCTTTTGCCACTAAACTATCTCTGCCTCTCTGCTTGCCATGATCATTGATGGTACTGTTTTGAAGGTAATCCTGGTCAGCTTCATTAACCCCATCTTTTCTGCCACATGTTACATTCTGCTGCAATGCAAGACAACACTTCTACTCTGGCAAGGAGAATGTTGTGTGAGTTTGTAGCACAATCTATCTAGCTACCAGTGAGCTGTAATTATGTGCAGTAACCTCTAGCAATAAATCAGTTAACAGTAATGATGTGTAGTAATCTCTAGAAACCAATCAGTGAGTGGTAAGGATGTGCAGTAACCTCTAGCAACCAGTGAGCTGAGCAGTAATGATGTGCAGTAATCTCTAGCAACCAGTTAGTAAGCAGTAATGATGTGCAGTAACTTCTAGCAACCAATCTCTGAGCATTAATGATGTGCAGTAACTTCTATCAACCAATTGGTGAGCGGTAATGATGTGCAGCTCTAGTAACCAATCAGTGAGCCAGAGCAGTAAGGATTTACAGTAACCTCTAGCAACCATTGGGTGAGCAATAATGATGTGCAGAAGGTCCGGACTGGGACAAAAAATAGGCCCAGGAATTTTAGACTAAGCAGCCCATGACATATTAACCTGCCCCTTCCCCACGCTCCATCGTGACGAATCCCCCGGGAAGAGGAGGGGTGAACCCATCAGAGGTGCAGAGGATGAGGGAGGCTGGGAAAGAGCACAGGGATGAACCTGGAGAACACAGGGTGGGAGGGGGGCTGGAGAGCACTGGGGGGGGTCTGAAGAGCTCTGGGGTTGGGGGATAGAGAGCTCAGGGGGGAAGCAAAAACTCAGGGTGGGGCTGAGGGCATGGGGGCTGGAAAGCCCAAGGGGAGAGATGGAGAGCACAGGGGCCCAGAGAGCACGGGGGGAGGCGGAGAGCACAGGGGGAGGCAAAAAGCACTGGGTGGAGGCAAAATGCATAGGGGGAGGCGGAAAGCATGGGAGGCTGGATAGCACAGAGGGGTCCTGGAGAGCACGGGGGGGGGGTTCAGAGAGCACAGGGAGAAGCAAGAACACGGGATGGAGAGGAGAGCACAGGGGGCTAGAGAGTACTGGGGGGAGGCGGGAACACGGTGGGAGGCAGACAGCACTGGGGGGCTGAAGAGCACTGGGGAAGAGGGGAAGAGCACAGGGGGTGGCGGAGAGCACAGGGGGGAGGCAGAGAGCACAGGGAGGGAGGTGGAGAGCAATGGAGGGAGGTGGAGAGCACCGGAAGAAGGTGGGGAGCACCGGAGGGAGGTGGAGAGACTGCAGGAAGGTGGAAAGCACTGGAGGGAGGTGGAGAGCACTGGAGGGAGGCCAAGAGCACAGGGGGAGGCTGAAGGCACTGGGGGGAGGTGGCTGGAGAGCATTATTGGGAGGTTAAGAGCACAGGGGGAGGTGGAGAGCATGTAGGCTGGAGAGAACTGGGGGATGTCAGAAAACACTGGGGGATGTCAGAGAGCTGGAGAGCATGGGGAGGGGGGGTGTAGAGCACAGGGGGGCGAGGCAGAGAGCACGGGGGGGGCAGCACAAAGAAGCTGGATAGGAGGAGCGGTGGGGGTGGCTGCATGCTGCATATAGAAGGATCATTCTCTCCATTTCTGCATGCAGCCTCTAAATGCCTGCTTCTCCTCCTCTCCCTCCTGCAGGCTTTCAGAGGCTGCAGAACCTCCCACCGCTCCTCCTATCCAGATGACAGGGGGGCTGCACTCACGTTCTCCTTAATCCAGCTCCTTGGTGTATGCGGCAGGGGGGTCCTCTAGCTCCCCCTTCATGGTCAAACCCCCACCAGCGACGACTGAACTATACTGGCAGCCATATGACCATGGAGAGGACGAAGGTGTCTCCTCTAGCTCCTTCCCTTCATGTTTCCGTCCCCCCAAAAACCCCAACAAAGCATCCCCCAAGAGGCAATCAGATATTCCCTGGATCAATTTTCCCTTAGTGACCTTTTTTTATAACAATCACTGTAAATATGCTTTGATGTTTATTCATATTGTTTACTACATAGCACTATTTATAAGTTTTGAAGCCATATACAGTATATGTTATCACAGTGTTAGGTAGTCTCACTGAGAGCGTTGCACTTTTTTTTCTCTACTGTATAATGTTACTGAGGGTAGGGGCATGACATCATCATTGTGGTTGTGAAGTACAAATGTAAGGACTAAACATGTAAAAAAAGTATGGAGTAGAGCAACAAAAGGAGTGGATACAGAAGCTCTCTTATTTGTAATATGTAAGTATAGCAGTATTAGAGTTGGCGAACCTTGGCACCCCAGATGCACTCTGCGGTGTAATTAAGCATCATGGGAAATGTAGTTCCAAAACATCTTGGATGCCAAGGTTCGCCATCACTGCTCTAAGGCCTTGTTCACATGGGGAGTACAAAACTGTAAGCCCTTAAAGGTCCGTGTTTACCTGCTTAGGGATACACAAGTACTCCGTGCATCAGTATGCAGGCAATCCCATTGCTGTCAACTAGGACACAGTGGGTGCACAGACACAGCTTCTGCTCCCAATGTAACATCCATTTGCATGTGGGTACGTGGCCACTAATGCATCCTGGATGCATATAGGGTTACAAAACTGTACCCAAACAGAGGTCACATTGGGAGCAGCAGCTGTGTCTGTGCAGCCACTGCGCCCCAAAAGGACTGCCTGCACGGGATGCATGGAATACCTGAGCATCCCTGTGTGATTAGGTACAGACCTCCATGGGCATATTTTTATGTTCACCCTGTGTGAATGAGGTCTTACTTCTACTTTTGCAGAACAACTTGGTCTGTTAAAGAATATTAAAAAATAACAGACTTACTGGCCCAGATCAACATGTAGAAATGAAGAAAAAAAAAAAAGAACACAAATGCAGCCACCACATTTAGGTATTGGTAAGCTGCAATATATTACATTTTTGCTTTGGGGTTCAGATGCAATTTAAGAACCAAAAATCGAAATACCTTTTTGAATCTTGCAGAGTCATTATAGATATCAGTGCATTATCAAAATTAAAAATTATTGAAATATCAATACTTAATCCTCACCACGCCCTTTTTATTTCACTGTTATTTCAACTGTTTTCTCAATAGCATGAAGCAGAAATAGAGAATGAGATCAGTAGAGGTGACACAGACCATTCAGTAACATTGTGCTTTATTAGCAGCTGCAGCACCAGCTAAGCTCCCTGCCAGACTGTGACCTCGGGGCAGTACAGGGTTGTTATACATTGTTTAATTCATTGCTAACATTTGGCATTTACTTGCAAACATTACAAATAATAAAAGGATGTACATCAAGTAACCTCAAGTGACCGATGAGATAGTTTGAAAAAATAAAATCTAGCTGATTACTAGTAAATCATTTACAGTAAATGGAATGGTTTCAGAAAATTAGACAGAAAGACAAAAGAAACCATGCAACAATACCGTAATCCTCTATAAGAATTATTATTATGGGGTTCAGCAGCACAGAATTTGTGCACATAGGGAAAACTATACTCACACTTTAATTGCAAATGCTAACTGATATTGCTAGCACTGTTAAAATAAAAAAATAAATACAAATAAAAAGTTGACTTTCCTCTTCTTGTATTTTTTTTTCTTACTTTAGTGTTGGATTAACTTTTATTTTTTCTACAATTTGTGTAGTCGTCTGTTTTTTTTTTTTTGTGTGTAGCCTTTCTCTTTCTCACTAATACTGTTTTATAAAATAAGCATTAGACATACTTTGGACATTTTGCAAAGCTTGGAAAATTTTTAAAAGTATAGAATAAATATATAAAACACAATATATTAACTAAAATATATATTACATCTAAAATGTGTAGTATTTTTTTTTTTTTTATAAAAATGCATAATGGAAAAACAGAGGCACTACCTGATTTAAAGCGTGGGGATACCCCTAGGGACCAATAAATCACCTACACTATGTTAACATTGTTCCATAATTGGCTAGCTTGACAGAAATAGGACCTTATAACATCTGGTGGTTTTAATTATTTACTATGCTGTCCAAGTTTTGGCCTGCATATGTTTTATCAACATGGTTGCAGACCTGATTTAAAAACTGATGTCATCCAGTGCATACTATGCTCATTCCGAATAAAATCCACAGAGGGCACATCCAAGCAGCTGTGTCTTGCTTATCATAACCCCTGCTTGGGTACCATAGAGCTACAGTAAATAGAAGATAAAGATTCGCTATTGGGTTCTACTGGGAGACTGGCCACTTTTATGCATTTGTACTTAAAGGAAATCTGCATCCAAAAAGAGCCTTCATTGATAGGAGACAGTTAACCAATAAAAAATAATATGTAGTGACACCAATAAATCAAGGTCAAGATGCAAATCCTTTTATCATTACATCCAATTTCCAGACAGAACGTTGTGTCGGGAGCTCATCCTTACATGTAGCCTTGTTCTATGGCATAAGACTTTTAAATGGAGGATGTCTAAACCACTTCACTGCTGGTTATAGGACTATGGAGGTATGAGTAAATGTAAAAGCTAACGTAATTATGCAAAAAAAATAAACACATGATAAAAGATGAACCTCAGCTATGTTCTTTGAAGCTCGTTTATAAAAAAATCTCTAAATTTCCTTTGCTATTTAGCTGTGTGTGAACTGCAAACAGGCGTGTAGTGGAGAAAATTGCAGACAGGTATATATATTGGAGTTGATTTTCTAAAACTGGAGAGTGATTAGACAGGAACTAATTCTAGTTTAACCACGTAAGGACCGAACCCATTTTTGACACATTTTGTTCACAAGTTAAAATCAGTATTTTTTGCTAGAAAACTACTTAGAACTCCCAAACATTATATATATATATGTAGATATATATATATATATATATATATATATATATATATAGAGATATATATATATATATATATATATATATATATATATATATTTAGCAAAAATGGCGGTTATTACAATATTTTTCGTCACGCGGTATTTGCACAACGGTCTTTCAAACGCCATTTTTTGGGAAAAATTACATTTCACTGCATTTAAAAAAAAAACTAAACAGTAAATTTAGCCCATTATTTTTGTATATTATGAAAGATGATGTCACGCAGAGTAAATATATACCCAACATGTTACGGTTTAACTGCGCACACCCGCAGAATGGCGACAAACTACGGTCAATAAAAATCTCCATAGGCAACGCTTTAAAATTTTTTTTAGAGTTAGACTGTAGCTCTTTTTTTTTTTTATTTATTGCTTTTGCTCTGGCAATCGTGGCGATACCTCACATGTGTGGTTTGAACAGCGCTTTCATTTGCGGGCACGACTTCCATATACGTTTTCTTTCGTGCGCGAACTTACGGCGGCGGCTACATTTTTTTCTTTTCCTATTTGTTTATTTATTTTTTTAATTTTAGCACAGGTTTAAAAAAAAAAAATACAAATCTGATCACTTTCATTGCTGTCACAAGCAATGTAAACATCCCTTGTGACAGCAATAGGCAGTGACAGACAGGTACTCTTTATGCAGGGATCTGGGGTCTAAAAGACCCTAGACCCCTCCACGACACTTCCATGTATTTAAAACGCTGAAAACTGAATTTTTGAATACATTCACTTTTTAAATCCGGTGCCTTTAGCAACCGAGTAACCCTGATCTGACATCATGGACACGCCTCCGGGTTACGTCATCAGAGACCCGATCAAAGCCGCATCTGGCTTTGATCAGGACTTCATCCAGCCGGCGGATGCACCGGCTGGTTGCTCGGGTCTCCCGGTGGCAAGGGAGACCCGGGCAGAGCCGCAGAAGGCGGCGGGAGGCGGGGGTGTCCCCTCCCACTCGCTGGGGTAAGGACACGTGACTCCTGAGCCGCATTGGTCATTACCGCCGGAAAGCCGACCGCTGGCTCTAAAAAAACGGTACCAGGGTGATGCCTCTAGCTACAGGCATCACCTCGGTACAATTACTTGAAGTCAGCTGACGTAGGTCTACGTGGCTGGTCGGTAAGTGGTTAAACCCCTTTTTTAGAAGGCGTCATAACAACATTTTTTTTTTAAATCATTTTGTGATACTTGTCTACTCAGGATATACAGTATCGTGAATAAATGTCATAACCAAAAGCTCAAAAAAAAAAGAAAAAAAATCACCAACAGTGAAAACCTTTTTATTATTTGAAACCTATCAAAACTCTTTAACTGCTTGCCGACCGCCGCAAGTAGATTTACTGCGGCGGTCAGCCCCTGCCAGGCAGAGTGACGTTAATTAACACCACTAGCCTGGGAGGGTCTGGGGAGCGAGCGCGCGCCCGCGGAGGCGCGCTCCCGCTCCCGCGCGGTCACGCGCCCCCCCGCGCGTGTGACCAGCGGACCCGATGTCCGCCGGCCACTCTGCGATCGTCGGGGGAAGAGGGAGAATGTCAGGCAGCTTGTGTAAACAAGCTGCCTGTCATTCTCATCGCTGTAAAGACACTGATTACTCGGATCTAGTATGTAGATCCGTTGATCAGTGTCCTTACAGCTAGAGCCACAGCCAATCACAGTAAGAATCACGCCCCTAGGGACACACACAGCCCCTCCCTCCCAAATAAAGTTAACCCCTTCACTGCCAGTGTATTTTTACAGTAACAGTGCATATGTATAGCACTGATTACTGTAGAAATGTCACTGGTAACCCCAAAAGTGTCAAAAATGTCAGTCAAGGGTCCGATCTGTCCGCCGCAATGTCGCAGTACCGCAAAAAAAATCGCAGATCGCCGCCATTACGCGTTAAAAAAAAAAACAACAAAAATGACAAAAATCTTTCCCTTTGTTAGTAAACGCGATAACTTTTGCGCAAACCAATCAAAATACGCTTTTTGCGATTTTTTTTACCAAACATAGGTAGGATAAAACAAATTGGCCAAAAATGTTAAAAAATTTTGATTTTTACATTTTTTTTTTGGGGAATTTCATATAAAAAAATGTGAAAAATATTGCTATTTTTGCAAAATTGTCGCTATTTTTTTGTTTATAGCGCGTGATCAAAAAATCGCACAGGTGATCAAATACCACCAAAAGAAAGCTCTGTTTGTGGGAAAAAAAGGACGTCAAATTCGTTTAGGTACAGCGTCGCACGACCGCGCAATTGTCCGTTAAAGTCACGCAGTGCCGAATCGCAAAATACCCCCTGGTCTTTTAGCAGGAAAATCCTCCGGGGCTTAAGTGGTTAAAATGCCCCCCTCCTCTCCCCCTCTCTTTTTTCTCTCATTCACAACAGGTTCTGATCTTTTATGCTATTAGGTACTCAGTGCTACCAATGGAGTGTGGGCCCCCTGGCCAACTTGAGAGACCAGGAGGGGCTTACACTATGCATATGCTACCTGAGCCATTGTACCTCTGTTGCAGTTCAGGATCAACCACCGTTGTACACTGTCTTTATGTTGTTATATGAACTGCTTACGCTTGTTACCGTTTTACTGTTCATTTTTTTTAATATCAATAAAAACTATTGAACCAGAAAACTCATATAAAATGCACATATTTTTATTGTGCAGAACACTATACTCAGCACTTCTTATCCAATGTTTCTGTTTAACAGTATTCTGACACTGACACTGCCAAAGTTTTTCGGTTGGTATTATTTTAGAACTTTATGTATTCATTTAGAACTGCCTTGTATCAACGGTTCAGGCTGGTAGTCGTGGTGTAATGGTGTGGGGGATATTTTCTTGGCACACTTTGGGCATCTTAGTACCTTAGTACCAACTTAGCATTGGTTAAATGCCACGGCCTACCTGAGTGTTTTTGCTGACCTTGTCCATCCCTTTATGACTACAGTGTACTACAAATTGCTAATCAGCCAATCACATCGCAGCAACTCTCTGCATTTAGGCATCTAGACATGGTGAAGACAACTGAATTTTAAATTGAAAAAAAGAATGGGGAAGAAAGGGGATTTAAGTGACTTTGAACGTGGGTGGCATGGTTGTTGGTGGCAGTCGGGCTAGTCTGAGTGTTTTAAAAACTGCTGATCTACTGGGATTGTCACGCACAACCTCCTCTTGGATTTAAAGAGAATGGTTCAAAAATGCTAAAATATCCAGGGAGTGGCAGTTGTGTGGAGGAATATCCCTTGTTGATGTCAGAAGTCAGAGAAGAATGGGCAGACTGGTTTGAGATGATAGAGAGGCAACAGTGACTCAAATAACCACTTGTTACAACCAAGGAACCATCTCTGAATGCACAACAAATCGAACCTTGAGGCCAATGGGCTACAGCAGCAGAATACCACAGCGGGTGTCACTCCTGTCAGCTAACAACAGGAAACTGAGGCTACAAGTCCTACAGACCCACAAAACTTAGACAATAGAAGATTGGAAAAATGTTGCCTGGTCTGATGAGTCTTCAGACATTCAGATGTTAGGGTCAGAATTTTGCATAAAACAACATAAAAGCATGGATCCATCCTGCATTGTATCAACAGTTCAGTCTGATAGTCGTGGTGTAATGGTGTGGGGGATATTTTTTTTTTTCAGTCTGTATTTTATTGAAGTTCAAAGAATACAAGTAAGAATGTACATTGTCATAGTGGACATAGCCACTTTAAACATATTATATCATAACAATCAACTTATGAGTTTTAACAATACATTCAAATAAAACCTTTTTTTCCCCGGTGCATCTGATTTATTTTTAATTTTAATTCAGTCCAATTCAATTTTATTCATTTCTCAACTGTTACTTTGTTGTGATATCATCACAAAAGAAAATTAGAAAAAAGTAAAAACAAAATATAATTAAAGTCAATGATATGAGGGTGGTTCCGGCCCTGCAAAAATAAGGGCATGGCGAGAGAGAGAGAGGAAAGATCCCCACCAATTTTATAATCATTTTTAATTATTTTTATTCAACAATAAAAGGGGGGGAGAGAAAAAAAAAAAAAACCCACTGCACACCCCTCCCCACCTTCCCCTCACCCATATAGTGATAATTATATTTAATTTTCCATTATTCATTAATAGAGGAATAATTCCTTATAAGCATATCTCGCGTATATCCATGTCCCAAAAAAAAAAAAACAGGAACACCCCCACCTCTTCCCACCTATATAGTGTTAATTATATTCCATTGATCTTTAATAGAGGAATACTTTATTTATTAACATACCTTGTGAGAAAAAAAAACCCCCGTGGGGGATATTTTCTTTGTACACTTTGGGCCCCTTAGTACCAACTTAGCATCGGCCTACCTGAGTGTTGTTGCTGACCTTGTCCATCCCTTTATAATTACAATGTACGCATCTTCTGATGGCTAATTCTACCAGGATAATGCACCATGTCACAAACCTCAAATCATCTCAAACTGGTTCCTTCAACATGACAATGAGTTCACTCTACTCCAATGGCCTCCACAGTCACCACATCCAATACAATTGAGCACCTTTGGGATGTGTTTGAACTGGAGATTACACAGTAGTGATGTAGCAGTTGGGGAGTAGAGCCAGAGCACAGGATCTAACAAACAGGGAAGTGTTGGATGCTAAAGATCCTTCAGCCAGTGTACTGTAACAGAGCAAAGATCAGTCACTGGCTGTGGGACTTATTTTACAGGGTGGCTTCATTGTATTGTTTATTTTTTTCCATGGAGCTTCTTTCAGTAGCTTTGAATAAACAGCAAATGTGCTAGGCTCTTTTGTAAAAAAAAAAAATACTTTTCTTGTATGTTATCTTTTTTGAGGTAGTCCTCCCTGTGTATAGTGTGCTATTGGATCATTTTGTTTCTTTTTTTCACGGATGAAAGAATACCAGGTCCAATTACATTCAAAAGAATTCACTAATATTCTGGCTGATTAAACCATGTGCCGATGGACCTACTCCAAACTTTCTATTTGTAGGGCAAACCTTAAAACCAGCCATATGAACTTCCACAAATTGGACTAGATAACCTATCCCAAAACTTACTCCATCCATTTACTTGAAGGCCAAAGATTGGCAAGTGCTGGAAGTAAAACCTTAACACCATAAAATAATTCACGGATGCTGTTAGAGCTAGTTTCATCTGCAACTAACTAGCTCATGCAAGTTTTTTTTACTTAGAAAAAAGTTATAATTTACTAAACAATAATATAATAAAGTGGTGGTAAAGCTACCTGAGTGAATTTTATTTACAGGTTGGCCCTAATAAGGCTTACACGTAGGTACAGTAAATATCTCCTAAACTTGCACCGTTTAAGAGATATTTACATTAGTAATGTAGTGGTGTGCCCCTTTATCCAGATGCAGTTGCAAGTCCCTTTAACTCAATTCCCCACAATCCTCTGGGCTCCCAGCATCCCCTGAGTTCCAGGACACACCCAGGGAGTATAAATGCCAGCTCCGCCCAGCTTCCTGTGCTCAGAGAGATCCTGCCTGATGGGACAGCAGTGACTGGGCAAGTGAGCTGTCCCCAGGTGCTGGGTCCTCATCTGATCAGTCTGGTGTGTGGGCCACCCGCAGTGAGCACAAGAGCACGCAGCATCTATCCAAGCTCCAGTCACTGGAGAGGACTTTGTTACAGTCCATGTGGAGAAGCTGTCCAAGCAGTGGGTTGGTCCTATCTACGGCCCCCAGAGCCCCCTGACCGAAGTCAGCATCAGCAGTGCCAGTGTGAAGTCTGTGCCAGCAGGAAATCCCCTCAGCTCACAGTCTGCTGAATGAACGATTAATCTCTTGGAACAGGTGAGAATCTTCAGCTCTTTATCCTATCAGTAAACTGAATTCAGAGCACACTGCGACCATCTTGTGGCCATTAGTAGAACTGCAATAGAATTGTTTTCATATGTTTTATGCCTGTTTCTCCCTTCCTCATATTGCTGTTTTGTACTGCAAACCCCTGTTCACATGATCTCCTGTGTAATCCACTTTCTACATTGTTAAGTAAAGTAGAAATTGCACATCACCACTGGTCTGATAATTTGGCTGATACCGTTACATAACAGTAACAGCCGGTGACATCACCGGCTCACACGCACTGCGCTCTGAATGGACAATGCTGTCCATTGAGATCTCTGTGCTGTGACTCCTGTGTGCATGCGAGGGAATGACGTCATTGTGGCTTGGCCTTTTAAATGGGTAGAGCCAGTGAATCCAGAAGGAAGACCGGTGGAGATGGAAGCCCTGTCAGCAGTGACAATGCACCACTCGAGGGCCTTGTTTTAAGGTAAGTCTGTCATAATGTGCTAGTATATAATGCATACTAGCACATTATGACATTATCCTGCAGGGTCACATTTTTTATTTTTTGCAGTTTGTTTCAGCTTTAAGTAATTGAAATACCACACATTATTTGTGAAATTTCCAGTTGAACATACTCATATTGACTTACAAAGGGATTTATGGCATAAGTAAAGTTTACTTAAAGTGTCTTTGTAACCAACATCATTAATAAATAAAAATGGCATTGCTTACAATGGGTTCTCGCCAAATGGGTAAATGTTTGAGCCAAACTAGTTTTTCGCCAGACCTTAAAGTGTTACTAAACCTAAAACAGTAAAATCAGTCTGTAAATACAGTAAAGCATGCTTGTTATACTCACTGTGGAACCTAAGGGGTTAATACTCTGCATTGTGTAAAAAGACTGTTTAATCCTGTCTTCTCTGATCCTCCCCTTCTTCCACTGTCCCCAATCCATTTCCTGAATAGAACAGAGCCTTGGGGACAAGCTGTAGATGTTCAGTTTGATGTGAAATACTAGAGAGTTTTTTTTTTCTTGGGAGAGTGCATGTGATCAGCACAGGGCCAATCAGCACTGTCCAGACAGAAAGGTCAGTCTCATTGAACAGTCAAAGGAGAATGAAAACTCCTATGAGCTTTAACTAGACACTGATAGGAGTCACAAGACTGCTCTAACCACTGATGAGAAATGGTATTTAGCAGTTTATATTTACTAAAACAATTGCATTTCCATGTTCTGTGTACTGTGGGGGGCCAGATATAGTGAATGCAGGGTCCTGGGTTTAGTAACACTTTAAGCTCTTCCCTAATGATCATTATGAAATGACTGAGCTACTAAAAAGCTCCTGTGTAACCTAATGAAATGATTGCCAACATATCTCTCAGTAGCAGGAGATTAAAATAGCCTGTGCAGCTCCTGCAACCTCGTGTCTTGATGTGTCTTTTCAGTAAGTGAGCATCAGTCATACTGAAGTGATTATAATTCATCCCCAGCCGTGCAATTTTTAAATTAAATTGTTTAACTTGCACTTTTGTTTTTTTGGTTTTGAGTAATTAAGTATCTTGCTGGTGGCATCATTGAGTCTGTAAGACAAACCACTGAGATAAGTTCACTAATGAATAAATTCAGTGCCACCGACTTAATGGGAAAGGTTCTTAATACTCTGCTTACTGTGAAAGATGGCAGGCTACAGTTCATTGTTTATGCAGATCTTCTACCCACCTCATTAATCACATGGCCTCCTAACCTTTGTCTTTTTTCACCTGACACACAATAAGTGCAGCACAATGCAGCAGAGAGATACTTTGTCTCTTTGTTCCCTTTCTTGTATCTTTCCTTTTCTTTTTTTTGTTTCACATACACACATCAGAAGACCATATAAATCACAGGTGTCAAACACCAGGCCCGTGGGCTGAATGCGGCCCTCCAGCCCATTTCATGTGGCCCTTACACCTGTCATGCAGCTGCAGGACTCCCCTTGTCTCTGCCTCCTCATCTTCACCCCCCCCTTCTTAGCAGTCTGCAGCAGAGAGGAGGACAGAACTCTGCTACAGATCCTGCACCTCTTTGCAACACCACCTTTCCTCTGCCTCCCCTGGTCTCAACATTCTGGAGACTCTGGAAGCTGACTCCAGCCCTCTTCTGGTCCACCTCCAGACCCTGCACTTCCTTCTTCCCAGATCCACCTGCATCTTCTTCCTTGCAGCAGCACAAGGTCGGGGGTGCATTGTGATGTAAAAGGAAGGGTGTGTGACTCTTGACTTCTGATGGTGGGGGGGGGCTCTTGACATCTTATGTAAGGATGTAGGGGGTGGGGTGCTCTGGTCATCTAATCTTACATATATAACTGGCCCTCCATAATGTGCATCACACTGATTGGGACTCTCCCATTATCGGCAATAGGCTGCGATTTGACAAGCTATTTGACCTGTCAAGTCGCATGTCAAATTGCGCCGATATGAATGGGGGGGGCCTAGAAGCTGATTGGTTACTACGTTTAGGTGCACTACTTTCAGTGTAGCAGATAGATCACAAAGCCCCAACAGAGCTACCTGTTCATTCACAACTAAAATATCAATCAAGGCTGCAGGGCTATGTGAGCTACCTGCCAATGCAGTGTATGTTTACAATCAACCAGTAGCTCTATCACAATACCCTGCAGTGCTGATTGTTCATTCATAAATTATTTAGCACTGTGGAGCTGAAGGGTAAGCCCCCCCCCCCCAGGCTAGCTAAAGTCTGACATGTCCAAGAGTTGCTTCAAGTCAAGCCCCCTCCCTGCTACAAAGCTGGCCAAGGGGCAGTAGACCTCCCTGTGTGTGTGTGTGTGTCCAGCCCAGTGACTGTTCTCTTATTATTATGACTTGTGTAGTGAATGGAGCTGACCCCCCAGGTGGTGAATGACAGCGCTGGTCTCTAGAGAGCCCCTGATGTTAGAGACCAGTGCTATCATACCTAATTATATGTTTGTATCCTTACTAACAGAGTGGATAGAAAGCAATGGGGTGAGGGCAAACTTTCTGATCACGCTGCTCTACAACCACAGGATGGATTGGATTGGAACAGGACTTGCACTTGGCCCCCTGGGGAATTTAATGAAGATTTGAAATATGTGGTGATACTTCTTTAGATAGTTGTTGAAGTTTTGCCCTGTTATAGCACATTTATCAAATTTACAGGTGTACACTCACTTGTGAGGTGTATACCATTCTAAGGGTCATAATGTTGCTTACATATTGCTCTTTACAGTCCTGTATTATTGAAATAAAAACACAAATACAAGGGCGCATCGGCCTAGTGCATCTGGGGAAGAGGCTAAGCCTCGAAATGCGTAAGCCTTTCCAGCTTCAGAGGATAATACACCCTTTTGATGTTGATGTTGATGCTGATGGCAATATACCCATTTGATATGCTTGTATCAAGAACTCGTTTGTGAGTATTTTTATACCTTTTATTCAATAAAACCTTTTTAGAGGATAATGCACTAGGCCGGTGCGCCCTTGTGTTTGTGTTTTGATTTCAGTGGTCCCAGACTACCCTGGTCTTGTAAGGGGCTGCAACGCCGAAGCATGCAAGTGATGCCAAGTAGAAGGTTTTTGGTAGCCGCATGAGTGTGGCTGGATGTGGTTAGAAGATCACCTCTCAGAGCGCAGTAGACAGGTGCTTGGCACAGATTTTTTGGTTAGTCCTGTATTATTGTCTGTGCTAGTCTGCCACTGATAAAGCTATGTGCACACCACACTATAATATTCAGATTTATTAAAAAAGTAGGTAAAAATACTACCTTTATTGACAACTAACATTTGATTTTGTTCTCTGTCTATTGTATGTAAACCTAAAACTGAACATAACCCTAAAAGAGAAGGTCTGCAAATGCTCCTCCTCTCCACCTCCTCCAACACATTTGGGGCTTTTGTTTTTTTTTTTAGGGGGGGGGGGGCAGGTACCTATTACTATTAGAATCGCCTAGGTGATCCCACAGGAAGTTCTCACCAATCACTACAGAATTTGAAAAGACTAATGCAGGGATCTTGCCCTAAGTGTCCCTAACCAAATTTAGTGCTTTCACAGCTAGGCTGTAGCCAGCCTGAGCTTATGTTTGTGTTTTCTGTGTTTTTCCTAAGCTCGGGGCATTGAATATCTCTACGAAAAATCTGATAAAGAGAGGGTGCACCAGCCTAGTGCATTATCCCACGTACCTTTTAATCATAATCAAACTAAAACATACTCACAAACCATATGATGAACATAGCATATCAAACAAAGTATCAGCCCAATGTAATCCAAGTCAGGGAGGACACCTTTGGAATCCTAGCTGGCTTGCACGTTTCGAGGGAAGGACCCTCTTCCTCAGAGCCAAACCAAAATAAGCTGATACTTTATTTCATATGCTATGTTTATCATTTGGTTTGTGAGTATGTTTTACTTAGATTATTAATAAAAGGTATGTGGAATAAGGTACTAGGCTGGTGGGCCCTCTCTTTATCTGATTTGTTGTCATCCGAACCTCCCCAGTCCTAAGTGGGCAGCAAGTGGTGTGTATTCTTGAATCGTGCCGTACAGTGGAGATATATATAAGGACCTGTCATTGGACCATTAAACGTATGAGCAGGGAGTGAAGGCTCATACATTATTGGATCCTGAAGATGCTGGCTGAAACACGTCGATCCATCAATTGTACAAAGACATGCAGAATGTGCAATATATTTTGTACATGTTATACATGATTGTCATTTTATTCTTCCTGTGTCTTTGAATAAAATTTATATATATATTTATAGTAATTTTTCTGTTATTTTGGGCACACTCAAATCCCCAATTCCCAGTGCCATTGTGGTTGTTCCCCACTCCCCCCTTTTCCCTTCCCCTCCATACTCCCCCCTCCACTTTCCCCCCCCCCTCCTCTTCACCCCCCTTCCCCCACGGAGACCTGTTACCTACTTTTACTTCCAGGGAGTGTTTTGCTTCATTGAATATTTCTGCCTGCTGCTGTCACGTTGTCTCCAGTAATTAGGGCGAGAGGTAACTGAGTTATAAATATTTATCTAACTTGGTCAATTACTGAGGGTTTATTTCCAGTGATGTGAACTAAAGGAACAGGATACTGTATATGTAGCACTACCCCGCAGGGGTTGCAGATAACTGGTTTCGCTACTCCTGCACAGCCAAGCTACAAGCAGTTTCCACTTCCATCCGGACACAAGGAACAGACTTTGAGCTTGGTGTTTGTTGTTTATTAGGGGTAATAACTTGGATGGGGAATAGGAATTATGGAATGCCAAACTTGACTGCAACATTAACAGGGACAACTTCCTTCCTATATAAAAACACTCCAGAACTGTCCTATTCCTGAATGCTGACAGTCTCTGATAATCAAAAGTGTAAAATCCCCTTGAGGACTAGGAATTCTCAGTCCCTTAGAAAGTAGCACAAAGTGTTGTAGGCTACATACCAAAGTATCTCCAACTCCACTGTAGACACTGATCCCAGCCTTACTATCTGCAAGAACTACCAGCCCAGCTGGCTGCTTCTTCACCATTCCACCCGGCCGCTCCGAAGATCTCCCAGGGCAAAGGAAAGGAAAGATTATTCACAACACTGTCTTGTAGAAAGGTTTGCTACATGTGGCAATCTCTCCCCTTGTAAATCCCTAGGTGTGCTGATGTACTCACACTGTCCTCCTTGCTCCTGCTGATTCTTAGGCAAGATTCCTTTCAAACTGCACTGCTGTCAGGATCCTCCTAAATCAGCCGGAGCACAAGCCTGAGGCAGAGTCCCCCTAAACCAGGGGTTCCCTTTCAAGGCCACAGACAGTCTCTTCAGCACTTCATCTTCCAACCAACTCCCTTGCTGGCATGACTCATCCATATTTAAGGGCTGTCTCAGCCACCCTGAAAGGGCCCACTGCCTGAGGGTTGGCCAAGTTCCCCTAAGTATTTGACTCACAAGTTAACTATGAGTCAAAACATAGATTTGCCTACACTGACACTGGTAACACACTAGAGGGTGCTACATATATATTTGGAGTAACCTTCTTGAAGGGCCCTTCCCTCCCAGGCCTTTGTCTGGAGCAAATGCGGGTGTGAGGTCATTGTCCTTTTCCTCCCAGGCTTTGCTTGTTGAGGATGTCAGTTTGAAGAAAGGTGTTTGTCTTCTTGGGGACCTAAACCTTGGTCTAAGCAAGCTAAAGCTACCCTGTGGCAGAGGTTTAAAGAGCGTACTAAAGCTGGCATGTGGCAGAAGTCTAATGCATCTAAGACAGTGGAACTGTAGTAGAAGCTTAAGGAACAGGAAGAAGTACTTTCTGAAGATTCTGCAGTGTCATATACTTGGGAGAAGCTAAACCCAAAAAACACTGCATAGGCACTTATGCTGCTCAAGCATTCAAGGTAAATTTGACTGCGCTGTTATATAGTTTCAAAGGCTAAGGATCTCTTTAAAGGAGAAGGGACTATCTGTCCAGCAATTGCTTATAATGTCTACTATTTATATGGTAGGGCCACTGTGACTAAATTGGTTGCCGGTGCCTTATCAAGAGACAATTTATTATTGTGAGACTGTTACTGAGGATATTAGAGTCACCATTAATTGATTTTGCTGGTAGAAGGCCTGAGAACGTTTATTTTTTTTTTGGCTATCCTCTACCCCAATCCTTTCTCAACAATCTATTGAGCAAATAAACCTAAAAAAAATAAAAAATAAGAGACTGAAACCAGATTGTTGTAATGGTGGTCTCTGTGTTGCTGTGTGCAGTTACATCACAAGCTACATAGAGGAAAGCCAGGTAGAGCATTAAAAAAGTGTCAGCTGCACCTTCAAGTGGTACACTGACAAGATAAAGGGGTTAATTTACTAATTGCAAATACACTGTACACTTTGCGAAGTGCAATTGCACTCTGCAAGTGCAGTTGCTCCAGATCTTAGTAAATGAGGTAAAGCTTCACTTTGCAAAGAATAGACAATTACATGCTAGGAAAATAAAAAAACAGCATTTTTGCTTGCACATGTTTGGATGATGGAAGTCAGCAGAGCTCTCCCTTATTTACTAAACTCTGGAGCAAATGCACTTGCAGAGTCTATTTGCCTTTCGTAAATCAGCCCCACTGGCTTATAAATGATCCGTGTTTCCTCTAGTTAGCATTTTAAGAGCCAAAGTCTGGTTGCCTGTAAGTACTGGCACTCTTGGTAATATGGAGTATTTTTCAACCATAGTTCCATCTTTCCTTTGTGCAAAGGCAGAATTAGCAAATCCACAATCTATTGAGCAAATAAACCTTTTAAATTGAAGGGACTGAAGCCAGATTGTTGTCAGTGATGGGTCAGTGTGTTGTTGAGTACAGCTTCAAGGCACACTACATTTTGGGAAAGACAGGAGAACCTGAAAAAATCCAGCAGCTCATTTAAGTGCTACACTAACAAGATAAAGACTTGACATAATAACTAGAGGAAATGGACATCATCAACGAGAGACACAAGCTGGTTGACTGTACATACTGGAACTCTTGGTAATATGATGTATTTTGTAAGCATAGTTTCATCTTTCCTTTGTGCAAAGGCACAATGAGGTGCCGTGTTTTAAGGTCACAGCAGTGCACTTATAGGTTTATCGAAATTGGAACAGGTGCCAGTTTATTGCGACAGGAGGGTACATTAATTATAGAATCTTTGTTTCAATAACCTAAATCAGATGGATCCAATGATTTAAAAACAGTAAGAGAAGTAACAAAGCTTTGATTTATGATGTAAATATATAGGTATGTACATTTTATATTGACCTTGAGTCATCATAGTGACTTAACATGAGGTCTATTATAACCATGTAGTCACTGAAGTTTTCTATCTCTTGTCATTTGACTGGTACACCAATGCTTGTAAATACTGAGAATGGGATAATTGGCTAATTGAATTGGGAACAAACTAAAACAAGCCAGACACTGTCAGATCAAACTGGCAATACTTATCCACACAGCAGTGTCACCTCTGTATTTTGCTTGCATGTTTAATTATAGTAGCCACAGCATGGTACTGCCTACACACAGTGCCCAAACTACCAGCTTGCTTCCTCATACATAAGGGTTTCCGATTTGTAGCACAAAATGTGACCATGAAGGTAAGTTAACTGAAAGAAGAAAGAACAAACATTTCATTGATGCCTATATGTCACTGACTAGCTGATAGAATACATTCTTGTGAGATACCTTCCTTTACCATATTATGTTTATATAGTCAGTTAACCACTTGCCTACTGGGCACTTAAACCCCTTCCTGCCCAGGACAATTCTCAGCTTTAAGCGCTGTCGCACTTTGAATGACAGTTGCGCAGTCATGCAACACTGTATCCATAATAAATTTTTATATATTTTTTTCAAACAAATAGAGCTTTCTTTTGGTGGTATTTAATTACTACTGGGGTTTTTATTTTTTGCTGAACAAACAAAAAAGACCGAAAATTTTGAGAAAAAAAAAAAAAACAGTTTGAAGTTTGTTATAAAAGTTTGAAAACTGGTAATTTTTCTCCTTCTGATATGCACTGATGAGGTGGCACTGATGGGCTCTGATAGGCACTGACAGGGTGCACTGATAGGCTGCACTGATGGGCACTGATAGGGGACACTGAAGGGCACCGATGAGGCGGCAATGATGGGCACTGATAAGGCGGCAATGATAAGGCGACACTTGTGGGTATTGATTGGGATGCACTGATGGGTGGCACTGATGGGAGGCACTGAAGGGCACTGGTAGGTGGCACTGAAGGGCACTAATAGGTGGCACTGACAGGTGGCATTAATGGGCACTGATGGCCACTAATAGGTGGCACTGATGAGCACTGATAGGTGGCACTGATGGGCAATGATAGGCACTGGTAGGTGACACTGATAGGCAGCACTGATTATGGGGCACTGATTGGCACTGATAGGTGGCAATGGTGGGCACTGATAGGTGGCACTGGTGGGAACTGGTAGGTGGCACTGGTGGGCCCTGATAGATCGCACTGATGGGCACTGGTGGGCACAGATGCCCCTCTCTTTTTCAGGACTGATGTCCCTCTGAAAGCAGTGGTGATCGGCTTTTCGGTGAATAGATTTACACTTCTCCTTTAAAAGGGGATAATTGCACATATAAATAATTACTGGAGAGGCAAGGCTGCACTATAGTAATTCCAGAGAGGAAAAAAAATGACAGAAGTCTAAGAGCCGGTTCACACTACCACAACCAGAAAGTCGCCCCGTGACTTGAAGAGACTTGTTTAGAGACTTGGAAGTGACTTGGAAGAGACTTGGAAGAGACTTGTGCACTACTTTGAAGAGACAGGCGACTTTGTCTGTGGGGAATGCCTGGCTAATCTCTTTCTTCTTCCTAGAAAGTCTGATAACAAGTCGTGTCAATTAAGATAAGGAGGCGACTCCCATTGAAGTATATGGGACAGTCGGATCACAGGTCACCTCAAAGTAGTACAGGACCCTTTTCTGCTTTTGCTAATGTAGCAATATTTCCAGGCATTGGGCCTGATGTGGGTCTGCCATTTTTACCAGGAACACTTTCAACACATTGAAGTTGAAAACCCAAGTGTGAGAGCTGAGACAATGACCATTCGGGCATCTTTGGTTTGTGTTGTTTTTTTTTTTTTTTTTTAATGGGGATGGGAGAAGGGAATGAGTGGGATACTCCTCTGGCTCAACTAGGTTTAACTGGGACACTTTGTAGAAAAGATGCCTGTTAGCGCTGTCCTGACGCCAGCCGAATGCTGACCAATGCTTCCTGGCGCTTGAGATACTGTTCTGCTGAAAGTGATGAAACTTCAACTTTAACTCCTTGGTTAACGTAGAAGATCCAGGACTGTACCACTCCTTGACTCTTGAGACTCTGTCTAGCTCAAAAGTCCTGCCTATGACTCCCTCCAGCCCTTCACTGACTGAGGTAGCTTCTTGTAACTGCTTGTGCTGCTGCAACTCCTAACACTGCACACTTGACTCTTCAGGGCCCAACCGCTGGTGCCCCCTCTACACTTCCAAGCTCCTCTCACTAGGCAACCCTCTTAACACTTCAGGGTTTTTTCACTAGGCAACCCCCTTGACACTTCAGGGTCCTTTCACTAGGCAACCCCCTTGACACTTGCAGGCTCCAGGATCCCTGGGACCTTCCCCGGAGTGGTCCCCTCTACACTAGGAAGAACCCCAGGGGCAGTTTACAGTACTCATGACCTTGGAAGGCTTTCCTGGAACTGAACCCCTCTTCCTCCGCTGATCCTCGGCACACCGAAACCTCTCTGCAGCTCAGCTCAGCTCTCCCTCCTGGATTCTCAAGCAGCCACCGAGACACCCGATCCTTCTGACAGGAGGGGAGACAGCCATACTCCCCCTCCTGGGACTCTGCTTCCCGCCAAAGACGCTGCGTCATGCGTTCCCCTCAAACTTATACCCACTCCCAGAATCCTCCGCGGCAGAATCTGCCTTCTGGGGTAGATACAGGCCTGAATGGGCCACTGATTGGGTTTCCTCCACTGCTCAATAAGAATCTTCTCATGGAGCCAGTGGGGAGACTCCCCTCTCAGCAGCCACATCTGGGAGACATGACAGCCCCAGCTGAAAATCATGGCCCTGCTGTTAGGCAGCCAAAGCCCATTATGCTTTTACCTAGCACCTACCTTGTAGGGTGCTACATCAATGATGTGTCATAGTCCCCCAAAACAATGTTTTGAATGTCAAGATTGGATACAACTCAGCTGCAAGGGGTCCCATCAAATGATTTTAAAACATTGGCAAACACATTTGTGCACTGTGCTACAAAAATATATTATGTCAATTTTAAGAGAACGCATTTAATGGCTGATTATTCATTGCTGGCTGCTGTTTCAAATGACATACATCTTTTTTTTTGTCCAGGTGAAAGAGGGACTGCAGGAGATTAATTTTCTCTGCATGTTTGTCTTGCCAATTTCTTTGTAATGAAAATGACTTATGAAGACTATTATCGTTTGTGAAAATACATGAGACAAGAAACGGCTGCACAGAGCAGACGAGATTCAGCACCAGATCTTTCCAACTACTTCACTCTGCTAAATATGTCAATAATAGTATTTTAGTCATTCCAGAATGCGTGCCGAGAAAATATTTTATTAATTAGTGCTAAATGGAAACTTGGCTTATCCATTACAATTTTGACTATTCTATTGACTACATCTAGCAAAATGTATAGATGAATGAGGATATAGTAAATAATTGTACACAATCTGTCCTGTATGTAAATACCCAGTCATTCATCAATTATAAATGAGAAGACACATGTTATGGCAGATGCTGAGAATTGATGTGTCGGCACATGAAAAAGCTTCACTCTCTACACACAGCAGCTAGAAGATACCTTTACATTTTTAGGTTCCATCATTCAGCATCACAGGAATTACTGTTTATGAACACTGGTATTAGGCAATAGCACAGATTAAGGAGAAACATCAAAATAATGTAACTTCTTTAGTGCAATTTAGTTGGGAAGATTAGTAGGTGGCATCATAGAAAGCTATAGGAGGCCAGCATTTTTGTAAGCAGTGTTAAGCCTCATACACACGCAACGAATTTCTGCCGACCGGTCGTCCGTCTTTTGTCCAGAGTGATGTCTGTTGGTTGGAATGTGCTCTAAACTGCACACAAATTTTCCTGCACGACAAAATTCTACTTCAGAAGTGATGTCATGTGTTGGATTGCTTTCTATGTGTTCTTTCATCTCTGAGCATGCCTAATCTTGCTCATAAGATTTTTCCCCATCGAAATCTGTACTAAAAATATCGGACGTGTTTTGACGGAGGACAAAAATTTTAATGCCTGCACACCAGGATTTTTTCTGCCGAAAAGACGGCTGTCGGAAGTACCATACTAGCAAGCCGAAAATCGGCAGATCGGTCGTTGAACGAAATTTCCCGGCCGAATTTCTTCTCGTGTGTACGGGGCTTTAGGCCTCGTGAAAACAGGACGTTTTTTTACTGCGCTGGATGCCTTTGCTCCTGGCAGAAAACAAAGCAGCTTAAAAAGCGCCTTAAGTCATGTTTTTCACATGCATTTAGGAGCATCAAGTATTTGGGCGTTCATTGATTCCATGGGCCAGAAAATGTGTTTATTCTGGCCATTGCAATAAATGAATGCTCAAGCACTAAACGTGCCTAGCATTTAGGCGTGTATAGGTGCATTTACACACGTTCAGAGTTTTTTTTCTGCCCAAAAGCACCTCTCCTGAATGTGCTGATGGTGTGTTTTTTTTTTGAGCCTATAAACGCTCCTGTAAATGCCTACAGTATGTGTACATGGCCACAAAGGCTAATATAGAGGTGCATTTACAGTCTAAAAAAAAAACGTAAATTCAGGTTACCACAGCAGCCAAACAAACAACAGCGAGAGCCTGGAAAACTCCCTCTCTTAGTGCACCGGTGGCCCAAAACAGGATCACACAAGCCATGATCCGCGCTAAAATAGAAGCCATACTATTGGATAAGGTACCTCAGTATGAGAAGCTTTGGAGACCCTGGGTTGAGAACTATCTACCCTCCAACTTTGATAGTTCGTTATTACTACCATAACTACCCACATGCATTCGCACAGTGCATCTTTCATTTTTCCCTAAGATGACCCAACCCCCCCCCCCTCCAGGGATAGACACCCCCTATCTCTTTTTCCTCTCCACCTGTCTCCTCCTATACCTTTTCTTTACCTATGAATCTATTAACCTTCCACAAGTTTACCCAGTACCTCTATGATTTACCGAAGCCGCAAAACCTCCTGTACCCAATGCCTAAGCTTAGTAAGACCATCATTTATTACACTACTATAAGCCTCCCCAACTGATTTGGTTAGGTGTTGCCACAGTTTTCCTTTTACCCTCATACCCCCAGACTTCAGTATATATTGACTCTAATGTGTCATGTTTTAGTTTTTGTTTCCATTTCTCCTTGCTACTTGCCCCTCTATTCGGGCACCACTAGTCTCCGCTACCATGATGACAAAGTTTCTGTTATAATCATTTAACCACATTGCATTACTATCATTTTTGTACCCACTCTCATGTCCATACTTGTTTGTTGTACTCATCATCTCATGACACCCTGTATGCATATGATATGCTAATTGTTTACTGTACTTAGCCTTCCTTAACTTCACTAATAAAACATTTGAACAAGGAAAACAATGTCAAATGCTTATAAAAGTTAAATAGGAGTAAGGATGCCCATATTTTGTTAATATGTGCAACATCCCAATTATCTGCATCAAAACCAAAAAGTTTCCTTCTAAAAAAAAAACTTGAATTACTTTAAATGGCACTTTCAAAAAATTACATATATAGATACCAATGGTTAAAAAACTAGAAAAGTTTATTTGTATAATGTTCAAAAAATGATTACAAACATATACATAGCAAAGTATGGCATACATTTGGGTAGGTATGTCACTGTTCTTCGGTGTAATGTAAACGTCTTCTGTTACCCAACGCGTTTCAGAGATGAAGCTCATCAGGGATACAGACAGGATCACATTTCTATAATACAAATTTTAGATATATAATATATGCTGATAATAATAAAGTTCAAATAACCCAGATATATATCATATAGGATTACTGTTCCAAGAGCAAACTGGGATAACTTCCAAATATTACAATTAAGATATAATATATGATCTTTTACTCACACTTTGTTGAACAGTAGAAGACTCATTTTGAAACATTGGTACCTATATTTGTAATTTTTCAAAAGTGCCATTAAAGTCCCTTTTTTGGGGGGAAAACTTTTTTTTAGAAAAAGGGCATTTTTTTATGTCCTGTGAGCATAACTGTTAAAGTTGTTGCAACTCTATGTCAATCTAGCAAATGGGGATTATTATCCCAAAAAGAGTGATGCAATAAATGTGAGTTTCATATGCCTCCATGCTCCCTGCAATCCAGCAATTGGACATCCCTGTTTGAGCAGCTTCTGGGATTTATTGCCTACTTACCATTCTCTGTCTTCACAAATTGTCAGACCAAAACAAGTGTGTGGAGGAGTGTTTGACAGCCACAATAATCTCATTCCCAGAACCTGCTCTGAATGAGACTTTCAAACAGAGCTAGATTAACTGTTGGGCAAACATGAGAACCTCTAGAAAATAGAAGGGCGCCAAGCCAAAAAAAGGAGATAAAGAATATCAAGGCAGCTGCCCCTTTGAGTGTGTAAATAACACTTTATAAATGTGCAAAATAAATAAAGTAAGGCGCCAGCTTTACAAATATACAAATACTTCAAAGAAAAAACAAAACTTGAAATAATTGCATCACATTGATAAATTATACTTCACATATTCATATAATCATAATAAAAATAAAGTCCAAAATATGTGTGTATTCAAGTTTCAAATCACTGTGTCTGTGAAATAATATAACTGTGTGACAATATTTTCTTGTACACAATGTCCTTCATCTAGTTTAGATAAATTCTACAGGAAGCTTCCTGAAGACGCACAAAGCATTAAATGCATGAGCCACTGACATCACTTTCGAATCGATCTCCGACATCACTCCCTTGGCAAGTGAGCTGTTTGTGTTGGTGCCTTTCCTGGCATTATTTTATGTGAGTGCCCATTTTATAATTTTAAAACTGTAAAGTGTAATAAATACATATTACACTATATATTCTCTCTCTGGGCATTTTGATTGTTTGTTTCTGGTGAACGAGAGTTAACAGTGGACTTCATAAGCAGACTGGTTCCAGTTCCTCATCCTCCTGTAAGTAATCCCTAGTGCTTGCAGGCTGCTTGTTGGTCTCATAGGTCATTGTGTATAAGAAGATATTGTCACCTAGTTATATTGAAGTTGTTAAAGTTTTTTTTTTCTTGGAACATTTGTGTATTTGTAAGGCTAGCTTTATTTATTTTGCACAAAAATAAGCAGTTGTTCAGGGCACCAGGGAAAGGGGGCACCACAGAGTTCTCTCCAAGACCTTTATGGCGCTATAATGCACCTCTATGGCCAGGAGAGAGAGGAATTGCAGTGCTGGATGTAAAAAACCATAGAGGCCACAACAATCTGATTGTAGTAAGTATACATCTATGGAGGGGGGTTGAATCTTGGGAGGGCACCATTGTTGGGCTATCAGTTGTTGGCTGCGCTTTCAAGTCCAGAAGAAAAAGCCCATTGGCCTCAACAAAGAAGGAGGTCCTTGGAATCACATAGTCACACAAACTGCTTCGATCCATATGACATCATCCAGGAGATCCCTGATACACACTGGTCCTGTGTACAGAGATCTAGTCTGTCCCCCAGAGGCAACTGTTCCTCCATCTGAAAGAACTGCTATCCAGGACTACCAATGTGAATACAGAGAGGCGTCCATGCTGGAAGTGGTAAGTACATGTTTTTTCTATTTACATTTTGTGAGTGGCCAATTTGCATTTGATCTTAGCATTAAAGCCTTTAACTCTACTGTACTTAAGCCCCGTACACATGGGCTGAATTTTGTGAGACATTCGGCAGTCGGCACGGTTGTAAGCCAGCCGTTTGGCCGGTGTCTGTCGGAAGAGCTTGCTGGAAAACCAGCAGCCGGAGACTCCCGATTAGCGCTCTTAGCCAATGGGGGAGAGCGCTGATCGGAGTGTTTTGGTGGGGGACACCCTGTCAGAACAGAAGAGCTTAGCAGGGGAGATCGCTATAATAACTTCACATAGTGAGTACAGCATCTCCAATGGGCCCGTTGGATTGAATGAGAAAAAAAAACTCATAGTGTGTACAAGGCTTTAGTGTGTGGTCTTCTTGTTTGTTTGTTTGTCATTTGTAGATTTCCCTAATCTTGTGAGGAGCAGCACCAAAGTCAGCAGGAGGTAATTTATTACTATTGATGATTCCAATGCCTGGACTAAGGATTTTTCAATTTATGGACATGAACTGTTTTTTCTGATGGACTTGATTTTTGTTTATATTCCACAAGTTCTTTAATTTACATTTTTATAGTAAAAAGTATTTTGAGTATGCTAAAATCAGTTAATAACAGATTGTAATTGATAACTGTAGTTATCCAAAGGCTGCTCGGAACCTAAGATACTGCATTGGATGAGCCCTTAGGAACTGGGTGAACTGAATTCATATCACTGGTGTGCACAAGCCCAAAAAGCTTACCAATCCTGGGTGTCTGGTTTTTGCAACACAAAGCCCATAACAAAACTTGTAAACATTTGTTGAATCAGCCAACACATTTCTGGGAAATAAGCTCCCTCTTCTTCAGGGCTTTCCCAGAAGATTGTTCCTGATAACAAAATTACAAACTGTAAATACATTTCTCAGTGCTCTGCTGTAGTAAAGTACTGGAACACCAAGTAGAAAGTTTAAGCCTAGGTTCACACAAATGCGGTGAAGAAAACCCCATGATTAGTACGCGTTTCCTGCATTGCTTTCAAATCATATTGCCCTTTGAGATTTGCAGCAGGTGTCAGTGCAATCTTAACAACACTGTATCACACCAGATCACATGGTACAAAAATACAATGCAATCCGGTTGCAGAGGGATTCCAAGATTGGTGCATGCATGACTTTGGTGTGATTTGAATTCATTCAAAATTAATGGGCTCAAATCGCACCACACTGAATTGCAGGTGAATTGAACAGGTGCAGTTCCTGTGTGATTCACATGCAGCTCATGATGTGAACCAAGACTAAATGACTTGAAAGGCCATGGTTTTTCTATGCAGGGTTCTGTAAGGAGCTGCAGCATCTGCAATACAACTGTGAGAGGTTTAAATGGCAGATCAGCAGCCTAAAAGTATTGCGTTTGAAAGTAAATTACTTTTAGGTCACTCAGAGAAAACTTACTGAGACATGATTTGCATGATCAGCAAAATCTACCAACAACTATTTAACACAAAAGCCTACCTTGCCAAAAAAAAGCATTAAATTGCTACATATTTAGTTACACTGAAAAAAGACACACGCTCATCCATGTACAAGCAACAGCAAGGTTCAACTAACAAAAAATCTTGGCAGGCTATAGCTCTACATAGTCCTTGCCGAATCCTAATGTAATCATAAGAGAAAAAGAATGAAAGAAAAGGTGCACCAGCCTCGTGCATTACCATAAGCGTGATTTATTATTTATTAAAAAAAAAGAAAAAGGAATTCCAATATACTCACAAGAGTTTATAAATTCATGCACATTTAAAAAATCCAGTACACAATCCAAAACCGATGCTCAAATGATGCCCATCGACTGGAAGGGAGGCTTACGCATTTCAAGGGGCAGAACCCTCTTCATCAGAGCTGTGCCTGAATTGACATACTCTTGTTAGTATATTGGAACTATTTTTTATTTATTAAATCACTCTAATGGTAATGCACACAGCTGGTGCATCCCCTCTTTTGTCATTATATATATGCTACTGTGTCTGAAGATTCCCCCTATCCCAAGAGGGCAGCAAGGCCTACACATTACCTGAAAATGTATGGAGGAACTGCTTCTGTCATGACATTGACATTGGAAGAATCCTTCTTTACGATTTAGTTTATTAATATGGACTGGCAATGTCCATTGTCCTTTATTGCTGATGTTTAGAAAGTTTAGATAGATAGTAAACTATGTCATTCCTCTTGCCATCCCATCTAATAGTTACTTGTGCACAGAGGCTATTTTAGTTTTTTTTTTTTTTTTATATGCCATCTTTCTGGATACAGTGACATCATCCATTCGTTTTTTATGTGGTTTGAACCTATTATTTTCTCTATTTACCGAGAAGAACCAATAGATGGGAAAAGGAGGGATGAAGGAGGCTTATGTAGAAGTGAAAGTCAAATAAGTAGATTTTCAGCTGCTATCCAGGGATTACTACAATGGAATGAGTAATGGTTCAGAAAATAAATGAAGTTCTCTACTCCCTAATACAACATTAACTGAATTTTTTGTTTTTACAATTCAAACAGTGCATGTAACCGAATCTGACTTATTAAAGAGGTTAAAGTGGTATTAAAAACTTACAAATACCCAGTGAAGTGACTAGCCCTAGGTGATAAACAGAAATGAAACAAATCCTTCTGCAAAAGTTGTACCTGTTTGTCTGCGTCGTTTCTCCTGTAAAGTCTTCTAAAACACACAGATCAAAGGATTTTTCTCAGCAGTAAAAGGCAGGGGGGTGGGGGGTGGGGATCTGATGGCACACACTGCAGAGTTAGAGCACCGAGCTCCCTGAATCCTGAATGGAAGGAAGGGAAACATCCCCCTTTAAAAGGCTCACAGTGAAACATGCAAAGCAGAGGCTGTCAGTCACCTGTGTTTTTTTTTTTTGGGGGGGGGGCAGGTCATCTCCTGGGAGGCTTAGATAATTATTAGTGACTTCAGCAAATAGCACAAAAGTGAGATTGGAGATAAATAAACTATGTGCTTATTATCCAGGCTAGTACATAGTTTAGAGGAAAATGCTTTGTTCATTTTTCATTTTAGAGGTTTACAACCACTTTAACCTCTTGCAACCCCTGTACTACGGGGAACAGCTCTGCACTCAAACTAGTATGGAAGCAAAAGCTGCTATTTTAGCTTTTAATGGGCTATTCCTTTTTTTTTTTTTTAACTAGAGTTCTGCTTTAAGTAGATTACAATTCCGTGTTTGGCCAGGTGCATACACTGGTTACCTGCATTTTTTTAATTGCTATTTAAATTAGAAAAGAGTTGCCCTTTATAATTCGAATTTTGTTTTCACTCACAATTTTTAAACTTCAGAAACAATGGGGGAGACTTACTAAAATTGATGCACACAGAATCTGGTGCAGCTGTGCTTAGTATCCAATCAGCTTCTTACTTGAGTTTGTTCAATTAAAAGAAATGTATGTTTTATTTTTAAGATTCATACTTACCTAGGTGGGAGCAGCATCAGTCTGATTCTGCATCTGTCCCCTTGTGCCTCTAACACTGAGAACTGCACGATTGAACACCACTGATCGATCAGCTCTCACAGCTCCTTGAGCAGAGAGCTGGTGACTGTCAGTCAGAAGCTCTCTGTTCTGTGCCCCCCCCGTGCTCACCGGGGTGCTGGGCCGTGGAGGGGCGGGAACGGCCGGCTCAGGCTCAGGCTGCTTGCTGAGAGGCTAAGCCGAGTTCCGGTCCAGGCATGTGTGGGGATCTTGACTTCATTGTCCCGATCTTGCCTGAGCCTGGATTGGCTCTGTGACGTCAGCTAACAGTGGGCTTCAGCCCGCTGTCTGCTGAAAACGGGTCACAGGAGTGCAGAATGAACTGCACTACTGTGATCCACAGGGGAAGTACAGACAAACAAGCTTTGGCTGTAATCCTCCTTTAAACTTTGACAATAAAACCTAGAAGCTGATTAGTTATTATGCACAGCTTCTCTAGATTCTGTGTGCACCAGTTTTAGTAAATCTCTCCCAATATTTGCTTATCACCTAGGAAAGAAGCAATTTACATTGGTGGATTAGTTAAGGAAATGCCTTATTATGTAGTACTATATTTTATAGTTCCCTGCCCCTGTTTATTTTGTGTTTTAATCATTCTGAATCAAGCTCTGGCTATACACTGTCAAAAATGTTGCTGATATCCTTTCTAAGTCATACAGGCCATCGGCTATCCAAAGGGTGGCATCCAGACAGCAGCACCCCTTCCTCATTCTTCATGTTGCTGGCAAGTCTGCCATGCCTGGGATACTCTTTGACAGAGTATGGCCAGAACTTGAGCTCCTAATCCCGATGCTCTATTTATTGTTGAATTAATTATTTTCAGTCAAACACAGCATTATTTTTACTACTAAATAGCATGTGGAAATCAATGCATACACTGCACAACACAACCTTGCACAACCAGGGACATACTTGGTACGCATTTACTTTATATAATTTACCTATTAGTGGTCCCATTGGTGATCTGTAAGTTATTGTGAGAATAGGTAAAAACCCATATTTGAACTGCACAGGCAATGCAGTAAATCATTTATATAATGAACATAGCTGTTAAATAAAACAGAAAAAAAGGACAGAACAGACTGCTTCCTTGGTTCTGTCAAGTTGATATACTATCCTTGTTAGGTAGTGACATTTCAGTTGAATCATTCTTTGACATGGACCACACAAATCTCTGGACCCAGCCACTTCAGATTAGGATCCTGCGAAGATAGAAATCATTACTTTCTGTATGTCCAGCCATGTAACAAATGGCATAAGGTCAGTGCCCAAGTAGATGGCAAACAGTCTTGCCTGAAATAACTGTTTGTTGTGTCTGTTATTTTAAGTATTAAATTGTGGCTAATTATGGAGACTCAAGCCCCGTACACACGTTTAGATAATCGGACGACATATCGTTCTCATTTTGTTGATGATACTAACTTCGAATTCAACAATGCGTACAAACCGTATGAATTTTGTGGTACGATTCAGGAAAAGCTTCCTGGTTGCTTAGCTATGTATCAGACGGTGTAAAACAAAAACAATGGCAGCCGGGATTTTTCCGTACTATATTAGTGTTTCTGATAATGCGCGGTCTTTGTCGATCGATTTTTAGCGGACGCATAGTGTATTGATGAAACGATTGTCGTTCGCGGGGCTATCGTACAACAGAAGTTTTCCTGTTTGTCCCTTCGGATTTTTTTGGATGAACTGTCGTGATCGGCTGTCGAAAGCTGTGTACTAACGATCAGATTATCGTGCGATCAGGTCGAAAGCGAGTTTTATCGTACGATTATCGGAACATGTGTACGGGGCATTATGCTGGCCATACATGTACAGATTTCTTTTCTGTTCAGCTTGCAGGCTAAAGAGAAACAAATCAAACAGATTCCTCCATCCATGCTACACAGCAAAGATGGAGAAATCTCGTTCTGTGGCTATTGTACTTTTACAGCTGGTCCTGCAGCTCTGCATGTTGTAATAATTATATTTATAATGTATTATTATCATTTCAATGGGAGATTAAGTAGAAACTCCAATAACATGTATATCAGACACAAAACTAGGCTTGACAGTACAATCTCCAGGTCATGGAAAACTCCACTATGTATGTTGCCTAAGGCTACATGCCATATTCTGAAAATAATGAAACAACAAATACCTCTGCTATGGATTGCGGGGGTCGAGGGATATTTCAAGCATAACCATGGATTTGCTGTCGACATTTCTAGACTATTTTATTATTGCGGTGCCTGTAATACATCTCACAAAGGCTTTCCTATTTTATGTACAGTTTGCACTATTTGGCATCCCTATTTAAACCACTTTTAAGTACAAATCAATCTATCCCTTTGTTACCTTCTATGGATATCTTCATCTTGTTTCACTAAACCTTTCACAGTGGAATCTTTGTGTCTCAGGTTTAAGCTTATGGTATTCTTAAATAGCTACAAACTTTAACACAAATGTTGGGACAAAAGAAACTTTATCTTATTAAAAATTGAGAAATTCATCGGTTGCAAACTAAAAGTAATTATTTAACAAACAGTAATTTTTCACTTTTTAGGCCTCATGCTAACTTTCTCCTCTGAACACCTTTTACTACTGTCAGAAAAAAACAGCTTAAAAAAAAGCACATAAAGCAGCGTATGGTCAGAATATGAATTTATTCTGGCCATTGGAATGAGTGAAAGCCCAATCCCTAAATGTATCTGCCCAAAAGTTCCTCTCTTGAACAGACTGATGATGGAGTTTTTCTTCAGTCTATAAATGCTCCTCTTCTAATAAGCCTTTTAATGCCTGTCCATGCACAGATACAAGGACATTTGCTAAACCTGGAGCACACAGTATCTGGTGCAGTTGTGCATAGTAACCAATCAGCTTTTAACATAAGATTGTTCAATTTAGCTTTGACAATAAGTCTCGATTCACACTATTGAGACCTGAAAGTTGCGCAACTTTTGGTGTGACTTTGCCAGGCGATTTCCTGGCAATTTGCTGGTGACTTGAGTACTACTTTTGTAGCAACTTTGTCTCATGCAGTTATGCAGAGATAACAGCATCGAAGAAGATGCCATGCACTGCCTGGGTAATCTTCCTGTAATGTTGGATCCAAATCACCTCAATATAGATGATGATCCGACTTGGAAGAGACTTCCATTAAAGTATATAGGCACAAGTCAGATAGAAGTCACCTTGAAGTAGTGCAGGAACGTTTTCTAAAGTCAGAGCGATTTCAGTAGTGCTAATTAAGACAGCTCTTATTGACTAACATGGGATTTCACATGTGATGCGACTTGGGGTCTCACAAGTTAGATCCCAAGTCGCGGCAGTGTGAACCACGCCTAAGACCTAGAAGCAGATTTATTACTATGCACAGCTGCACCAGATTTTGTGTGCTCCAGTTTTAGTAAATTCTCCCCTCAGGCTAACATAGAGGTGCTTTAACAGGCTGAAAAAAAAAAAGTCAAACACCTGAAAAGAGGTGTTTTTTAAGCCCTGTGTGCATGAGCCCTTACCCAGCTGAGAGAAACAGTCAGTATAACTGCATATTTAGGAGAATGATAGTCAGGAAACATATTACCAAGATATAACCACATTATGGTCAAAGTTTTGTCTCTGTCTTGACTCCAAATGCTAAAAACATCCACAACCATCCCTTCAAATTAATTTACAACCCATTCAACAAAGGTGAACAAAAGTTATAAGTGAATATATGAATTTGATATTTGGGTTGGCCCTTGAGATGAGTTATTGCAGTATACTCATGCAGTTGCTATTTTTCTAGTTTTAGCCACAAAGGCACTGTTTTACCTTGCTCCTACACCTACCCCAAGGGGAGACACTGCATGATTGGGCTGCGCCATATACTTCAAATGTGTATGCACCTCCAGATGTTTGGTAAGCTTTGGTAATTGTTCTATTTGTTTTCTGATTGTGGTTGGATGTGCAAACAAATGCCTAATTAGGATGCTTTTTGTGAATTTCAGTTTGTTGTTAAACTCTCCTAAATCCTGAAGAAGCGGGGTTCCTGTGAAAAGCGTTGAAGCGTTTAACCCACATTGAAGACACCCCAAGTTAAAGAAAAAATATGATTTCATCTCTCATGATAATTCTAACACTGGGAGTTACATACCGTGGGTGAAACACTCTGTGTACAACTTTTATAACCTTTTGGATTTTTGTAATAAAATAGTACATTTTTTAAATTGTTGGTTCTATGTTCTTAAAAATCCATCTTTCTTTTTTGCATAACATGTATCATCACCAGCCAAGTTCTCAAGAAAAAAAAAAAAAAAAACCCCATGAAAAAGACATTTTAGCAATACATATTAGAAATTCACCGTAAAACATGATCACCATACAATATTCCCATACATGAATCTTCCCCTTTTTGTGCAAAATTACTATACACCTTTTAGTGTAGCAGAGTGTTTTGAGCCATTCTGTATTTCACCTTTGTAAGGTCCTTATTTTATTTATTATCTCAAATGCCAAACATTTCACAGCAACAGAACTCATGGTTTGTGCTGTTGTCATGGTTTTAACTCTTCCACTGTATGTTCTGTTAGGTAAGCGCAGCCATAGCTCCCGGATTGTCCCCCGTCAAGAAACAACCAACACTATTCCCAGAAGTGCGCTATCCACTGGATGAACCTGAGTTAAGCCCACACGAGAATGTGTCCCTTCTCAAATCTTCTTCTTCATTATACACAGTCCCATGTTCCCAAGAGGGCCTTGCCCGAGTTACAGTAGATATGTCAGTTTTGTAGAGCCTAGGCAGTCACAAATGTATTCTCATATATCACAAACTGCTACCGCAGGGGTTTCGAATCATGAAAAAGAGTAAGTCCTGAAATTCCTTAAAAAGGAAAAGCCAGGAATGCAGTTTCAGTCAGGTATCTCTGCAAAATATGGATTAACAAACTCTAAGCATATTGGTTCATTGTTATATTACTGCTGCTGATTAGTAATCCCTTTGTTTAGAGATTTAGAGAGAAGGGCCTTTATCTTCTTGATTTCAGCAATACATTTTAATGGTTACCTATTCATGATACATTTGCATTTGTGTCATATACAGATGATTAATGAATGAATTTTCACAATAGTCTGCATATATTTATACTGTATTAAGGCTGAATACTAATTCTCACATGTTCCTGCTAGCAATAGGATATAGATCTCAGTACATTTATTCTATTTCTTTAAGCTTTCTCCTTATTGACCCTACATAGTCTATGCAAATAATACTGCAGAGCACCAGAAATCCTACTACATTTCATTACATTTGTAAAATAATGAAATATGAAACAATACCATGAATTTTGTAAATTAAATTTTTAGAAAGCAATCTATTATGATTCTTTAACAGATCAATTATTGCCATTCAGCACAAAGGGATTGGTAGTGTAAGATTTCAGTGTGAGAGGTACGAGCATTTGGATCTCAGGCTCCAAGTATAGAATGGGATGAGTGTACAGAAAAAGGGTTATTTACGGGCCCCACTTTTAAGAAGAGCTATCGATATCCACTCTCCATACATACATCCACTACATACTGTAATGTCGGTCAACACTTCATGCTTAATGCAGCAAAAAAAAGGATTTTTGTAAAATCTTACCGTAAAATCCTTTTCTCTTAGCTCATTGACAGACGTAGTCCTCGGTGATACACCACCTTCGGGTTATGTTGCCTCCACAGGAGCAGGACTAGACAGGAAATTAAAAAGCTCTGGCCACACCCCAGGGGCAGTCCCAGAGGGTATATCCTCTCTCTCTCTGCCTCAGCAAATCAGTTATGTGAAAAAGCAGTCTTTAGAGATTTTAACCCAACTCAAAAAAACAGAGGGGCGGGGACTACGTCTGTCAATGAGCTAAGAGAAAAGGATTTTACGGTAAGATTTTACAAAAATCCATTTTTCTCTAGCGCTCATTGACAGACGTAGTCCTCGGTGATACACCACCTTCGGGACGTCCCAGAGCAGTATCACAACTGAGGGGTGGGAAAATGGAAATCAAATCCCAATCTAGAAGGCCCAACCGGTGCCAACTAGACGTTTACAATGCTCATCCTTAATGATGAGACTCAACAAAAAAAGAGAAAACAATTTTTTTTTTTTTTTTTTTTTCAAACGGAAAAAAAAAACCCTCGAGGTAGACCACCGGTCTCCTCAAATTGCGGCCTGCAAAACCTTGCGGCCAAATGAGGCATCCGCCGATGCCGTCACATCAATTTTATAGAATTTTGTAAAGGTATGTACTGACGACCAGGTGGCCGCCTTACATACCTGGACCACTGACGCCTGATGGCGAAAGGCCCAGGAAGTACTGAGCGCTCGAGTGGAGTGCGCCCTAACAGGGAACGGAGGACTCTGACCCTTAATAGAATAAGCCTGTACCACCGTTTGTCTAATCCATTTGGCAATGGTCGCGGCAGATGCAGGCAAACCCTTTCTGGGGCCATCCGTGATCACAAAAAGTGAATCCGTCTTACGGAATGATTCCGTAGCTTTCAGGTATACCCTGATTGCCCGAACCACATCTAAGGAATGCAACGCATGTTCCCGATGATGCTTGGGCTGAGGACACAAGGAAGGTAGTACAATATCTTCATTCAGATGAAACTGAAACCACCTTAGGAAGAAAAGATGGCTTAGGATGAAGTACTACCTTATCCCTATGAATCACTAGGTATGGGGACTGGCATGATAATGCAGCCAGTTCTGACACCCTGCGAGCAGAAGTAATAGCCACCAAGAAGGCCACCTTCTGGGATAAAGTAAGCAAGGGAATCTCCCTGATGTTTTCAAAGGGAGGTTTCTGTAGAACCGACAAAACCAAATTAAGATCCCAAGGCGGTAAGGGCGCGCGGACTGGAGGAGCCAGGTGCCGCACCCCCTGGATGAAATTCCGCACCAAGGATTTGGTAGCTAAAGGCTTCTGAAAGAAGATTGCTAATGCTGAAACTTGACCCTTGATGGTGCTCAAGGCTAGCTTCTGCTCAACCCCCTGTTGCAAAAAGGCCAATATTCGAGACACCGAATAGGTACGTGGAGGAAATCCTAAAGATTCGCACCACGCAATATAAGTTTTCCATGTGTGATAATAGACTTTGCTGGAAGTCGCTTTCCTTGCTTTAATAAGGGTAGGAATGACTGAAGCTGACAAACCTCTGTCCTTCAGTACTTGGGTCTCAATGGCCAGGCCATTAAACCCAGCGACTGTAAAGCATGATGGTAAATTGGTCCTTGAGACCACAGACACTCCCTGAGACGAAGTTCCCACGGAACGTCTACGACTAACATGTCCAAGTCGGCCAGGCTGGCTTGAGGAGGCCAGCCTAGAATTTCTAGGACCACTGGCGCTGATTGGATCTGAACCAGGCGTCCCTAGAGGTATCTGGCCCCGACCATCCGAGAAAGTCTGGTCGTTTTCTGTTCCCACACATTTATCAGATACCTGATAGTTATCAGGAAAGGTGATCTTTTCTGGTTGAACCTCAGGGACCGAAGTCACCCGACTAGAGGCTACTTGGCCTATCTGGTCAACCAGATCCGATTCCTGTGAGGTATCGGGACTAATCTTAGGAAAAGGTAAAGGAAAAGATCTATTCAGGGAACGGTAATTACCGCTTCCTGTAGTACTTAAATGTTGGAAGGGAAGAATCGCACCGGTAGTAGTGGTTGATGCTCGATCTAATGTCCTGAATACCGGTGAAAACGTCCCCCCACCCTGAAACCGGGTGGGGGCGCACCTTCAGGCTGTGTACTCCTTTGCTTCGGGTTTGGCTGGGTTGGTCCTTTGCTTGTCCGACCAGCCCTTCTTGAACCCTCCTGGAGGAGTCTTGCCTTTCCCGCTAGTACCAGCCGGGCGCCCTTTATGGGCGGTAAAGAAAGGTCCTCGCTTGTTGCGAGGTCCCTTAGCTTTAGCAGCCTGTGGCAAAAAAGTGCTCTTGCCCCCAGTGGCATCCTTAATGATTTCATCTAGGTTGGCCCCAAATAGACGATTCCCCTGAAAGGGGAGATTTGTCAAGGTCTTCTTGGAACCTAGGTCAGCTGACCAGCATTTTAACCATAGCACACGTCTGAGGATCACCGCTGTCTTAGATGCATACCCTAATAAGGGAGTAGTGTCCAAGGCTGCGTCACAGATAAACTGTAGCCCTTGTATAATCTGTTCCATCAAATCAGATGTCTCCTGGGGAATATCTTTTCCCCTAAGATCTTGGCGTACCATTTTCGCCCATTCCGTAAGTGTCTGGGAAACTAGACCAATAACAATTACTGGTCTAAAAGCTGACCCTATCAGAGAGAAGATGGTGCGGGACTCTGCTTCCATCTTTCGATCCACCGGATCCTTAAAGGACGAAGTGTCCTCCACTGGAATAACCGTGGCTTTATTTAGCCTGGAAATAGGCGGATCCACGACTGGTGGTACCGTCCATTTCTTAATGATGGATTCCTCAAACGGATAGCGTCTAGCAATACGCTTGGAAATAGTAAAGGTACGTTTAGAATGCTCCCATTCTCCTTTAATCTGATTACCGAAACATTTAGGTACAGGAAAAGCCTTCATCGTCTTGATGGGCTTATTAGTACCAAAAGGAATCTCTGTTTCAGTTGCCTCTGCCGGTAAAGCCTCAAGTTTTAAGGTTTCCTGCACTGCCACAACTAGTGCGTCCACCAATGCTTCTTCCTGAATAATAGCAGGAGAAGAAGCGTCCTCCTCACTGTCTGAGGGGGCTTTACCTGGGATAACAGCCCTTGCAGAGGAACCTGCAACTGCCGTGACCACCTCTGAATCTGAGTCAGAGGTGTCAGATGGTATAGGGGTAGGCGGGGGTCGCTTCCTTGACCCCCGTCCCTGACAGGCCGCCTCCACCCGAGCCACCATAGACTCCAAAATTGCTGTAAATGACTCTATACTCTGTGCACCGGCGGGTCCCGTGGCCACCTCGAGGGAAACAGGTGGGGGAATATGTGTGGCAGGGTCCATGATAACTCCAGTTACTTTTCTTTTTTTTTTTTTTTTTTTTCGACCCCCAGCGCCACAAAAGCCCCTTAGTGTTACCTGCTAGGGATCCCTATCGATCGAGAGAGAGAGAGATAGACCCCCAGGCTCACCACTTGATGCTCAGAGTTTAACTGCAACAGGTTACAGCGCTGTCTTAACAAACAGGAAGTCTTTTGGCTGGCTGCCCAGGAAGAAAGGAGGCGGCTCCGCCCCTCTGTACGCCTTCCGGCGCCTCCCCCAAGCTCCACGAGGTGTTTGGATCACCTCAAACATGGCCGCCCCCATGCTGGAGACACGAGGCTACGCCAAAATGGCGGCCCGTGCGATCCAGCAAAAAAAATGGCGGCGGCCCGTACTGAATAGCGGTGTGCTGCAGGGCACACAACACTCTCACTGCATGGGGATATGGCGTGGTTGGCGGTACCGGCCCTGGCGGACCGCATGGCCGTTCGGGAGGCCTGCTAATAGCTGGAGATCTGATTAGAAAGGCAGTCTACATGTCCGTGGCTTCTGACTGGTAGGTAGCTTATTCTTAACCCATAAGATTCCCAGAATGCCACAGATTACATCTTTAAAACATGTATACAATTAGATTGTTAGCTCCCAAACCAAGCCTCCTGGCTTTTTGCACACATAAAATCACACTCAAAGTAGGAGGATCTGTGTCATGTTGTAGGATAGAAAGGGACTCTATCTTACCATACAGAGAGGGGCCCGCGTTCACCACAAAACCCGTCAGGGGGAAAGGGGGAACATACTACTCACCATACCGGAACCAGGCGGGCACCAACTCCTGACAGTACCCCTCTCCACCGGGGCGGGAGGGCTGTCGACCGATACGGACGCCGTGACTCATGGTCTTTGGCGTTTCAGCGAGACGTTTAACTCGCGTGGACAGTCCTTTAATGGGACTTTGTCGCGGCCGACCCAGCGCGGAGCTATGGCCTGCACGCGCTCGTAGGCTGAACTGGGGTGACCACCGGATCTCAACATCCAGCCCGTCGCCCAGTTCAGCTTTCTTGCTTGAAGATCTCACAGGAACACTGGAGAAAAAAGCTGTCTAAAAAAATCCTTTAAGAAAAAATTCTTGCCAGGACCTAAGATCCCAGCAAGGTGTCTAGGTCCTTACTCCTAACTAGACAGAAAATAACTGATTTGCTGAGGCAGAGAGAGAGAGGATATACCCTCTGGGACTGCCCCTGGGGTGTGGCCAGAGCTTTTTAATTTCCTGTCTAGTCCTGCTCCTGTGGAGGCAACATAACCCGAAGGTGGTGTATCACCGAGGACTACGTCTGTCAATGAGCGCTAGAGAAAGAACTGATTTAAAAAGACACAGTCACATGGCTGACAGATCCGTGACCAGACACTCCACATGAGGTTTTTTCTTCCATTCAGACGTATATTAAGTATATAGTACTCCTCATGAGGTTTTTTCTTCCATTCAGACGTATATTAAGTATATTAAGCTATATACAGTTAAAATACATTTTTAAAGCAGCATTAGGTCTGTAGCAAGGTCATATTGACGCTCTATAAATACCTTAGTTAGTATTGGGATTACTTTAGTTGTTAGTGTGAGCCCCAAAGGATAAAGTATTAAGGGCTAGGTTAAAGCTCCTCTCCAGCCAGGACCCCTTCTCCCACTAAACATTACCCCTATTTCCCAATAACTAATCCTCCAATAAATAAAGATACGCTAGAAATACATATCTGAAACCAGGGTGAAGTGGTGTGCCAAGTTCCACGTTTACTCTCTTCTTCACTGGAGTGGGGGGCCCCTTTTCAGGTACTCACATTGCTGCATTTTGACATGAACATTTCCCATAGACTGTCCAGCATCAGGTCCTCACACTGTGCTAAAAAACTTAATTGATGGTGGTATGACATCACAAAAAGAGAGCAGCAACAAGACCAATCATGGTTAGCAGACCCAGACTGCAAACGTGGAAGGTTACGTTATGGGGGATTCAGGTAGGTTAAAAAGGGGCTTAGAAGGGCTTTTTTCCTAAAATAAAAATGGTGAATGAATGGTAGGAATAGGTTGACTTATTTTTGCCCAGAGAAGGGCTTCAGGGGGGATTAAAGCTGAAGGCTAGTTGGAAAAAAAAGAAGTTGCAATCCTTTTTAATAATACGCAGCATAAAGGACTGAGACTCACATGTGCTCAGCACTAACAGAAAGGACAGATATTCCTATCTCAGATTTAAGTGTGCTATGAGCAGTTAGTCAAGTCTGATCACTGAGATTTAAGCTGGCCATAGATAATTCATTTTTGTTTTCTGTTCAAAACCTCAAAAAATTCCCCCAAGAGGTTCCTTTATCCACACAAGTGAGGTGAATAGTGGAATCCCCCAACCGGGGTACTGTATTTTGAAAGTGGGACTCACCGCTGCCAGAATACACTGATCAGCGATTGCAGCTGCTGATCAACAGAAGCTTTCCACCATTCCCAAATTGATATGATATGTCTTGGGTGCAGCCAACTTCTATTTAAAGGAAGAGTTCACCTTTCATAATATGTTACATGCTACACACCCATACTCAGGGTGTAATATGTTACGAAACGACCGGCCCCCGCACCTCCCTGATCCCCACTGTGACAGCTAGTGGGGTTCTTCTCCCCCTGCTAGCTGTAACAATTAAAAAAAAAAACATGGCCTCCGACTGCCCGCCTGCGTCACTGACTGATAGGGCTTTGTGTATAGAAAACTACAAGGTCTGTCAGGCTTTGTGGCTATTGGCTTGTAGTTTTCAATGAATTACAACAGAGCTGTGGAGCGCCATGGTAGTTCATTAATGCTTCCTGTCAGATTGTATCTGCTTACCCGTATGGGATGTATGGGCAAGCAGATATTCTGGCAGATCTGCTGGAGACCTGCCAGAATATATATATATATATATATATATATATATATATATATATATACAGTATATATAAATACATTTTTCTGTTTTGCTTATTTTATAAAATATATTTACTTTATGATTATTAAACAGTGGCTGTCCAGTGATTTTTGGTATTAGCGTCTCTATTACCCATGAAAAGCCAAAATTTAACAAAGAGATTCACCCTCCACCATGGACCTCATGGGATTCGCCTCTAAGTCTGGGTAAGTCAATCAACTTCAAATTTCACAAATCCTTTGCAAACTGAACCTGGGCAGATTGACACATCACTAGTTAGGGCTCTTTCACACGGGCTTTCCGTATGTCCGTTTTTCATCCCATCCGTTTGCGGATGAAAAACGGACATAATGTATCTCTACGTAAATACGGATGTCATCGGATGATCATCCACTGACATCCGTTTTTCGTCAGTTCAGTTCAGTTCAGTTTTTTTGAACGGAGGAGAACCCTATTTTTTCTTCCTTTCAAAAAACGGAACGGACGCAAAAACGGATGTCAGTGGTGTCATCCGCTGACATCCGTATTTACATAGACATGCATTATGTCAGTTTTTCATCCGCAAACGGATGGGATGAAAAACGGACATACGGACCGGATGACACAAGTGTCATCCGTGTTCGTTACAAAAAAAAAAAAAAGGACCTGATCGGGCAAAAAAAAAGGAACGCCCGTGTGAAAGAGCCATTAGAATGTTTCTTCTCTATTCTGACTACCTGACTACCTGACCCCCCCATGTGACATACCCTGAACCTTCTGATGGGCCCTTTGACACAAGTTGCACACAAATTACGCCTACCCCTTGGCCTAGACAACCACAACTGTTTCAGCATCACAACATGTTCGACAGTTATAAGGATGCTAGTCTGGTGACCTTACCCAAATCTTTTTAGGGATAGAATATGTGTACTCCTTTACAAAAATAAGCACTAAGTAAACAGTACTGATCTAAGCCCGCTCTTAAAAGGTAGGTTCCATTGTTCTCTTTTCTGCAGATTCTGGATTATATGATTAATTACATCTCACAAAGATGTACTTAACTTTGTAATAGTATAAGTGATACATAATTAATGAAAGACAAAACAACCAAGCTGATTCAGAATTCATACATACACATAATTGATGAGCTGGCCAAAACAAATCCAAAGCTCCTGTCCAGAATCTTTGTGGCTTCAACTATATGCAGGACTGAACTACTGCAATGCAGACACTAAGCTGCCTATTGCATTAAAATATAATTAAATAAATAAATAAATATTATTTGGGCATTAAAATGTCCCTTCTTGATGATTTCACTGTCTGCAATATGACATATAAATCACTTGATTCAGTGGCTGTTGAACAAGATTACAACAGCAATGTATATTTTTCTGACTCACATGTACAATTCACTTTTCAATCAGTAAAAATCAGTATAAACACACGGCATGGTTTGATTTTCATTGTTATGTCATATCACTAAGTAAAATTACAACACAGTTATTTTCAGTGTCCATGCCAGATATTTACAGTAGATACATAGGGGCTGATTTACAAAAAAACTGGAGAGTGCAACATTTGGTGCAGCTGTAACAGTACATAAAGTTTTTTGGTGCAAAGCCCCCGTGACCTGCGCTCAGAGTGGTGTAGACTTTAGTCCACCTTATTGAGGTATTACGACTATTCCTGTAACTGTGGACACGACAACCCAGGAAAAATGCTATGGCCTTGCTGCCCCTTACACGACCAGGGAAGTCTGGAAACACTGTAACAACAAACAGACACAAGGGCACACCCGCCTAGTGCATTATCATTTGGATGGTTTATTTAAAAATAAGGATTAAAAATACTCATAAACGAGTTCTTGTTAAAAGCATGTCACAAAAGGAACGCAGTCCTCAGTAAAGGTATCCGAGGATGAGTAGTCCCTTAGATTCTTGAAGGCTAACGCGTTTCGAAACCTAGCCAATTCCTCAGAGCCTCTGGTGCAGCTGTGCATGATAGCCAATCATTTTCTATCTTCAACTTGTTCAATAAGCCCTCTTTCACATTGAAATTGTGCGACTTCATCTGAAATCGCACGATTTCAAATCCTTATATCAGTGCAACTTTGTAGACATCTGTGCGGCTTCATGTACATATGTCTATGCAAGTCGCACTCGCAAATTGCCAAAAGTAGTCAATCCGTCACCGCAAAGTTGGCTTTGCACCGACAAGTTGTTCCAATGTGATAAAATGTGATAAAAAAAAACCTGGAAGCTGATTGGCTACCATGCAGAGCCGCACCAAATTTTGCACTTTCTAGTTTTAGTAAATCACCGCCATCGTTTTGGAATGGCCATTTATTACTTGACAACGATTTGGTCACGTCAAAGCAGACCTGCATTCAGATGCTAACAGGCAGTTGTTCTTGATTGTGATTGCACAATTAAATCCCTGTACACTCATAAGCGTTTGTCAGTGCAGACCTAGTGAGTCATGATTTAATAATACATCCCTGCCTTGTTCTAGGAGTTTTACTATTGTAGAAGCCAAACACTCAGGGTGAGATTAAGTACATAGTTTATAGCTACAAAAGTCAGTTTTGCGTAAATTAAAAAAAAAAAAATAAAGCTTTTTCATGCATCCTGTATTCATTTTCACATCATGTACAAGCTTTGCTGAAAGGTAATCCACCATGATCCCTAGGCCCTATCATGTATATTTTGGGTACAATAGCTCAAGTATAGCCTTGGAATGTACAACACTGATTGGCAGCTCCTTGTTAACGCGTAAAGGAAGGCATTCATTCTCGCAGAGGTATGACGCACAACACTGAGCCATTAGTTATTTTTAACCATCACTGTAAGAAAAGAAAGTCAGCCTGACTGTCACAGATTAATCATAAAGGTGATTAGCTCCAACTATAGCACATGTTGCTATTGTATAGTGTTTATCCAAACGCTGCAAAGACCAAATCCCCCCCTCCCATAACGATACAGAAGATTATATGTCATTTTTTTTTTTTAATGTAAACTATATAACACAGTGAAATCAGATATCAGTCAGTGAATAACAAGTATCTTTTTCAAAGCTAATTTTGAGAGATGCATGGAAAGAGGTAATTACCTGAGGTGATCTCCCAACAAATCTCTAGTCATACCTGGTGCACAGTCAACCTAAATCAGGATGAATACGAAGAGCAGAGAAACGTGATGAGCCTTGCCTGATCAATGCTCTGATCTCTCTGCAATCCCTGCAGAGCTGCAGTGCTCTCCTGGCTCAGTGTCACTGTCTTCATCCACGCTGTATACAGGCAAGTCGCTTTACACCAGCTGAGATACTGCTGAGCCCTCACAAAACCATAAGTTAGGAACATTATGCTAATTGCAATATACCGGGTATTTAACATTCAGTATTGTTCACATTACATGATGTGCCAAGAGAAAAGGAGAGAACGTCACTAGAATATCAACTACTAGAGCAAACAGCAATCATTTTATGGCAGCAAGGCGGTGCATCTTCAAGTGCAATTAACCAGTTGCCTTGGCAGAATCCAAAGAACTCAATCAGCTGACCCTAATGGGAAATGCTTACAAGTTTCTACCTAATCACAAGCATACAGCAGTGTCTGTGTTGACAGTTCTCTAAGGCTACATGGATGGTGGTAACGACAAATCAGCTCTTGTTTTTTTATACTTGCTGTCAGGTAATAAAGTAATGGTACATGTAAGCACCGTTCGAAAGAATAGAACTAGAGATATTAAAGCGGAGTTCCACCCTGGGAATAATTTTTTTAATAAAAATACCCCCGGGACAGTCAGGGCTAGTACATTCCACAATGGCTAGCCTCTGATCTGTCCCGGGTTGCACTTACCTTTTAGAAGAAAAACTTACTTTGAAAAATTATTGTCCAGCGCTGCCATCTCAGGTGTGGGCAGCTTGAAGCCAGCGCGTTCCTCTTCTGTGTCCTCTTTCGTCTTCTTCGGTCCCACGATGCACTGCGCCGGCCCCCGCCGTCACTTTTGGGGCTGCAGCGTCATCCCTGCACAGCTTCTGGGCATGCCCAGAAGCTGTTTAGCAAGGTATGATCGCGCCTACACCGGAACTGACGTCGGGGCCGGTGCAGGCGCATTGATTCCTGGGAGCGATGACGTTCAGCTCCCAGGAATCAATGCAAGCCAGGAAGTGACGAATCGCCGTGGCCACCGAGGGGAGGAAGAGGAAGTAAGGTAAGTATATTTTCTTCTGAACCAGGTAAGTAAGAAAAAAAAAATAGCGATTATCCATTTGTTTTTCAGGTGACCCCGGGCATGAAGATGGAGGTAAGTTTAATTTTAGGGTGGAACTCCTCTTTAAACCCAAAATACACTGTATGGAGCACATTTATTTTGTCATTTTCTAATAGGAATGGCTGGCAGTCAGTATTTTATTAGCATGGTAGGTAAACGTGAGACTTGTTGCTGATTAAGAATTAAATAATTTTCCAAAGTAAGGGTGGCAACTTTAGTACCTGACAATCATTTGTGCCATCATCTTCCTAAACTGGTCCATAGACTGAAATGAGGGCACCTAGAATTGCTACACATACAAAGTGTGTGGGGGACCCTAAATCTCAGTAAACACACAGAACAAAAGAGCGCTTAGAGACAAGCTTGTAGGTGAAGAAAAGCCCAATCGCCAGTAATCACTGACTGCAATGACAGCTAGAGGCCCCATGGTGGTTAACATAAAATCCAGTCCAGTATTGACCAAATGTAAACAGGAATAAAAACCACAATTAAAAACCATTAGATGGCTGCCTGGATGGAAATCCTAGCTGTTTCACTTTGGCTGCATCGTCGTCCATGTCAAAAATGGAGAAGGGTGGCCACGGGTGCTGATGGAAAGGCAGAGACTATGGCAACATGTTCCGCACGCCTGCACCTTTTCAAGCCCTGTCAAGGGCTTGATAAGGTGCAGGCACGTGAAACATGTTGCCATAGTGACAAGACCAACTCGATTTTGGCTTGCCCTCCACTGCCTGCTCACTCCTCTGACTGCTGTCCGGCTTCCTGGCGCAGAGATTGACATCATCATCACCGGTTGCCTTGTCAACCTCTGGTTGCCCAGTGCGTTCCACGGACTCAGAACGCTGCTTTTATCTCCTCTTCCAGCTTCAGTCCATCTGCTGATCGGGCGCCCTTGGTACATCCAGTGTGTCCCCCGGCAGGAGCTCCCTGCCTTTCCATCGACACCCGTGGTCATCCCTCTCTGTTTTTGACAAGGATGCAGAAAGGATCCAGGTGGCCATCTAAAGGTTTTTAATTGTGGTTTTTATTCCTGTTTACATTTGGTTAATAAAGACTGGATTTTTATGTTAACCACCGTGGGGCCTCTTGCTGTCATTGCACTGTTATCAGTGATTACTTGCCATTGGGCATTTCTTCACCTACAAGCTTGTCTCTAAGCACTCTTTTGTCCTGTGTGTCTATTGGCAATTGACTCTCCTTCCCATGGAGGTTTTTTTGAGCAGCTAAGACAATCCAGGCTGTCCAATTCACCACTATCTTCTTAGCGGGTGCCAGATCTTCTTTTGTGGACCTATACCCTGAATCTCAGGCCTCTCCAATACGCCATATCCACACTTATTCACAGTTCGGAAAATACTTGCCTGTACCGGTACCTTGCTACTGGTCGGTATGGCCTTACAACATATGGTGTGTCAATAGTACAGAGAGTGTGGCAAAGGTCATCGCTGCTAGAAAGAATTAAAGTATAACTACAGGCTAAACATTTTTTTTTCATTTTAGATAGAGCAAGGGATGGTTATACCCGTGCCAGGTTTTCTTTTTTTTTTTTTTTTTTTTTGCCATCTGTGTCCCATTGAGAGATTTTCCTTCACTTCCTGTCTCATAGCCAAACAGTAAGTGAGAGGAAATCCCTGCAAATTAAGCACATTCCTTAGGGACCCCTAAGTCACTAGAACTAGTGACCCCATTGGAAGATTTCCCCTCTATAACTTTTCTGGGGGCAACCCAACATTTGGGATTTTCTTTAACTTTCACTTTCAATGATATTGGTAAACAATACAAATATAGAGGGTGAATCTCCCTTATGGTTACACAGACAGCAATAAAAGCAAGCAGTCTAGGTAAACAGTACAAAGTGCATATGCATCTACATAGAGCATATACATCTCATAGAAACATTATAGATTTGCATCTTACACAGAGTATATTGACACCAAGAAATGCAAAAAGTTAGCCCCCAAAATGTATAAACAAGCATATAGGCATATCAAACAAAGATGTTGCACCCCTCAGGAACAGAGTCATGGTATAACACTAAATTACCCCTCAACACTGTAGCAGTCAATCAATAATAAGACCTACTGAGGTCAAACCCAAAGTATCTAACCATGGTGCCCAGAGCTTATCAAATTTGCCGAAACGCTCTCTGTGCCATAGATACATTTTTAAAATCATAGGGTATTTCCCACTTGAGATATCGATTCTTTCAGTGTAGGACAATCTGTCAATTTTAGGTGCCTTAGAATTAACTTAAAGACCTAAAAAAAAAAGGGGTCCTAGCTACGGCTTGTTTAGGTATACCCTCAGCAGAGAGATCACATAGAATACCCAATAAACATTATTTGGGATCTTCATGTACTTGGACCAGAAAAAACAGTTATTAGTGGCTGTGATCCCCTTCATTTTGAAAGCAAACCCTGGGAGCAGTCGGGAGTCAAGAAAGTGATCTGAATATTTCATTTAGCATTTGTATGACTCCATGATGCCACTTTTTAAAAGCTGAAACTACTGTTGTAGCTCACTAGTAAGATTTTTTTTTTCAATATATTTTAAGCCGCTACATTTTAAAGTTTGGGACCCTGAAGTAACAAATGCACAAAAAGCCACCCTTGATTAAAATCAATTGCCAACAAAAAAAAACAATGCATGTTGTAGCTGGCAAAGTATCCACATTGGGCCTATGAAAAGGTTGGGCAACTTTTACCTGTTTTAAAGTATGGATCATGTTTGATCTTCAGCTTATTCTGCAAACAAAATAGTTTCCTAAAGAAAACATGACCCATACCTCATTATTAAAACTAAGAACACAAGAGAAAAAATGCCAAAGCAAAGTTTGCATGAATTGAGATTAATGTAAAAACAATCAGAAGATCCAGAAATACAAGCAGCTTAAGTTATGTACAAATTCCAACCTAATTTTATAAATTAGATCTATCTCCTACCACGTCTCAAGCCCACCAATGGTCCTTTAATGTAATGCGTGGTTTCAGTGGTCAATACAGAGACTTGAGAGGTAGGAAAGTCAATTGTGAAAAAAAGGAGGTACGTGAACAAGTCTCACTTTTAAAAGAAAAATCTGTATTTTCATATAAATTTCTATAATATTTTATTTACTGATTGTATTGACATTAGTATATAATTATCAACAATATATGTTCAGTTTCAATTGCTTAGGTAAAAGGTTTACATTATGTCTTAAATATGATATTTGATGTGTTCAAACTTTGTGTTGCAAATTAGGGGAAGGTGTGGACAGATCCTTGGGTCCCCCACTGGTGCTCCTAGCTTTTCCTTCCCCCTGAGTGTCCCCCATAGCAATCCATCTACTGTGGGGGTACTTGTGCAGGCTCACTACTGAGCCAAGTCTGTGTGTCCATAGACACGAATCGGGCACCTTGGCCCTGCCCCAGCTCCCGCCTTACTGGCTGTCTCTGAGCCTATGAGGATGAAGAAATCAAAGACAGGCATTGCTCTTGTGCACATTGCTTGATTGAGATCAGGCACCGGTAAGTAAAAGGAGGGGTGGGGTGGGGGGGGGGTTTACCCTAATGCAGAAAATGCATTAAAGTGAAAAAACTTTCAGCCTTCAGAGCCACTTTAATTTGACAGATGCACTCAGAGCTAGATTTATCATTTAGCACAGTAGGCATGTGCTTACAAGCAGAAAGGAGGCTTTCCCTGTATAACTATTGGCCAACAGTTTTTACTATCATCAAAATAAATACAATCAACATATACACACACACAGACTTATTTAAATGTTGTCACAATATCCTAAGCAAGGCCATCTTACTGAATGGGCATGCTGGGAAGTTGCCCCGGGGCCCCACTCTCCCGGGGGACCCAACCTGCCCAGCAACCCAGCCCCAGCCAAGCAATAGTCCAGATTCCTGTGTGCATCCCACCGCCAAACTTAGCAGGTGGCAAGCACCTGTCGGCCCTGCGCTGCTGTCAGGCCACTTGGGCCATGGAGGGGGAGCCCACAACTGCAGGAATGCCTGTCCACCTCCACAGGCACAGGCACACACAGGACAGTGGAGTCTGACTCCCGTCCGTGTGTATGTCCCCCGGACCCAGCCGCGGAACTTGGAATCTGCCATTACCCTGGCACTGCTGTACCAATAAATATAGTCTTATCGATAATTTGCATTTTTATTCTCGTGGGTGATTGTGTAGGCAGGGCCCCAGTGCAATGCATTGCCCGGGGCCCTTTAATGCTCTTAAGATGGCAATGATCCTAAGCCAAATTTGTACGAGTAAAACATGCACAAGAGGCGAAGCTAGAAAAGAGGTGCTGCTTATGTAAGAAAAAAATGAGTACCTAGAGGCTCCAGTGATAGAAATTCAGTCCTGGATACAATTTTTCTCATTGTCTCTTGAGAAAGCTGTATTAAGACGGCAATGCAAAATAAACTAAGCAACAAATCGCTAAAACATTATAACAGTATTTTATTACTGAACATTTATTTTTTAAGAAGAAAAGCGATGGGAAGGGGTATAAAATAAAAATGATTTATTGGTATTCCTTAGAAAAACTCATCAGTAAGTTGGCACCAAAAGTGCTGACCAACGTCTTCAGTTAATGTTAAGAAGAACCTAGAGTAAAAAAAAAATAAAGATCTACTTATCTTAGAATAGGACTTCACTTAATCATCTAGACAAACATTTTAATAAAGCAAAACTGAGTAAACGGATAATGTAACCACACAACATTTCCCCTGCACTACTATTACACCCATTTATTTGCAAATGGAAAATCTATGCTAAACAGGCAGTCTCCGCTACACTTACTATTATGATTCACTAAACACAAAATAATTCAGCAACATGCTGATATTTGCTTCCTTGTCAAGTTACACAAAGGAAAATATTAATTAGGAAGAAGCCCTGTGAGCTGTTAGTCTATGGATAGAAATATTGCATTGGGGATTTACATCTGGAGGATTTTCTTCTTTTGAAAGGAATGTATGGTCTTTTCCAATAATTTTTCAGATAAATGTGAAGAAGTCAGCTTGATGTGCATAATGTTATGAGCTTGTTAATGTTTTAAAAATCTATGTATAGTGATACAGTATATGTGCACCAACACATGCTGTATACTTATACATACAATATATTACCAAAAGTATTGGGATGCCTGCCTTTAAACGCACCTGAACTTTAACAGCATCCCATTCTTAGTCTGTAGGGTTCAATATTGAGTTGGCCCTCCCTTTGCAGCTATAACAACTTCAGCTCCTCTGGGAAGGCTGTCCACAAGGTTTAGGAGTGTGTCTATAGGAATGTTTGACCATTCTTCCAGAAGGGCATTTGTGAGGTCAGGCAGTGATGTTGGACTAGAAGGCCTGGCTTGGTGTCTTATCCCAAAGGTGTTCTATCGGGTTGAGGTCAGGCCAGTCAAGTTGTTCCACCCCAAATTCGCTCACCCATGTCTTTATGGACCTTGCTTTGTACACTGGTTCAAGTCATTTGGTGGAGGGGGGATTATGATATTGGGTTGTTTTTCAGGTGTTGGGCATGTACCCTTAGTTCCAGTGAAGGGAACTCTTAAGGTGTCAGCATATCAAGACATTTTGGACAATTTCATGCTCCCAAATTTGTGGGAACAGTTTGGAGATTGCCCTTTAATGTTCCAACATGACTGCACACCAGTGCTCAATCAAGGTGCATAAAGACCTGGATGAGTGAGTTTGGGGTGGAGGAACTTGACTGGCCTGCACCTCAACCCGATAGAACACCTTGGGATGAATGAGAGCGCAGACTGCGAGCCAGGTGTTCTCTCCAACATCAATGCCTGACCTCACAAATGCGTTTTTGTAAAAATGGTCAAACATTCCCATAAACACACTCCTAAACCTTGTGGACAGCCTTCCCAGAAGAGTTGAAGCTGTAATAGCTGCAATAATGTTATGAGCGTGTTACTGTTTTAAAAATCTATGTATAATGATACAGTATGTATGTGCACAGACACATGCAAACTTCAGTTATTAAAGATGTAAGATGTTGGCACATCTTAGATCCCCTTTTCAGGCTTTGTACATACACTATATTACCAAAAGAATTGGGACGCCTGCCTTTACACGCGCATGAACTTTAACAGAATCCCACCCTTCAGCTATAGCAGCTTCAACTCTTCTGGGAAAAGTAGTTGTCTTTTTAAACAATCAAGTTTGCAACAAGGAATTTACCTTTAACTGGGAACCATAATGTGGGGTAACATACAACCATGAGTGCCGAGGCCAGCAAGGGGTCAGGGGTCCATCTCCTCCCCAGTTCTTCAGTAAAAAAAAAAATACAATAAGGTTGTATTCTTCTAGATTTTTTCTTCTTTTATTGCAATAAACTTTAATCTGCAAGGCACATGGTATGTGATTCATATTTTCTACTGCCCAACACTGCTACTTCCCCTATAATTTCAGGAGCAAATAACAGCATGGTGGTGAATGTACACTGTCACTGCTACAGTCATACTATACATGCATTTATTATTACTATATTACTAAAATCATTTTTGATTTATAGATGAAGTGGGGTTGAAAAAAATGACCCACCAGGTGTCCAAAAAAAAAAAAACAGGTATAACTATTTGTCATTGTATTGTGTGTGCACCTCAACCATGTTTTGATAACTCATGTATTAAGTTTATAAGTGTCTCATGCCCAATGGTAGGGACTTTATGGGCAAGAGTGAATCAGAGAGTATAATAAAATAAAATACATTTATTGACTAATAACAATAATACAAAGTCTTAAATGGGAAAACCCATTAAACAAAGATTATGGTGAATGGGTAAAGGCCCATTGTGTGAGAGGTGAGAAAGAATAGAGGATTTTGTGACAAGTGAGAATTAGGTGACTTAAGCGGACATTAAACTCTGTTGTTCCATGTGTTGTTCATGTCTGAGTCCAGAGAAAAAGAGTCCTAGAGGTAGTCCTACACGTTTCGGCCATATGGGGCCTTTTTCAAGGATTTGTCACCAATTATATTTTTTGGCCCAATCCATGCATGTGTATGCGCCTTCCTCAAGTTTCAAAACTGCAATGGGAACAACAAGCTGCTTCACAAGTAATTTTTAACCCTCCTCAGGTTGAACAGTGATGTTTAACCTTAGTAGTGGGATCCAGATGGGTTGATAACTCATGTAGGCTTTGATGGTAAGGTTTGGATTTATAAAGATCAATTCTCTCAGTCAATAGCCTTTAAAAGGAACACATAGAACAGTCCTCAATGAGAGGCGTAGAATAAAGATGCTACCGAAAAGAACTGCTCACCTGGTAAATACATATTTCCATTTTAGTAGACCACATGTATATTTTTTTTTCTATGTGTTTCTAACATTATAATGTGCTGTGCCAGTTAAAACATACGTGCCTGAACCATAGCAAGAGTTAAAGTTCATATCCTGTCATTTATGGCCAGATTAGAGGCAAGCAGGCACTAAGGAAATGGATTTGACACCTGAATTTTAGTAGCGTTGAGTTTATGACAGTCCTATACAATGAAAGCACTTTACACAGTAATTTCATGGTAAATTTCCATGGCTTAGAAATACATTTACCACTCTGATTTTGAGGCCAATGCTTCAATCATGTCATGATAAGACAGTAAAGCTAAAATTATATGCTGTTTGCTTGACACTGGAAGTATAATCCTCCTATAATGATACATTCTGAGGAATCCCAGATGAGTATACATACAGCACAACTACATAATATGTCTTTATATTCTATTAGTATAACCAGCATCCTTATTAAGATGTAAATTAACATTTGCCAGTTACAAGGAGTAATCACAAAAATAGGCAAAGCCATAATTCTAAAGTAAATTAAACTAGTCATACATATATCGCTTGCTTCTTAATGGTTGTTGAGAGTCTCAAAATAACACTAATATATTTAATATACTACGAGCATGATAATCATATGTAAAACATATGTCTATAGAGTGTTTGCCAAATTGGTCCAATTAAAGAAAATAATTAGGGTTATTATTATAAAGCAGCAAATGTGACATTCACCAAATATTCACTAAAGGGGGATTTTCCTTGTTCATGTGTTTTAAATAACACAGAATAATTAACCACCGGAAAATGTTTGGTGAATATCAGATTTAGGCCCCTTTCACACTATCCGTCCATCGGACGGATTCCGTTTTTCTCAGCGGGGGATCGAGCCGTCGATCCCCCCCCTGAGCAGCAGGATGACAGCTGTGTCTCTGCGCTGTGTGTGGAGACACAGCTGTCAGTTCCCCATGCATCTCTATGGGGGAAATCGGATAAGAACGGACCATCGGTCCGTTCTCATCCGATCCCATCCGCACCGCTGGACAGATGGAAAATAGGGTTTCCATCCGTCCAGATTTGACGGATCGGAACGGATGTCAGCGGACATGTCTCCGTTGACATCCGATCCCCCATAGAGATACATGGGGGGACCGTTCAGATCCGCCAAAAAAACGGACAGGCGGATCTGAACAGTCCGCCTGTGTGAAAGGGGTCTTACTACTTTAGAAATATGTCTCATCTCATTCCTACTAATATGAAGAACCTGGGTGTATTTAAATTTGACCGTTTAATATTTGTGTTGATGTTGAGTAACGATTTCACTTTTATTAAATTAATTATGTCCAGCACTCAAAACCAGTTAATAATATTAGGTGAACTTAACCAAATTTTTTCCTAAAGTGTTACGAAACCCACAACAGTAAAATCAGTCTGTATATGCAGTAAAGCATGCTTGTTATACTTACTCTGGAACCTAAGGGGTTAATCCTCTGCATTGTGTAAAAAGGCTGTTTGATCCTGTCTTATCTGATCCCCCCCCCTTCTTCCACAGTCCCCTATCTATCTGCTGATAGAACAGAGCCTTGGTGGCAAGCTGCACATGCTCAGGGCCAATCATTATTGCCCAGACAGAGGGCCAGGGGTCCTGCATCCTCACAGGAAAATCAGGGGAGAATGAAAACTCCTCCTACAAGCTTTAACCAGACACTGACGAAAGTCACAAGACTGCTATATACTGCTTATGAGAAAAGGTACTTATTAGTTTATATTTACTAAAATAATTGCATTTCCATGTTCTGTGTACTGTGGTAGACCATTTTTATTGAAGGCAGGGTCCTGGGTTTAGTATCACTGTAATGAGTAGCACAACATTTGTTAAGAAAAAAAGGTTCCCTCTGGGTGATCAGTGTATTGCAGGGATTGTAGTATTCTTTGCAGGAGATTTCTACCTTTTGTTCTTGTGTAGAAATAGTTGTTTGTTTTACTAGACTGATTTATTTTTGATTCTGAATGGGAGGGTCTGGTTCATTATAATCAGTGAGTGCATTTTCTGTGATTTAAGAGGAAAAGTTGCAGGGTCTGCATCTCTTTAGAACCATTTAACCCTTGGTGATTATCTCACCAAACCTTACATTTCTGTTGCAAGAAATGCTTTACATTTTAAGTGTATCTTAATGCAGACTACTCAGAAAATCAGTGTGCCAACCAGGAAATTCAATTTTTGTAAAATGTAATGCAATATGGCATCTTTCTGTAAACTGTTGGTATTACACCAAGTAAATAACAGCACTGCAGATTGAAAAGGAAAGACAATTTTTAATAACAATTAATTACAACATGGCTTGTGTAGCAGTTGTACATGCTATAGTATTTGTCATTTGCTATATTTTAATCCACGAAAGTGGAGTTACCATTTAAATTATTAATAACTTCATTTAACCTCTTCTGGACCGCCCGCTGACTTTTTAACTGCGGCAGGGCGGCCCTCCTGCGCAAACCAATGTAGACCTATGTCGGTCACACGCCTTCAGCTAGGGGGCGAGCGCGCACACAGCCGACTGTTCTTCTCTCTGGAATGATCATAGAGCCTCTGTGATCCTTCTATATAGGATCACAGGTCTCTGTGATAATTTCACAAGCCATGCCCCCCCCACAGTTAGAATCATTCCCCTAGGCTCACATTTAACCCCTTGATCAGCCGCAATGTCGCAGTCCAGCTAAAAATCATAGATCGCCGCCATTACTAGTAAAAAAAAAAAACAATAAAAATGACATAAATCTTTCCTGCGACTTGTGTGCCCTGAAGTCGCCCCAAGTCTCTTGTCATTACAAATTCAATGTAAATGAATGAGAGCCATCTTAATATGCACTACTGAAGTCGACTTCAGAAAAGGTTCCTGTACTTCTTCAAGGCGACCTCTATCCGACTTGTGCACATAGACTTCAATGGGAGTCGCCTCTAAGATGGATCCTTATCTATTTTCAAGTGACTGTGATCAGACTTTCCAGGAAGAAGAAAAAGATTAGCCAGGCATTCCCCACAGACAAAGTTGCCTATCATTTAAGTCCCTTACAAGTCTCTTACAAGTCTCTTACAAGTCTCTTAAAGTCTCTCACAAGTCTCTTACAAGTCTCTCACAAGTCTCTTACAAGTCTCTTCAAAGTCAAGCTAAAAAGTCGCTCCTTCATGGGGCGACTTTCTGGTCGCGGTAGTGTGAACCGGCTCAAAACCTTCATGGCCATTAGGTAACGATTGATAATCAAAAAACATACATTAAAGTATAATGGTCAATGGAAGAGAGGACCCAGTCACAATCCAGAAAGTAGGCTTAGGTCTAAGAAAACTAGGAGGTAGCCAGGGATAGCAATAAGGAGTAAATGAAAGGCCACAGTTGTCAAAATCAGATTGGTAGACAAATGGCAAATAAGAAAAGGAAATTAGAAGAATGGAAAAAGGGGAGGGGGGGATAGAGGGATTCCGGGGGAGCACTTGAAACACAAAGAACAGGAAAAATTGGGTATATATCAGGGGTGATGCTGTTAGGAAAGCACCAGAGAGTTGTCAAAATGTGGGGGGAAAAAAATGAGTCACCCGTGGTTGCCATATTTTAGAAAACTGCGCCACCCTATCCAAGAGAACTGCTTCTATATCATAGCCTGGGCCCTTTAAACATTTTATAGAAAGAATTAGGTTCAAAACATGTAAACTGTCTCTGGCAAATTTTAAAATTAAATGCCTTAATAATCCAAATTATTCTAGGTTAATCTCCCTTCTTCATGCTACCTTATTAAGTGATCAGTCACGCCATGTTCTATTAAGCACAAGTGGAAAGCAGACATTGTGGTGGCTTTAGACAAAAAGGAGCAGAAGCAGATTTGGCATATTATCTAAAAAAGCTAATATATCTAAAAAAGCATAATATCTAAAAAAGCTTAATTTATTTTTATGCAGTCGAATATAGCTACAAATTACTGCATAGGCAATATTCTGCCCCAGCACAGTCTTCTTATCTGCAGGGTACTCATTTCTATGCTTTCCATTTCCATTAAAGGATAAGTTCACCTTCACAAAAAAGAATAAATGCACATTTTCTTGCAGGTAAAAAAAATATGCATTTTTTATTTTTATTGTTAGGAGCCTGTAAAGCATTGTACCCACGATCTACAGTGTAGTTGTCTGCCCATTCCTCTGAAATGAACAGGCAGTTGAACAATGGCAGGAAGCTCAATGAACTACGTAGAGCGCTCAACAGCACCCTGGTAGTTTTTTTAGATTGTGACAGCGAGCAGAGGGAGAATATCCCACGCTCACTGTCAAGACAGGGGGATACCTGCACATATTGTAGAGCTTCTCTGTGGTTAAATGCCCATAGACCTAAATACATCAGAAATGCATGTAAGTATGGATTTCAAAACAATCTTGCAAAGCTATAGAAAACATATATAATAAATATATAAAATATAAAAAAAGGCTATAGAAAATGTAATGTAATCATCTCTCAATTATCTTTACAACTAGTCTGTCCTAACTCAAGCTCTCAGTTTTCGTAAAATAGTGGCAGGAATGCTAAATAAAAAAAATGCTTAGTATTAATTACAGATTCAATCCTAAAATAACAAAATTCAGAAAGATTATGACATCTTGGATGAAACTCTAGTGTCAGACTTTGATAATATATGACTTGTTTTATAGATAAATTGATCCCAGGCACGCTCAGCCACACTCAGTCCTTTTGGGGGCTTGACTTCACTGCCTTGAGACATAAAGCCTAATTGAGGATTTGTTAGAAAGGCTAAAGCTAAAATATTACTTTATTTGACTTTAAAATTCAGCCACATCGCAAGCATACAATCTACTGCTGTGGCATTCTGCTGCACATAAGGCCCGTTGTTTTCTGTGTCTAAGCAGTTGCCTCATGCCCCTACCTTGTCAAAACGACAAAGCTAAAATCTGCATTGAGCGTGGCCTGCAGCTGACCTCCTTCAGACCTACATTTAATTTCCTAAGCTGCCTCAACCTGCTTCAAGTTGCTTCTGCGTTCTGAGTGACTTTTATGCATAGAGAAGAAGCTTTCAAGCAAAAAAAAAAAACAGGTACTAAGTTTTAAAGCATCACTGGCAAGACAATCCACAATATTTTTATGTATGATGGTGCCAACCATCAGTATTTTTACTGGCAGCGAGTAAAAAACGGGCACTTTTCTCCTTCCAGTAAATACCAGTGACAGGAAAAGGTATGGCTGTGAACATCCAAGTGCCTGCTACAATGTGTTCGGGCGGCGCCTGCGAAGGCAAGTCTGGAGGAGGCAGTGCCTGAGCGTGTGTCATGTGATGTCATGTTAGGCAAGCAGAGCAGCTGGAGCCTCGTGTGCAGGTCTACGGGATGGAAGCGAGGCAAGCTGGGAGGGGGACTGTCAGTGCAGCTTAGACTGGAGTGGACTGAAGGGTCCACCTAGCGTAGAGAGAGACCGTCACTGTGACTCAGGAGGGGACGTGTTGTATCATCTGTCCTGCTGCAATCTCAGTGTCAATGTGAGAGTCAAATTCATGTGTGTGTGCCTGCCCATTCTTGCCCTCCTGAGTCCTGTCCCTAAGTTACTTACTTACCATATCGAAAATAAAATAAGAAATATGTTGTTTGCCTTAATATCTACTTTACGTTACATCGAGAATTGCATATTGTATTTCTTTGTAGTCTAAATACTGAAATTTGCATTTAACCACTTAAGCCCCGGAAGATTTTACCTCCTTCCTGACCAGGGCCTATTTTCGGCACTGCATGACTTTAACGGACAATTGCGCGGTCGTGCGATGCTGTACCTAAATGAATTTGACGTCCTTTTTTTCCCACAACAGAGCTTTCTTTTGGTGGTATTTGATCACCTGTGCGATTTTTTGATCATGCGCTATAAACAAAAAAAGAGCGTCAATTTTGCAAAAATAACTATATTTTTCACATTTTTTTATATGAAATTCCCCCCAAAAAAATGTAAAAATCAACATTTTTTAACATTTAAGGCCAATTTGTTTTATGCTACATATGTTTGGTAAAAAAAACCCGCAAAAAGCGTATTTTGAATGGTTTGCGCAAAAGTTATTGCGTTTACTAACTAAGGGAAAGATTTTTGTCATTTTTGTTGTTTTTTTTTAACGAGTGATGGCGGCGATCTGCGATTTTTTTGTGGGACTGCGACATTGCGGCGGACAGATCGGACCCTTGACTGACATTTTTGACACTTTTGGGGTTACCAGTGACATTACTACAGTAATCAGTGCTATACATATGCACTGTTACTGTAAAAATACACTGGCAGTGAAGGGGTTAACTTTACTTGAGAGGGAGGGGCTGTGTGTGTCCCTAGGGGCGTGATTCTAACTGTGATTGGCTGTGGCTAGAGCTGTAGGACCAATGATCAACGGTCCTACATAGTAGAACCGTATGATCATGGTTCCTACACAGGGGAGAATGACAGGCAGCTTGTTTACACAAGCTGCCTGACTTTCTCCCTCTCCCCCGGCGATCGCTGCGTGAGCGGCGGACATCGGGTCCGCCGGTCACACGCGCGGGGGGTCCGTGACCACGCGGGAGTGGGAGCGCGCCTCCGGCGGTGCGCGTTGGCTCCCCAGAGCCTCACAGGCTAGTGACGTACCATACGTCACTCTGCCTGTGAGGGGCTGACCGCCGCAGTATATGTACGTGCGGCGGTCGGCAAGTGGTTAAGTACCACCAGAGGTTCTCAATCGGATTTAAGTCTGGTGACTGTGATGGCCACTCCAAAATGTTCCAGCCTTTAATCTGCAACCATGCTCTAGTGGACTTGGAGGTATGCTTGGGATCATTGTCCTGTTGAAAGGTCCAACGTCTCCCAAGCCTCAGGTTTGTGACGGACTGCATCACATTGTCATCCAATATCTCCTGGTACTGAAGAGAATTCATGGTACCTTGCACACGCTGAAGCTTCCCTGTACCTGCAGAAGCAAAACAGCCCCAAAGCATGATTGACCCCCCGCCATGCTTTACAGTAGGCAAGGTGTTCTTTTCTTCATAGGCCTTGTTCTTCCTCCTCCAAACATAGCGTTGATCCATGGGCCCAAACAGTTCTAATTTTGTTTCATCAGTCCACAGAACACTATCCCAAAACTTCTGTGGTTTGTCCACATGACTTTTGGCATACTGCAGTCGACTCTTCTTATTCTTTGGAGACAGCAAGGGGGTGCACCTGGGAGTTCTGGCATGGAGGCCTTCATTACGCAGTGTGCGCCGTATTGTCTGAGCAGAAACTTCAGTACCCACATCTGACAAATCTTTTCTCAGTTCCTCAGCAGTCACACGGGGACTTTTCTCCACTCTACACTTCAGGCAGCGCACAGCAGTCGAAGTCAGCATCTTCTTTCTGCCACGACCAGGTAGCGTTTCAACAGTGCCCTTTGCCTTGAATTTGCGAATGATGCTTCCTCTTGGTATGTTTAACATCTTTGCAATCTTCTTATAGCCATTGCCCTACCTGTCCTTCCTGTGAAGAGTAATCACCTCTTCTCTTGTCTTCCTGGACCATTCTCTTGACTTCACCATGTTTGCAACCACACCAGTAAATGTCTAGAAGGAGCTGAGTATCACAGTCATTTTAAAGCTGCCTAATTGGTGCTTATTAGGCTTTATTGCTGCTCCCTGACATCCACAGGTGTTTTCAATACCTGATTGAAAACACTTCAATGAACCTCTGTTCTTCAGAGTGGTAGTCTTTAAGGGGTTGAATAATTGTGTCAATGAAGAATTCACAAAATAAACATTTACTACTGTATTACAAAACCAACTGATGTCATTTTAGTTGCATATGGTTCTTTAAGAAGTCCTTGTAGGATTTCATTCTGAATACAATTACAAATGTACACTAAATTCCCTAAAACCCTTTACAGCATTGGGGGTTGAATAATTTTGAACACAACTGTATAGTGCGAGGCGTGGACTTTGTCCCTGAGCCATGATTGGCTAAACTCACCCTGCATTTTGGCCAATCATGGCTGTGACAGAACATTGTGCTGTGATTGGCCAGAGCATACAGATCAGGTGCATGCTTTGGCCAATCATCAGCAATCAATGCACTACAACAGCGCAATGCATTATGGGGTGCTCATCGGTGGGCGAACTTCCCACCAAGCGCCCCATTTGTTCGCGTGTTTAGCAAAAACGAACATCTGATGTCCGAGTCGAACTTACTTTCGACTTGAACATAGAGCCTATCCCTTAAAGTAAGTATGTTGTTGAGTAAATACTGTATATGTGGGTCTGATAAATGTGTTCTCTGTATACTCATATATATACTGTTACTTCTGCTTTTTCACTGTAATTTTATTTTAGTAACTGATCTACACTTTCCTTTTAACTGTAGGAAACAAAGTTTGAGCCTGTGATGACTCTCACCACCTGATGAAAACCAACCACTAGGGTTGAGCGAACACCTAGATGTCCGTGTTCGACGGGTTCGGCCGAACTTTAAAAAAAAGTCCGGGTCCGTGTCCCGGACTTTTACCGAACTTTTCCCGGACACCGAACCCCATTGAAGTCAATGGGGACCCGAACTTTAAGGCACTAAAATGGCTCTAAAACACCAAAGGAAAGGGCTAGAGTGCTGCAAATGGCAGCAAAACGTAATTAAGAGCATGGCAAGTGCTCTGCAAACAAATGTGGATAGGGAAATAACTTAAAACAACAAAAAAAAAACAGAAAAATAAAACAATGTTCTTCTTCATCTCTGAAGGACGAGGCCCATATGGAGTAGGAGGGAGGTTGAGGTGGTGGTGGATGTGGCGGTGACATAGGCGTGCGCACAGGGTGTGCTGGGTGTGCCTGGGCACACCCTAATCACCTAGGGCACATAGCATTGCCAGTGAGGAGATGGGAAAGATCTCCCTGGGACCTGCTCTGCTCTATTTCTCCTTGCCTACAGGTACATGGCCCCGATACATTACTCTCCCTGCTGGCAAACACATGCATGTGTATTTCAACTTTGGGGTGCACACCTTAATGCAATAGGCTGCGCACACCTATGGGCGGTGTAGGTGGAAGCGGCGGTGGAGGAGGACCAGGGCCGGATTAACAGCATCATGGGCTTGGTGCTGAGGATTTTGAAGGGCCTTAAGGGCCGTGCCTTGCCATGCACCCAGAGGAGGAAGGGTGCAGCCATGCATGCCTAATTCAACATGGGATGCTGTCTCTGAAGCCCATAAACACATCCATGCATCGCCAACTGTCCCTCCTTGTCCGGCCTTCACGCTGTGTGGGGAGGTTCTGAGGGTGCTGCCTGGGGAAGCGAGCATAGAAGCCAGACTTCTGTGTTTACAAGTGACAGAAGAGCGGTAACAGTGAATATGGCCAACCCGGGGCCTATATAAAAGGTAGGGGCCTGGAGCTGCAGCTCCAATAGCCCCTACATTAATCTGGCCCTGAGGAGGAGGACGAGGTAGCCAACACTGCTTCTTTTCAAAAATTTTAAATGAGGGTACACCCCAAAAGAGTGAGAAAGAGCAAAAATGGAACAATGGGTGGGTAAGGTCGGTATCCATTGCTATTCTGCATAAGGTACGGAAAAGTCCCGTGGGATCCATGCCTGGTTCATTTTAATGAACGTGAGCTTGTCCACATTGTCTCTGGACAGGCGGCTGCGCTTGTCTGTTATAACGCCCCCAGCCGTGCTAAATACCCGTTCAGATAATACACTGGCTGCAGGGCACGCCAGCACCTCCAAGGCGTAAAGGGCAAGCTCAAGCCATGTGCCCAATTTGGAGACCCAGAAGTTGAAGGGGGCAGACCCGTCATTCACTACATGTAGGCGTGTGCACACATACTGCTCCACCATGTTGGTAAAATGCTGCCTCCTGCTAAGACGTTCCATCTGAGCTGCTGGTGCTGCTGTTTGTTGTGGCGTGCTGACAAAGCTTTTCCACATTTCGGCCATGCTAACCCTGCCTTCTGAGGTGCTGGCGGTGCCCTGGTTGCGTTGGCGACCTCCTCCTCCTCCTCCTCTGCCTTGTGCTTCCACTGTGGCCCCGCTGTCAGATGGGAATGCCAGCAGCATGGCGTCTACCAGCGTGCGCTTGTACTCGCGCATCTTGCGATCGCGCTCCAGTGAGTGAATTAAGGACGGTACGTTGTCCTTGTAACGGGGATCCAGCAGCGTGGCCACCCAGTAATCAGCACAAGTTAGAATGTGGGCAACTCGGCGGTCGTTGTGGAGACACTGCAGCATGTAATCGCTCATGTGTGCCAGGCTGCCCAGAGGCAACGAAAGGCTGTCCTCTGTGGGAGGTGTATCGTCCGTGTCCTCTGTATCCCCCCAGCCACGCACCAGTGATGGCCATGAGCTGGCCTGGGTGCCACCCTGCTGTGAACATGGTTCCATCTCCTCCTCCAGCTCCTCCTCCTCCTCATCCTCCTCATCCTCCAGAACTGTGCCCCTGCTGGACAATTGCGTCCCTGGCGTTTGCGTGTGCAGGAACCCACCCTCGGAGCCCCTTGCGAATGACTGCCCTGAAAGCCTTGGAAATGTTACCTCTTCATCCTCCTCCTCCTCCTCATCCTGTGCCACATCCTCTTCCATCATCGCCCGAATTGTTTTTTCAAGGAGGCATAGAAGTGGGATAGTTAAGCTGAGAACGGCGTCATTGCCACTGGCCATGTTGGTGGAGTACTCAAAACAGCGCAACAAGGCACACAGGTCTCGCATGGAGGCCCAGTTAAATTAAATAGCGGAATAGAAAATATGATCCAAAAAAAGTGTATGTATATCACACGTACACAACCACACTGGGCCCCAATTACTATTGTTTGTACCCCTAAAAGGCTAGATGAGGAGTAGGGGGAGTATGGAACAGGCAGCACCCTCAAACCTTCAGAAGTATGAGATGAACCCCAACAACTTGGAAAGGTGGATCTCTCTCACACGTACCGACACAGACTATCCCGCAATTCAATTGATCCTCAAAGGTTTTTATTGAATAGCGGAATAGGAAATATGATCAAAAAAAGTGTATGTATCTCGCACGTACACAACCACACTAGGCCCCAATTACTATTGTTTGTACCCCTAAAAGGCTAGATGAGGAGTAGGGGGGGTATGGAACAGGCAGCACCCTCAAACCTTCAGAAGTATGAGATGAACCCCAACAACTTGGAAAGGTGGATCTCTCTCACACGTACCGACACAGACTATCCCCCAATTTAACTGATCCCCAAAGGTTTTTGATTAAATAGCGGAATAGAAAATATGATCCAAAAAAAGTGTATGTATATCACACGTACACAACCACACTAGGCCCCAATTACTATTGTTTGTACCCCTAAAAGGCTAGATGAGGAGTAGGGGGGGTATGGAACAGGCAGCACCCTCAAACCTTCAGAAGTATGAGATGAACCCCAACAACTTGGAAAGGTGGATCTCTCTCACACGTACCAACACAGACTATCCCCCAATTTAACTGATCCCCAAAGGTTTTTGATTAAATAGCGGAATAGAAAATATGATCCCAAAAAAGTGTATGTATATCACACGTACACAACCACACTAGGCCCCAATTACTATTGTTTGTACCCCTAAAAGGCTAGGAGTAGGGGGAGTATGGAACAGGCAGCACCCTCAAACCTTCAGAAGTATGAGATGAACCCCAACAACTTGGAAAGGTGGATCTCTCTCACACGTACCGACACAGACTATCCCCCAATTTAACTGATCCCCAAAGGTTTTTGATTAAATAGCGGAATAGAAAATATGATCCCAAAAAAGTGTATGTATATCACACGTACACAACCACACTGGGCCCCAATTACTATTGTTTGTACCCCTAAAAGGCTAGATGAGGAGTAGGGGGAGTATGGAACAGGCAGCACCCTCAAACCTTCAGAAGTATGAGATGAACCCCAACAACTTGGAAAGGTGGATCTCTCTCACACGTACCAACACAGACTATCCCCCAATTTAACTGATCCCCAAAGGTTTTTGATTAAATAGCGGAATAGAAAATATGATCCAAAAAAAGTGTATGTATATCACACGTACACAACCACACTAGGCCCCAATTACTATTGTTTGTACCCCTAAAAGGCTAGATGAGGAGTAGGGGGAGTATGGAACAGGCAGCACCCTCAAACCTTCAGAAGTATGAGATGAACCCCAACAACTTGGAAAGGTGGATCTCTCTCACACGTACCGACACAGACTATCCCGCAATTCAATTGATCCTCAAAGGTTTTTATTGAATAGCGGAATAGGAAATATGATCAAAAAAAGTGTATGTATCTGGCACGTACACAACCACACTAGGCCCCAATTACTATTGTTTGTACCCCTAAAAGGCTAGATGAGGAGTAGGGGGAGTATGGAACAGGCAGCACCCTCAAACCTTCAGAAGTATGAGATGAACCCCAACAACTTGGAAAGGTGGATCTCTCTCACACGTACCGACACAGACTATCCCCCAATTTAACTGATCCCCAAAGGTTTTTGATTAAATAGCGGAATAGAAAATATGATCCAAAAAAAGTGTATGTATATCACACGTACACAACCACACTAGGCCCCAATTACTATTGTTTGTACCCCTAAAAGGCTAGATGAGGAGTAGGGGGGGTATGGAACAGGCAGCACCCTCAAACCTTCAGAAGTATGAGATGAACCCCAACAACTTGGAAAGGTGGATCTCTCTCACACGTACCAACACAGACTATCCCCCAATTTAACTGATCCCCAAAGGTTTTTGATTAAATAGCGGAATAGAAAATATGATCCCAAAAAAGTGTATGTATATCACACGTACACAACCACACTAGGCCCCAATTACTATTGTTTGTACCCCTAAAAGGCTAGGAGTAGGGGGAGTATGGAACAGGCAGCACCCTCAAACCTTCAGAAGTATGAGATGAACCCCAACAACTTGGAAAGGTGGATCTCTCTCACACGTACCAACACAGACTATCCCCCAATTTAACTGATCCCCAAAGGTTTTTGATTAAATAGCGGAATAGAAAATATGATCCCAAAAAAGTGTATGTATATCACACGTACACAACCACACTAGGCCCCAATTACTATTGTTTGTACCCCTAAAAGGCTAGGAGTAGGGGGAGTATGGAACAGGCAGCACCCTCAAACCTTCAGAAGTATGAGATGAACCCCAACAACTTGGAAAGGTGGATCTCTCTCACACGTACCAACACAGACTATCCCCCAATTTAACTGATCCCCAAAGGTTTTTGATTAAATAGCGGAATAGAAAATATGATCCCAAAAAAGTGTATGTATATCACACGTACACAACCACACTAGGCCCCAATTACTATTGTTTGTACCCCTAAAAGGCTAGGAGTAGGGGGGAGTATGGAACAGGCAGCACCCTCAAACCTTCAGAAGTATGAGATGAACCCCAACAACTTGGAAAGGTGGATCTCTCTCACACGTACCAACACAGACTATCCCCCAATTTAACTGATCCCCAAAGGTTTTTGATTAAATAGCGGAATAGAAAATATGATCCCAAAAAAGTGTATGTATATCACACGTACACAACCACACTAGGCCCCAATTACTATTGTTTGTACCCCTAAAAGGCTAGGAGTAGGGGGAGTATGGAACAGGCAGCACCCTCAAACCTTCAGAAGTATGAGATGAACCCCAACAACTTGGAAAGGTGGATCTCTCTCACACGTACCAACACAGACTATCCCCCAATTTAACTGATCCCCAAAGGTTTTTGATTAAATAGCGGAATAGAAAATATGATCCCAAAAAAGTGTATGTATATCACACGTACACAACCACACTAGGCCCCAATTACTATTGTTTGTACCCCTAAAAGGCTAGGAGTAGGGGGAGTATGGAACAGGCAGCACCCTCAAACCTTCAGAAGTATGAGATGAACCCCAACAACTTGGAAAGGTGGATCTCTCTCACACGTACCAACACAGACTATCCCCCAATTTAACTGATCCCCAAAGGTTTTTGATTAAATAGCGGAATAGAAAATATGATCCCAAAAAAGTGTATGTATATCACACGTACACAACCACACTAGGCCCCAATTACTATTGTTTGTACCCCTAAAAGGCTAGGAGTAGGGGGAGTATGGAACAGGCAGCACCCTCAAACCTTCAGAAGTATGAGATGAACCCCAACAACTTGGAAAGGTGGATCTCTCTCACACGTACCAACACAGACTATCCCCCAATTTAACTGATCCCCAAAGGTTTTTGATTAAATAGCGGAATAGAAAATATGATCCCAAAAAAGTGTATGTATATCACACGTACACAACCACACTAGGCCCCAATTACTATTGTTTGTACCCCTAAAAGGCTAGATGAGGAGTAGGGGGAGTATGGAACAGGCAGCACCCTCAAACCTTCAGAAGTATGAGATTGTGTTCACTGTACCCCACAAAGATTGAGTTCACTGCACCCCACAATGATTGTGTTCACTGCACCCCACAAAGATTGTGTTCACTGCACCTCACAAAGATTGTGTTCACTGTACCCCCCAAAGATTGTGTTCACTGCACCCCACAAAGATTCTGTTCACTGTACCCCACAAAGATTGTGTTCACTGCACCCCAAAAAGATTGTGTTCACTGCACCCCAAAAAGGATGTTGTTCACTGCACCCCAAAAAGGATGTTGTTCACTCCACCCCAAAAAGATTGTGTTCACTGCACCCCACAAAGATTGTGTTCACTGCACCCCAAAAAGATTGTGTTCACTGCACCCCAAAAATGATTTTGTTCACTGCACCCCAAAAAGGATTTTGTTCACTGCACCCCAAAAAGGATGTTGTTCACTCCACCCCAAAAAGATTGTGTTCACTGCACCCCAAAAAGATTGTGTTCACTGCACCCCACAAAGGATTTTGTTCACTGCACCCCAAAAAGATTGTGTTCACTGCACCCCAAAAAGGATGTTGTTCACTGCACCCCAAAAAGGATTTTGTTCACTGCACCCCAAAAAGATTGTGTTCACTGCACCCCACAAAGGATTTTGTTCACTGCACCCCACAAAGATTGTGTTCACTGCACACCAAAAAGGATTGTGTTCACTGCACCCCAAAAAGATTTTGTTCACTGCACCCCAAAAAGATTGTGTTCACTGCAGCCCAAAAAGATTGTGTTCACTGCAGCCCAAAAAGATTGTGTTCACTGCAGCCCAAAAAGATTGTGTTCACTGCAGCTCACACACAGAAAAATGGATGTGGATCACTGACACCTGCCTATCTCCAATCCCACACCACACAGCAATATCGATTGTAGTTTGTAGAACACAGTTTCCCTAAAATTCAGCAGACTCTGTCCCTAACAGGATTGAGAAGAGATCGTAGATCAGGATTGAGTGCAGACCCCACCCCCCACACAGCAATATCGATTGTAGTTTGTAGAAGACACTGACCCTATAATTCAGCAGACTCTATCCCTAAAATGCCTACAACTCGCCCTGCCTAAACACTCCGACCTGTCCCTCAATTCTATCCGGACACAAATGGTTTTTTCCTGCCTATCTTTCCCTAATCAGCAGCCAGCACGTTGATGTGTGCTCTGTCCCTGAATCTAAGCAGCATAATGACGCCGCTGCGGCTGCCTCGAACTTATAAAGACTTGGTCACATGCTTCAGACGGCCAATCACAGCTACTGAGACATTTGCAGGCATGGCTGGGATGGCTTAAGGCACACCAGTTAAACGATTGTTGATTGGCTGTTGAAAGCCCGCCATGAAAAGAGCGCCAAAGCATGCAAAACCCGGAAATAAAACGACCGAACACGGATTTTTACCCGAACATACAGTAAAGTGTCCGTGTCCGTGTTCGGGTACAAAAAATCCAATTATTCGGTACGAACACGAATAATACAGTCCGTGTTCGCTCAACACTACCAACCACCTACCTTCCTGTTTGACCAAAGAATAGACATTTGTGGTCAAAACAGTTAGAACCAACAGCTGTCATGGCAGACTGCTGCTAGTTCCCTTTTTGTATCAGTCACATGATGTTAACACCCATTTAACTATTAGCTTGCTATTTAGAAGATACGGACACTGATTGGATTGTTTATACGATCACACCTAGATTACAACCCAGAACACGCCTATGTCTAATGCATATTTATTACTAAAAATGAGTTAGCCTGATGCTTGTTAGCTAGACGATATACTTCTGCTTTTGCCCAGTTCACTTCAAACTGAACTTCTGTAAAACTGTATCCTCCCACTGCAGTGAATAAATGCACCTTTTCTTTCTTCAATTTGGACTCACTATCTCATCTTAAAGGTCTTGTTTGAAGACTCCCTAACCAGAAGTAACATTGTGCTCTGACTGTATTTAACAGAACATTTAAAAGACCTTTTTTTAATTATTGTGAAAAATATAAATGCATAATTCATAACTGCACCCAAACATATTAAAATAATCAAAGGGCATTTAATTGTTTCTGTTTAGTAAATAGCCAGTGGACTATAATTGGTATTTTTGTATACTTTGATGTTCAAGTTGTACTCTTCTTGATCATTTCTTGCTTTGATATAGTTGCTAAGCAATTTCAAGTATGCATTCATTTTTTGCTTTCTTTGCTTTGTGTGACTTGGAATTGGCCAGACAATAACATATTCAGAAATCATGTGTCCTTAATGTTTGCTTGAGACTGATAGCTTGTTCCTTATCCATTTCTTTGTAAGTCAAGACTGGGCTTCTGTTAGGATTGTTCAATAGTACAAGGATCAATGACAATGCGAGTAATCCACAGCAACATGGGGTTGGATGAAAAAGGATACATTAGGATTGGTTGTCATTAGTCGCTTTCCTTTGCCTTACAGTAGAACTATAGGCAAAATGTTTTTTTCATTTTAGATAGGTCATAACCCCACGCCAGATTTTTTTTTTTTCACCATCTATGCCCCATTGTGGAGATTTCCCTTCACTTCCTGTGTCATAGCCAAAACAGGAAGTGAGAGGAAATCCCTGAAAACTAGGGGAATTCCTTGGGGACCCCCAGGTCATCAGAATTAGTTTCCCCAATGGAAGATGTCCCCTCTATTTTTTTTTCTGGGGACAACCCAAAATTTGGGATTTTCTTTTACTTTCACTTTCAATGACAAAGAGAGAGGGGGAATCTCCCTAATGGGGGCACAGACAGCAGTAAAAAACTGACAGGCTTTCTAATCCCTCTACACCCTATCCAAAATTTAAAAAAAAGTTTCGCCCTTAGTTATACTTTAATGCAAATGCAGGAATTGAATTTTAAAAGTTCCTGCTGCTTGCTAAATTGGGACAGATACCATACATGAGACCCAAAGAAAATATTTTTTAACTCAATGGATTTTTATTGAGGTTATAAAACTATTAAGTGAACAGAGATACAGACAGTATGCCAGTTGGCGATTGTGCGTAACAAAGTTATACAAAAATAGTTAAGAGAGGTAGTGCAGTGATAGCACATAATAAAGACGTAGTCAAACATAACTTATCCACATAACAAAACAAAAAAGAGTTCACAGTCAATGTACAAATCATTGGTACCAAAACTGCTAAGAATTAACTTTTAGTGTGAGAGAAGTATAAGAGTGCTGGGATTGGTCATACTATTCACTCTATTTCTCCCAGGAAGATCTTACAACCTGATATTTACCAACAGATAAGGCAAATTTATATGTGGCATGGGTATAAATTAATTGAATCACTTCATTAATGGAAGGTGTTTGGGAGCCCCTCCAATGTCTTACTAATGACAAGCAAGTTACCAGTAATATGTGGATGATTGGGCCCTTTATTTTGACACCTTATCCAAACCCAAGGAGAATAAAGCTGTACCAGGGGAGATGGTTTTAGTGAGCCCATAGATCTTATTGATTAATTGGAATATTTCTATCCATAGGGATGAATATTTTGGACAAGACCACAATATGTGGTAAAGGGTACCAACATTTCCGCATTTTCTCCAACATAAGGGTGATGACTGTAGTGAGAATAGAGGAGATTAAAACTGTATCAGGGGAGATGGGTATTGTGAGCCTATAGATCTTATTGATTAGGTGGAATATTGCTATCCAAAGGAATGATAATTTTGGACAAGACTACAATATGTGGTAAAAGGCTACATTTATGCATTTTCTCCAACATAAGGGTGATGAATGTAGTGAGAATTTGGATATCCTATATGGAGTAGAAAAGTATTTTTTTTGTGACAAAAATTACCAAAAATTGGCCACACACAGACCAGCCACCAATGAAATACCCAAGGGTATAATTATTCCAGGCTGATGTCCAAAGCAAGATCCTCTGTTGGCTAGACATAATCTGAAAGCTTTGATCAAAAAGTGTATTTAGGTACCAGAAAGGTATAACTAACTAACTTATTTATTCCACATTGTAATTAATGCAATCTCTATTTCCTGTTTCTAAAATTAACATATTAGTAAGTAAAACAACAATAGTTTTGTATCTCATTTACATCAGGTGTATTAAAAAGCTTGGTTGTCTGCTTTGCATTTACTGTAAACAGCTGTTTTCTGAGCAAACTAAAGCATGTTCGCATTTACAACTTTCGCTTTTGAAAATCAAATTTGCTAATATTAATTAAATGGTAATGCAATATATACTGTTAGACTCAGCTGTTTTCATAAAGAAAAACATTTAGATTAAGTTAAACATGCTTGCTGAGTATTGTAAACTCTTTTATAATCATTCTAAGCAATTTGAAAAGCCTCACTTATATTGTTAGAATGGGAATGAAATTAGCTTATCACACAGTATACTTTTTGTTAATACTTTCATTATATGGCATGGTTGGGGACAAACCCATGTTTGTCAAATATTTTATTAAAAACGTATTATAAGCATACAATACACTATAAACTAAGTCTAATTCAATGTTTTGAGTGGGAAAAACTAAAAACTGAAAACCTTTTTCAAGATTTCATTGATGTATAAGGTCTGTAATACAGGGAGCTTGACAAAATAGGAAGTAAGGTAAAATTTCTAATGGGGACATGTTTCAACAGTGTGTACTGTATTTAACAATAGCTATACAGCATGTTGTATGGAGAGAGTTTCTCTCCCTCAGTAAGATACAATAAAATGTGATATAGTAGAACATGTATATGATCTGAAATATTTCCAAACATCAATACAGAAAAACAAATGTCAATTTGGAGAGATATGTAAAGCAGCCAGCGTAATTATATTCTGGAAAATGCTATCCCAATAGTGGTTTAAAGGGAATCAATGGTTCATTTAAAGTTTTTTAGATAAACGTGGAAAAGCTCAGCTTGATGTTAATATTAACAAGACGTGTTAATACTTGAAAATGTTTGTTCTCTGTAAATTTATATTGATCATATTTTCCTATTATGTAAAAAGGCTCTGAGTTCAGCTTTGGAGTGCTACACAGTAATTGTACTTTTTTGCTCCTTCTCACAATGCTAATCTATGATAGCCAACTGATAGAAAGCAATGAACTCCCTATGTGGCTATCTTGTCTAAGTAACAGCATTAAGCCAAAAAGAGCTCCCTTTGATGGGTAGTTTAGAAATATTTTATTTTAATTCTTTATTTAGCAAAAGACAAGGGTTTACAAACTGCGTACATAGTCATAGTCACCGTAATAAGGCTGCTCAGACACAGCTGAGAAGTCACAACATGTCAACATTATAGAAATTCAGGGAAGGTTCATAAGGCCAAGAACCTACAGTAATATCAATATATCAGAGGTCCATTAAGACTTCCTAAATAATGTAGAGGTAACTTCCACAGTGATAGCTAAGATTCCAATGTTAGCTGGCTGACCCCCATGCCTTTTTATGAGTATTTATATCAATATGTCAGGAGCAGGTGTGACCAGAAATGTGTGGTCTGCCAATACCAGGCACTGGTAAAGTGTAGAATAATATACATTTAATTGCACTTCCAATATATTAATTTAATTGCACTTCCAATATTCCAAAACTGTGTAAATCAAACCAGATAACAAAACAAATAGTGACACACGATAAACAACTGCACAAAACCAAGCATATACAGGAAACAGGATACTCGAAGCGTGGTTGTAACAAAGCCAGGGTCATACATGGGAGATCAAGCACAGGTAGCAGGGAACAAGACAGGACAGGGAGAGGGTAACAGGAGAGCAGCGAGTGAGCAGGTAGGAAGGGATCAGGCTGCAGGGTTGGGGTCAGAGTCAGGGTTCAGGATCAGGATACAGGAATATAGGAATGCAAGTCAGGGACACATGGAGACAAACACCAAGGTAGGGAGGAAGAGCATAGGCAGGGTTTATATACACTTGATCAGGTGATGACTAATTACATGAGTAGATATGAGCTTTTGGCTGCTGAGGGACACCCACTGGTGGATACAGAAACTGCAGCCTATATATCTGGGAGCCACAGTGCCACCCTTTCCTGACAAATTAACATGAAAAGATAAACAAAAAGGGGAAAAAAAGAAAAAAAGTGGGGAGGGGATGCGTTAGGGAGGGAAAACCTAGGCCGGCATGAAATAATTGGATCAAAAGTTATGGGCCATGCCAAGTGGAGCCCTGCTGGAAAATCAGCTCTGGGTAAGCAGCAGAATAAGAAAATATCAACTTTAGGTACCATGTAAAACAAACCCTCTCCTCCCTATGGTAGAAAGAAGCTGTAAGGTGCCCCGTATGTTCAATCTCATTAACTTTAGACAGCCACAGAGAAATTGGAGATACATTTCTATATTTAATATAATAAAAAAAAAATAAGGGCAAGCTTGGAGAAACTAAAACATTACATAAATGTTACATTACAGTAAATATTAAAATAATGACTTAACATACGTGCTCTGAAAAATTGCACCCTACTTTCCTTTTAAGAAGACCCCATAACAAAACGACATAAACAGCTACTAGATGTGATCACACCACACCAGGTGGCAGGTCTATGACAGCTTTGGCTCAGAGAAAGTAGGGTAAAGCCTAGGTGCAACCAAAATCAAAAACAGAAAAATTAGCACAAGGGTCATAACTTTTAGTCAGTAGGATATTTCCCTTGTGCTAATGTCTCTTCTGTTGGTAAAAATCTTCTTCTATCCTTCACCCCATCATGCAATCTTTCTGTGCAGTGGGGTTTATTACAACTAATGGGCTGTCATCAAGAGAGACTAAATATACCCACCCTTTCGGCCCAGCTGCTCCATTCATAGAAGCCATGCTACAGCTTTCATGAATGAAACAGGACCTACGAATGGAGGATGGGTGGATGATTGAAAGCTCCACTCCCTAATCATAGACCATGTTCTGTACATATAAGCTGTAGTAAGGCTTCTATAAATGGTGAATCTGGGTGGAAAGGGTGGGCATAGTGGCTCACTCAATAAGAGCCTGTGACAGCCCAAGTCAATGAAAGATTATGGCAGTTAGACTAAGATGGAGGTAGATTTTAACTAAGAGAAGAAAAATCAGCACAAGATTACTATAAATTATAGCCATTGTGCCGATTTCTCTTCTGTTAGTGATTTTGGTTGCACTTTGGCTTGTAATGATATTAGCTGCCAATCAACCCAGAAGCAAGTCTATGAGTTAGCAGACTCAGGAAAACAATGCACTACCTATGTGGATGATATCTTATCTCAATGTTTTTTTAAGAGTGTCACAATAACTGTACTGAACCACTTAGAGCACCCTCTAATGGCTGATTTACAAATTAATTATTTGTAGTGCAATAAAAAAGGACACGCTTGTAGATTACATTAATGTAACCATTAAAATAATGACACAAAATATGAGTTCAGGAAAATACACCATACTTTCCTTTTGAAGCACAAAAACATATAGGCTGCTGCAGGTATAAGGTAAGGAAATGGATTAAATGACACTGTCAACCCAGAAAACCAAAATCTAGTAGCAAAAATAAATCACTGCATAGGACAAGCTGTATTTTCTATTTTTTACTATTACTGAGCTATTCATTTTTGTTTTTATTCTATAACAGCTTTAAGGTAAGAATAATATACGCCATACAAAATAGGCACCGTATAGTGAATGAATGCCCTGTCTAAAGGAATTATTTCAGCCCATGAGAAGTTCAATTTTTTTTAAATACATACCTTAACAAATATTTTAAGATGGGAATAGTATCCCACTAGGGCTTGTTGTTATATCAACTTATTGCTGTCTCATTCCAAGCATATTAAAATTTGTTAGCTGGTAAATACCTTTTATTCAGAATCTTCAATTTGACTTAATTTGCTTTGTAATAGGATCATTTCCAATGGGGATGCTATGGAGTACGCAAGTGAAATTTTGGTACCATGTATAAGGTCCTATTTTATTTTTATACATTCTCAGAGTAAATTAAATATCAATTGTTTTTGTCCAATGGACTTGGCAAGGAACTTCATATGCAGTACAAAAATAACATGTAACAAAGAGCATCTCTGCCAAGTTCCATTAGCTACAGTGTATTAAATTGGCCTGACGACATATCTGATGTACATACCACAAAAGCAAGAGTCGAATGCAGCAGATATTGCTGATTTTATCAATACTTAAATGCAAATTTGCCAAGGCTCACTACAGCCTTTGGCTCTGAGTGTGTTATAACATATTTGTACTGGCGTTGTGTTTCTAAATCCCTGTCAGTTGTACTTAGATGGTCCCAAAAGAATTCAACTGAATGAGAAAATGTGGGTCAGTGGACTAAACATTCAGCAGACACTACCTTTGAGACACAATTCTGTGTAATACTTTTGGTGTAAATAGCTTCAAGTGGGTAATATTGCTGGCTAACATGAACTACATTTAAAGGGAAAGTTTAATGGTTTTCACCATTTAGGTTTTATTTTGTTTTCAAGCTAACATGTTTTAAACTGTTATGTGACAGGTGAAACATGCTTGTCCCCTATATGAAGAGTGGCAGGTACTTTTTAGAAAATCCTCTTATTTAAGCACGACTCTTGAGGCACCCCCTTTTGAATAGAAGCTTGCATGCCTGGTGTGCCGGGTTTTTATCCTTAACGGGAGCACCCCAAGTCTTTTTAAATTGAAGGCAAAAAACAAATTACTGGTGGCTCAGTGCACTAGGATTGGGATATCTGATATTGTGTGTCAATCTCACACTGGGAGGAGCACTTTAAAAAGATGATAGGTTAGTATTGTTAAATCGATTTTCTGTCTCTGATATTATTCCAAATTTGATGTAATTTGATGTATTGCATAATGGAACTCATCAGGGATGCCCTTTCTTGCATGTTATCTTTGCACTAGTTATGGAGTTACAATTACTGTGGAAATATACAAATATAACAACTTAAATAACCCTTTTTTCAAGATCATTTTACAAACTCTTATGTGCTTGGTGAATTCTCTGATTTTGTGGTATATATGGATTGTCCTCTTACCTATCTAAATGAAGATTTTTTGAACCATATAGTTACCTCTTAATAAAAAATAAACATTTGTTAATTATTAAAGCCCATCTCTGGGCAAACACACTGCAAGGATTAATTGTTAATTTTGGTCTAGGAGAACAAAAGGAGATTTATTTATCCAATCCTAAACTCTTTCCTGCTGCTAGATTGGTTCCCACAGCTTCTGCACCCCCTGCACTCAAGTGGTCTACAGTTCTGATGTCATCAAGATCAGAGCAGGGTCGAAAACCCAGTTCTGGACATGAGGACACCGATGGACAGTCCACCACTGGAATATGGGGGAGCGCCGTCTGCTAGGGAGCGCAGGATTAGGTAAAACTGTTTCTCCTGTCCCCTGGACAAAACAAAGCCTTACATTGAAGGCACAGCCCCACTGCGGGGGAATCATTTTTTTTTCAGCCGAGACTTGGACTTTTAGGGCCAAATTATTTTTATTGAGGAATCAACCAGATAAAAATACAATGTGCTGGTCTTTTTTTTAGTCTTGCATTAGTCGTTTATTTTATAGTTCCTTCTAAAAGTTCCTTTATGGATCTTTCCCCTATCTCTGAGTTATCGCCACTGTACGAGTTGGTGCCAGGCCTTGCTTAAGGCCAGCCTTGTGACACCCACTCTATTGATGCCGACCCCTCTGAGAAGATCCATCCATGTGTCCTTTTTCCTTAGCCAGGTTACAGTTACCTTCTCGTTAGGAGAGGTTGCCTGTGTTCTTTTTCTATGTCTCAATAACATGTTTTCTTTATATTATCTCCTTTCCTGTTTAATTTTGGGGCTGCGACCCCATTTCCGGGACAAGGTTATTGCCTGGTTTGCTTGTATTATGCTGAAACCAAATAAAATTTATTATACTTATAGTTTTCTTGGATGTAAAGATCACTGAGGTATTGAAAGTATAAGCTCTGTCCCTCATATCTGCAGCAACCTGCAGTTAAGTTGGCCATGCCTTGGGCATTGCAACTTGGCATGGAGCAGGAGACAAGTGCTGCAGGTGGCACTGGAGGGAAAAGGATTGTGATATGTGCTGACAGACAATGCTATCTGGTCTACAGGCAGTTTAATATCTCCACTCCATCAGTAGGTTTGCTTTAAAACCACTGATCAATAGAACTCCCAAAGCAGCAAACTACAGATTATTGTTATTACCCATTTGAAAAGGCTCCTTCTATTTTCCTATGCATTAGTATTTCAGAAAGAAATCAGAGTGACACCAGTAAAATGAATACAGTGAAGGTCAAACTGTTCTATAAAAAAATTCTCATGGGTAAGCCCCTTTGTTAAATGTAATTAAATGTGGTGTTAAGAGAGCATGCTGTCATCGAGTGACATTGGCACTTTTACTAATGTGGTAATAAGAATATATAACTAGATATTCCAGGTCCTAAATGTAAGCCCATTCATTTTAATAGAGAGCTAAATGCCTCACTCAGTAAACTTGGATTTAAAATGATCTCTTTGATTGTTCTGCATGGCATTTTTAAAAGATAAGCCCACCTAGAACAAATAATTGCATTTTAGATTGATAGCAGTTTATCAAATCCATCACTAGCTTTAACATTAATGAACTGTTAAAGGGTGAGTTTTTATTGCATTCCCAGCTTCGCCCAGCTAACACAGCCATAAAAAGAATGGCTCGTGTTATGAAAGCTCTATGGACCCCCAAGACTAAGAGCTGTGTTGCACCTCCTACCTCTGCTACCCCTGTTTCTACATTGCAGTACCTCTTTAAAACATTCTTCAGGTTACTAATATATTGTAGCTTATGCTTTGTTAAAGGGCCGGACAGTGTAGTCTGTGCATATTGAATAAAAATGTGAAGCTTTTAACAGTGTGCAGGCAACTTACTATAGGATAAATCTGTTCACCTATGGGGGTTGATTTACTAAAGGCAAATAGTCAAAGGGAAGCTGATGCACTCTTGGTTTGCACAGTCTTCTAGGCTATGTAATGTAACAGAATAAGCACCAGACTGGGATCTGCCCGCCTGCCTGCGAATGAAGTGATAAAGGGCGCTGATTCCTAGGGTCTTGGCCTTCAGTGAGCAGAGAATCTCTGCTCTGCTCCTCCAGTGCTCACTGGAGTGCTGAGCTGCGGAGGGGGTGGGAATGGCTGGCTTGGCTTGCTGAGAGGCTGAGCCAGCTGCCGATCCAGGCATCTGGGTGGTCAGTATCTTTTTGTAGCCTGGACCAGCTCTGTGATGTCAGAGAAAAGTGGTCTTTACCCCCTTGTAGGCTAAAAATGTGTCACAGGAGTGCAGAACAAACTGCACCCCTGTAATCCTCAAAAAAGCTTTGCCTATACTTCTCCCTTAAACAAATATATATTTTTCTTCTATCCTTCCCCCCTAAACAAATATATTCTTATCTGTCATAATATATATCCCAATAATCCATAGTTATAAAATTAAAATACAATGCTTAAATACCATTTTGTAATCTCTTCGATACAGGACATGTGATCACTTGTCCTTCCTCAAGACAATCATGTTGGGCCAGTGGGCATGTTTGACAGCGATGCAGATTGATTGCTGCTGTCAATCAAGAGAGTACAGATAGGTGGGGGTGTGGCTTTAAGCTAACCACAGAAAATACAGGCATGCTGTGCATTTCACATTGTGTCTGGAGCTCCGAACAGGAGAAGAAGGCATGCAAACTGACCACGCTAACATGGATAAGCTTTCATGCTTAGTGTGATGAGTTTACAACCAGGAAGAAGAGAACTGGCAGGATCAACCAGGAATTAGATAATGGCTTCAGGAAAAAATAACATAATTATATATAAAAAAAAAGCCATTTAAAGATTTAATGAGAAAGATTACTACATTTGAACATTTCAGGTTACAAACACTTTAAAGTGACTCTGTCAGGGGGCTTAAAATAAATAACAATGGCAGTACCAGATCCTATTACAACAGCAGTACCCAATCCCATTGGCCACTGTGGTTAATCCCATCGACCCCTATATCACTACTGTGTCCTGCAGTAACTCAGTGTCAGCAGCAGGAACCCGAGAAGCCAGCTGGGGGACATGTTATTCCTTTAGCCAGAGGAGTTGAATAGAATCTGTGCTAGGAGCTCCGAAACAAAATGAAGGTTCCGCAAACCAGTCGCTGGACAGATAAGTATAATGCTGCTTTCTTCACAGGTCACACATTGTCATTTTGTTAACCTCCTGATTTTAACTGCAAGAAGAAAAAAAATAGATCTCTTGCCCTGCCAGGAAAGGCTGTTTCGTGTGATAGAGCTGTGTACACCTCAAGAAAGAATGGGCAGGCATACAAATCCTTTGGCAGGTAAAACAGCTATCTCATGTGTATTAAGCCATTTGCCTGAAGTTCAGTTTTTAAAAGCTGTTTCTCTGTTCACTTTAACTTTTCTTGGCATGTGGTAGTAATCATTGCAATTTCTTTACATTTACTTTTTAATACAGTAACATATAATTCCACTCTTTGAATGACCATAAAGGAAATTACTTCACATATCTTTCTTATTTCTAGTTACATAAAAACGCATTTACTCATGTAAGCAGGTAGGATAGTATATATTAGTTTACTGCCATGTGTAATAAATTGATCTATCTGCTCACAGCCAGCATTCCAGCTAATGATATGCAAATGAGCACACACTGTGATACAATATTGATGTGTACTCTCTTGTAAAAAAAAACATTGTTAAAATCTCCATGTCCATTTGCAAGTAGTATTATCTAAGAATGTATTTTTAGTGTAATATAATGGTATATATATTTATGCATACGGTATGTTATTTATGCTTACTGTACAAAAAACAAAAAATGCAGAATATTTCTATAGTGCTTAAAGTTTGAAACATTTTGTATTTAATCAAAGTAGGCTAATGAAAACTTAAACATACAAAGTATTTCTGAAATATAGTAGACTGAATCTTATTAATAGCCATTGTATATCCATGCTCTGTTTCCTTAAAGCTGAACTCCAGACACGTTTTTTTTCATCTAAATAAAGTATCTTTATTAACTTAAAGCGGTATTAAACACCAAACCAATAATGTAATATACTGTATGTTAAAAATTGTACTAAAAATAAAATTTTCTTAAATGAAAAATCCTAGCTTTCTCCTGTAAGGCCTCTAGTTCCTTTAACTTCCACTTGATAAGATTGGTGACAGCTATGCTCACTATACCCTGGCCATCGGTTTTGTAACTTCACCCTAGTCTTGTCACTGGTCTGTGAGCAGAGACGTACTTACTTCCCTGTTCACTGTAGTGGGCAGACCTGGGAGTCTCAAACTTCTGGTCTGAACCATCCACTGTTACTGTGTTGTTTGATTGACAGCCCTGAAAGAATGTGGGCGTTTACACAAGCAATTGATTGAAAATGTTTGTATGGGAACCTATCCGCTTCCTCAATTCTGCACATTCACCATATAATTTCCATTGCTTGATAGTAACTGTAGTTACAAATATTGGCACCGCATGGAAAGCAGATGTGATGCATCCACCGCCTAGATACTTCCAGAGGCTTCCTTGCCAGGGTTGCATTTTTCACAGGAAGCAATGATGTTACCAATTTTACCAAGGTAAATTTATACTAAAGGAGCAGTTTTACTTATAACTGATCCTGATAATGTTCACAGCTGATGGTACATAAAGTTTATTTTTTATGTATCTCAAAGTTCAGCTTTAACCACTTAAGCCCCGGAAGATTTTACCCCCTTCCTGACCAGGGCCTATTTTGCGATTCGGCACTGCATGACTTTAACGGACAATTGCGCGGTCGTGCGACGCTGTACATAAACAAATTTGATGTCCTTTTTTTCCCATAAACAGAGCTTTCTTTTGGTGGTATTTGATCACCTGTGCAATTTTTTGATCATGCGCTATAAACAAAAAAATAGCGTCAATTTTGCAAAAATAACAATATTTTTCACATTTTTTGAAATTCCCCCCCAAAAAAATGTAAAAATCTAAATTTTTTAACATTTTTAGGCCAATTTGTTTTCTGCTACATATTTTTGGTAAAAAAAATCGCAAAAAGCGTATTTTGATTGGTTTGCGCAAAAGTTATTGCGTTTACTAACTACGGGAAAGATTTTTGTCATTTTTGTTGGTTTTTTTTTCCACGCGTAATGGCAGCGATCTGCGATTTTTTTTGCGGGACTGCGACATTGGGGCGGACAGATCGGTCCCTTGACTGACATTTTTGACACTTTTGGAGTTACCAGTGACATTACTACAGTAATCAGTGCTATACATATGCACTGTTACTGTAAAAATGACACTGGAAGTGAAGGGGTTAACTTTTTTGAGAGGGAGGGGTTAAGTGTGTCCCTAGGGGCGTGTTTCTAACTGTGATTGGCTGTAGCTTGAGCTGTAAGAACAGTGATCAACGGTCCTACATAGTAGAACCGTATGATCACCATTCTTACACAGGGGAGACTGACAGGCGGCTTTTTTTACATTAGCCACCTGCATTTCTCCCGGTGTAACAGACGATCGCGAGTGTCCGCCGGGCACACGCGTGGGGTGGGTCTGTGACCGAGTGGGAGCGCGCATTCGGCGGCGCGCGCTCGCTCCCCAGAGCCTCACAGGCTAGCGACGTAGACCTACGTCGCTTTGCCTGTGAGGGGCTGACTGCCGCAGTAAATATACTTACGGCAGTCGGCAAGTGGTTAAAGGAGTTCTAAAGGCAGAAATGTTTTTTATCTTATTGCATTCTATGCATTAAGATAAAAAGCCTTCTGTATGTAGCAGCCACCCCAGCACCCCCTAATACTTACTTGAGCCCTATCTCTATCTAGCGATTTCCACAAGTCCCTTGGCTGTCTGGGACTCTTCCTCCTTATTGGCTGAGACACATCAGTGGCACCATTGGCTCCCGCTGCTGTCAATCAAAGTCAGTTAGCCAATCAGGAGAGAGAGGAGGCAAGGACACATGGAGCTGCAGCTGGGCTCGGGTGTCCCCATAGCAAGCTGCTTGCTGTGGGGGCACTTGACAGGAGGGAGGGGTCAGGAGCAGCGAAAACAGACCCAAGAAGAGGAGGATCCGGGCTGCTCTGTGAAAAACCATCTGCACAGAGGAGTTAAGTATAATATGTTTGTTATTTTAAAAAAAAAACACAAGACTTTACAATCACTTTAAATTCACAAAGCAGGCCTTATGTTTTCCAGGAGTATAAATGCTTAATAGATTTTATACTTGAATTTAAAGGGAATGTGAACTATGGAAACTGTTCCCAAAGAGTCAAACAGAAGCCATCAGTATTGGCTGTAGGTCTCCTGCAGCTGATCCTTTTCTTACCTACCTACCTCCCTGTGCAGAGGTGGCCATCTTGTTAGAGGCAGCACTTTGATTTTTCATATCAGAACTTCCCCCTGATAACTTATGGAAGAATAATCAAGCAGCAGCCAGAAAGGTGCAAAAAGACAAGAGCCACAGAATGAATGAAGCATTCCAGCTCGTAGAACAGTGAACAGCACAGAAATGATATCACCAAATTTCACTATGAAATTTTTTGAGACTAGCAGTCAGAGGCAATTGTGCCTTTTATAAACCAAATAACCCCCTCTATTTCCTCTGCCATCTTGTTTTTTTTTTTTTTTTTTACAACATACACATTTAGATAATTTGATTTATGCCTAAAATCATTATTGTTTATTTTCTATGTTAGTGTTACAACATTTTTTTTTTCTAACGTTATCTTTTAGAGAAGGATTGTGAGTGGCAGCACTCTAAACCAATTAGACTTTAATGCGTTGCAGAGTTTCCCTTCCTGAACAAGCTTACATGACAAAGAGCAGAGGGATGACCACATTAGTGTGCTGCTGCTCTTCATTTTCCAATCAGCATTCTCATGACCAAGATATAGTGCTTAAAGTGGTTGTAAACCCTCACATATACCTATACCCAGTTAAGTGACTGGCCTCAGGTGATACAAGGAGATGAAACAAATCCTCCTACATAAGTTGTACCTGTTTAACTTCAGTCTTCTCTTCTCTACAGCTGTTCACAATCCAGAATTTATAAAGCTTGTCTGAGCTGTCTGAAAAAAATGGGGTCGGAGAGCTACAGTAAGAAGAGTTCTGAGAGCTGATTGGAAGGAAGGGACATCCCCCCCTCCACACAGCACACAGAAACAGAGCTCGGGCTGTCAATCAGCTGGAGCTCCCTTCCCTGTCACCATTTTTCTCTTGGTGTCAGGAAAACATGTCAGAAGTGACTCATGCTAATAACAGAGGAATGAAGCAGCAGACAGAAATGACACTTAGGGGTTGATTTGCTAAAGGCAAAAAGAATGTGTACATAGCAAAGGGCAGTTGCACTCCGCAAGAGCAGTCGTTCCAAAGCTTGGTAAATGAGATAAAGCTTCACTTTATGATTGAAATGCATTTTTGCTTGCACATGATTGGATAATGGAAGTCAGCAGAGCTTCTGCTCATTTGCTAAGTTATGGAGCAACTGCGCTTGAAGAGTGCAACTGCACTTTGCAAAGTACACAGTCTTTTTGCCTTTAGTAAATCAATCCCTTAGTGCTCCTTATTTGAGACAATGTCACACATTATAGAGGGATATGCTTTGTTCAAATTTCATGTCTGAGGTTTACAACCACTTTAACTTTACTAGAGAAAAGTGAGATTACTTGCCTATCTAAATCGAATCATGTGAATGGTGAACACATTTTATTATATTCTGTAAAGTAAGGCATGTCTTATATATGTATTTAAAATGTGTATTTAGTTTTAGGCCAAGAATTTAGCTTCTAAGTTGATTTTGGTAAGTGCTGTAATATTAAAATGCTCATCTTTTTTTTCTGCTTTAACGAGGGTAGTTTTTTCTCGATGCTATTTTAAGACATCTTTGTGTTTCAAAGTTAACCACTTGCCGACTGCTCACAGTATATTTACTGCGGCAGTCAGCCCCTCACAGGCAGAATGACGTTGATCTACGTTGCTAGCCTGTGAGGGTCTAGGGAGCGAGCGCGCGCCCCCGGAGGCGCGCTCCCGGGTGGTCAGGGACCCCCCTGCGTTTGTGACTGGCGGACCCGATGTCCGCCGGTCACTCTGCGATCGTCGCTGCAGAGGGAGAAAGTCAGGCGGCTAATGTAAACAAGCCGCCTGTCATTCTCCCCTGTGTAGAAACAATGATCACACGGTTCTACTATGTAGGACCGTTGATCACTGTTTCTACAGCTCAAGCCACAGCCAATCACAGTTAGAATCACGCCCCTAGGGACACACACAGCCCCTCCCTCTCAAATAACGTTAACCCCTTCACTACCAGTGTCATTTTGCAGTAACAGTGCATATGTATAGCACTGATTACTGCAGTAATGTCACTGGTAACCCCAAAAGTGTCAAAAATGTCAGTCAAGGGTCCGATCTGTCCGCCGCAATGTTGCAGTACCGCAAAAAAATCGCAGATTGCCGCCATTACGCGTTAAAAAAAAAAAACAACAAAAATGACAAAATTCTTTCCCTTAGTTAGTAAACGCGATAACTTTTGCGCAAACCAATCAAAATACGCTTTTTGCGATTTTTTTTACCAAACATATGTAGCAGAAAACAAATTGGCCTAAAATGTTAAAAAATTTTGATTTTTACATTTTTTGGGGGGGGGGGGGAATTTTATATTAAAAAATGTGAAAAATATTGCCATTTTTGCAAAATTGACGCTCTTTTTTTGTTTATAGCGCATGATCAAAAAATCGCACAGGTGATCAAATACCACCAAAAGAAAGCTCTGTTTGTGGGGAAAAAAAGAACATCAAATTCATTTAGGTACAGCGTCGCAGGATCGCGCAATTGTCCGTTAAAGTCACGCAGTGCCGAATCGCAAAATAGGCCCTGGTCAGGAAGGGGGTAAAATCTTCTGGGGCTTAAGTGGTTAAACTTTGTAGTAAAGAGGCAACAGTGTATTTCCCTAGATCTACCTGGTACATTAAAACACTCAGGACGAATGCAGTCGGTGACTCAGATCCTTCACAGCATACGATATATTTATTTAATGTAGGCAAAGGTTAAAAAAAATTCCAGAAAACAAGCAGCTTACATGTTTCAGCCCTCAGGGGGCCTTAATCATAGCTATGATTGCATTTGTCCTAAATCTATTTTGCTGGCTTGTGGAGCCTGTTGATTGGTCACTGGAGGATAGTCTTCTCTGCTAAATTAGATTATTGGGGTAGAAGCACAATACATGTTAAAAAAAAAAAAAAACATAACAAAGCCAGGATTGGAAAGTTTGGACTAGAGACCATATCTTTATTGGTCTAGGAAGCCAAGACCTCCCTTTTTAAAAGATGTTCTAAAATGAAATTCCAGTTACTATTAAAACGTTTTTCTGTCTGTCGTGTTGTCTATTTGGTGTATTGGTTTATAGTTCTTACATTTTTATAATTAAAAAAAAAAACAAAATAAAATCTAATAAAAAAAAGTAAATTACCAAGCATAAATATACTGATGTAATCCTATTCCAGATTGAAATAAAGAAACAAAAACAAAGCCCTAATAGGATACCACAGTGCTAACAAAATTATAATATATTAAATCCTACAAAAATGTATACAGATATGATTTTCCTTCCATTTATCATAGCATGACTACATCCACTTAGAGTTACCTGATCACAATCTGCAGCAATTGAATGTAAAAATATGGTAAAAAAAAAATATGACCAGAAGTCAAATGTTTTGAAACACTACATTTAAAACAGCCAGAAGATACACTTACTAGGCTAAAGTTATATGCAATTTTTTACAGAATATGAGACAGGTCTGCTGAGCAAAGTGTTAGGCCCCATTCACACCTGAGTGTTTTTCAGCTCATAAACGCTCATCTCTGAAGTCTCAAAACGCCCAACAAGAAAAATCCTATTAATTTCAAAGGCCTTTGTTCACATATGAGCGTTTCATCGCCTGAAGCAAAATGCCTGAAGCTCAAAAAAGTACACAAGCTTCTTTTTTGGCAGATTACAAGCATTTTTTTTTTTTAGATGTCAAAACCTGCCTCCAAACACCTGCAAAAAACGCCTGAAAAACACATAAAAAAAAAAAGCCTGAAAATGATACGCTTAGGTGTGAATGGAACCTTAGAGCCAAGAGATCGATAACATGACAGACAAACCAGAAGACCCTCAAATAATCAATGAAAGGAAAGACCAAGCACCTGAGCAAAGATCCAGAAAAGGGTTCACAATATTAGCTTGCTTTTTCATCTAACAGGAAGAAAGAGACGACTGGAAGGTACATAGAAGATGGAGACCAGAGAGAATCAGGGGGCAGGAGTGAAACATGGTGGAAACAGGACTGAGTCAAACCATAGAAATACATTAAGGAGTGCCAGACCAATATCACATAAAAGTCCAAGATCATTTTAATTGTTGACAAAAAAGGTATGTAAAAACAGCCAACACATTATGGGGGCAACACCACTCCCCATTTATTAGGGCTTAGCACAGTGACTTCACATATTTATATTAACTCTGCTCATGGAGGAACAACTTCACATTCTTTGAGAAAACACTGTGTCTAATGCGGAACATGTTAGAATAGAATTTGTTCTTGCTGGCTCCTTTAATAAAGGAAGATTCTTTTTCATCTTGGTGTGTGGTATTCCTATTACTGATATAATTGATTGCTTCATTGTACATGACCTGAGCATCATGTAAGACGTAATTGTGGAGTGTGGAGCCCGATCTGGCCTGGTATAGTATGGGAAATATTTAACAACTTCACAGCAGTTCCTGAGCAGCAATGGAGGAAAATGAAACAAGGCTAGGGACAGTTTTCAATGGCAGTGATGACACAGGAAAAGAATAAGAATCTAAAGGATGTACATTAAAAGGGGTACACAGAAAATAAGTGAAAGAATGTGGGAGTGCAGGAAAAGGAAAGGTTGCCTATGAAAACAACAGCAGTAATAAGGGCAGATAAAAATAGACACTAGACACATAAGTAAGAAACAGTAGATTAAAGTGGTTGCAATTCTCTGGCATGAAATATGAACAAAGCATTTCGCTCTATAGTGTGTACGTGTCTCAATCTAGAAGTGTCACTTCTCTCTGCCGATTCATTCCTCTGCTATCAGCATGAGTCACTTACAACAATATTCCTGACACCAAGATATAACAAGGTGACAGGCTGTGATTAACAGCCTCGGATGTGTTCCTATGTGCTGTGTGAAATAGGTTTATTCCTTCCCTCCAATCATCTCTCAGCACTCCTCACTGAGACCCGCAGAGTGTAAATTCAGGTCCCCACCCCTGCTTTCTGAAAGCACAGGCAAGCTGTGTAAATTATGCACTAAAAATTGCTGTAGAGAAGACTGCAGATAAACATTTACAACTTATTTAGGAGGATTTGTTTCATATCTGTGCATCACTTGAGGCTAGTCACTCAGTATATGTAAGGGTTTACACCCACTTTAAGTAAGAACCATATTGTAAAAAACAAGAATAAAGCCAGCCATAGACAGTTCAAATCTCCACCGAATCAGCAGGGACCGGCCGATATTTGAACCATGTCTAGTCAGGCTGATTGTACCCAGGGCCAGTGCTTCCACTAGGCAAACTAGGCAGCCGCCTAGGGCACATTGCCACCTAGGGGCGCAGCCACGAGTCGGCACTCTCTCCTTTATTAATGATCCCTGTGAGCTGAGGGGAGGGGCAGCAGAGGGGGAGGAAGAAGGGACAGAGGAAGAAACTAGGTGTCTGGGGCAGTGGCGGAACTACCAAGCCTTGACTTTCCACCAATGTTGGGGGGCCCCAAGAGGCAGGTAGGGAGCCCACCAGAGTGCTGCCTGCATGATGATCCTCTTCGGCTGGAGCTGTGGTGAGCACTGTGGTCCAGGAGAGGAGTGTCCTAGGAAAAGGAATTTACAGTGAAGGAGGACAGAGCGTGGGCCACTCTCTTCATACCGCTCAGTGAGCGTCCCCAGAACAGGGGATCGGGGTCTCTGGGTGTGACATGGAGGATCCCTGGTGTGAAAGGGAATCGGGGTCACCAGGTGTGTCATGGGGAATCAGAGTCAACAGGTGTGACATGGAGGATAGGGGTCACCGGGTGTAACAGGGATTCGGGGTCACCAGGTGTGCCATGAGGAATTGGGGTTCCTGGGTGTGCCATGGGGGATTGAGGTCCCCAGGTGTGACATGGAGGAGCATCAGGGTCCCCAGGTGTGACATGGAGGAACATCAGGGTCTCTCCGGGTATGACATGGAGGAACATCAGGGAGCCCTGGTGTGACATATAGGAACATTGGGGTCACTGGGTATGACAGCATGACATGGAGGAACACGGGGTTCCCTGGGTGTGACATGGAGGAACATCGGGGTCAGTGGGTATGACAGCAAGACTTGAAGGAATATTGGGGTCCCAGAATGTGACATGGAAAAACATCAGGGTCCCTGGGTGTGACATAGAATGACATCAGGGTCCCCAGGTGTGACATGGAGGAATATGGGGGTCACTGGGTACGACAGCATAACATGGAGGAACCATCAGATCAGGGTCACTGGGTATGACATAGAGAAGTTTTTAACCCCTACCCTTTTTATTTTTTTTTGGGGGGGGGGGTGCAAGTAGCTGGTCTTGCCTAGGGCGTAAAATAGTCTAGCACCGGCCCTGATTGTACCCAAGTTAGTCCATCAATTGACTAGGGTACAACCAGCATGTCAGATTTTATGTGATTATTTCCAGCAGTTATAGGCGCTAGCAATTACAGTATCGGTGTGTGTTTTCCCAGCCATGATGGGTGCCAGGAGAACACTATAGCTCTACAGGAGGGGTTTCCCCTTCAACACTAACTGTGTTGATGGAAGAATCAACCAATTTTCTTTCCGGCAACCACATGGCTGGCTTAACAAATGATTTACATTAGAGAGATGGGAAATAACATAATGGTTATACAGTAAGTGATTTGCAGGAGATAGATATATAAATAAATAGTATGCAAACAGCAGCAGTTTGCAGACAATTAAGACAGACTTTGAAAGACAGTGCTAAATTGAAGGCAGGACTAGTACAGTGAGCCAAGACAGAAAACTGCAAACTGGCAAATTCGATGTAAGGTTGGAGTGCAAACTAGCCAAAGCCAGTCCAAATAGAAAGATTTGACAATATGCTCCAGCAGCCTTTAATGGGAAGTGCAAGGTTTCAAATACTAGGGGCTGCTGAGAGATCAGACACAGGTGAACAAGGCTTGGGCAGACAGACCAGCCATGGAGCTACAGAAAATGAAAGTTATCCAGAGGTTAAAGTGGATATATAAGTCCAGAGATCAAAACAGAGACATTAATCATTATATGTTGAGTTTAAAGAGTAACTCCACCTTTGTTAAGAAAAAAACAACCCCCTCTGGGTGATCAATGTACATTGGAGGGATTTTAACACACTTTGTTACAGAATTCTATTTGTTTCTGCTCTGAAACTGAATAGAGTGACTTTTTCATTATCAATCAGCTGATGCACTTGAGGGGTTCTAATGAGGAGGGCCAGCATCCCTTTAGAAGTTATTAACCCTTTGGAAGTATTCATTTTTGTTGCAGAGGTTGCCTAAAATTTGACTTGCATCTTAATGCACACTTCTGCGAAAATCAGTGAGCCAATCGCACAAGCAAAGAAAAAGCAAAGAAAATTACATTTATGGAGAAGTTTTGTATACTGCCTATGTACAAAACGTCTCCAGGTTGCCATATTGCATTGAATTTACACAAAACTATTTGCTATACCTTTTCCCAAGCGAGTGGAGTTGACTTTCAAGGCAGACACCCCCCGCCAGGTCTTAAAGATTCCCCCCACCCCCCGCTTCAGGTCTTAAAGCTTACATTTAATATGCTTATATTTTGCCTCCCGATTCCCCCTTTCCCACCTTGGCATTGTGGTAACAAAATAAAAAATAAATAAAAACTTTCTGTTTTTATTACATGAATTATTTTAGACTCAATGATGTCATCACTGCATCTCTTTGTTTCTCTATTTAATACAGGCAAATCTTAGCTGGTGGGAAGGGCCAGCAGGGTGCAGTACATAGCTCTCTGCAAATATCATGGCACCTCATTACTTCTCTCAGGAGCCCTCAGCCCTATTGAAGTGGGTTGGTACTTGGGAGAAGCTATGCAAATATCAAAATCCCCTGATAACTTGATGTTCATTTGGAGTAGAGTGTGATCTTAGGCAGCCTGCATTTGAATGGCTAATGGTCACATATGATGCTATGCCCCCATGATGGAAAGAACTGAAATCCAATGAATAAAAGGGGTGAGCCAGGGGCATGAAGACTGGGGAGTTAAAGTCTAGACGAGACTGGATGATTTGCTGCAGCTTCTAATGTGCACTGTAAGAAGCTCACAGTGTACAATGTAATCAGAGTAAACAATTTCAGTACAGGAGAGGAGTTGGTACAACTGTGCAAGTATTTACGTACAGTGCCTTTCGAAAGTATCCAGCCCCCTTGAACTTTTCAACCTTTTGCCACATTTCAGGCTTCAAACATAAAGATATAAAACTGTAATTTTTTGTGAAGAATCAACAACAAGTGGGACACAATCATGAAGTGGAACAAAATTTATTGGATATTTCAAAATTTTTTAACAAATTAAAAACTGTAAAATTGGGCATGCAAAATTATTCAGCCCCCTTAAGTTAATACTTTGTAGCGCCACCTTTTGCTGCGATTACAGCTGTAAGTCTCTTGGGGTATGTCTCTATCAGTTTTGCACATCGAGAGACTGAAATTTTAGCCCATTCCTCCTTGCAAAACAGCTCGAGCTCAGTAAGGTTGGATGGGGAGTGTTTGTGAACAGCAGTTTTCAGTTCTTTCCACAGATTCTCTATTGGATTCAGGTCTGGACTTTGACTTGGCCATTCTAACACCTGGATATGTTTATTTGTGAACCATTCCATTGTAGATTTTGCTTTATGTTTTGGATCATTGTCTTGTTGGAAGACAAATCTCCGTCCCAGTCTCAGGTCTTTTGCAGACTCCATCAGGTTTTCTTCCAGAATGGTCCTGTATTTGGCTCCATCCATCTTCCCATCAATTTTAACCATCTTCCCTGTCCCTGCTGAAGAAAAGCAGGCCCAAACCATGATGCTGCCACCACCATGTTTGACAGTGGGGATGGTGGGTTCAGGGTGATGTGCTGTGTTGCTTTTACGCCAAACATAAAGTTTTGCATTGTTGCCAAAAAGTTCGATTTTGGTTTCATCTGACCAGAGCACCTTCTTCCACATGTTTGGTGTGTCTCCCAGGTGGCTTGTGGCAAACTTTAAACTACACTTTTTATGGATATCTTTAAGAAATGGCTTTCTTCTTGCCACTCTTCCATAAAGGCCAGATTTGTGCAGTATACGACTGATTGTTGTCCTATGGACAGAGTCTCCCACCTCAGCTGTAGATCTCTGCAGTTCATCCAGAGTGATCAAGGGCCTCTTGGCTGCATCTCTGATCAGTCTTCTCCTTGTATGAGCTGAAAGTTTAGAGGGACGGCCAGGTCTTCGTAGATTTGCAGTGGTCTGATTCTCCTTCCATTTCAATATTATCGCTTGCACCGTGCTCCTTGGGATGTTTAAAGCTTGGGAAATCTTTTTGTATCCAAATTCGGCTTTAAACTTCTCCACAACAGTATCTCGGACCTGCCTGGTGTGTTCCTTGTTCTTCACGATGCTCTCTGCGCTTTAAACGGACCTCTGAGACTATCACAGTGCAGGTGTATTTATACGGAGACATGATTACACACAGGTGGATTCTATTTATCATCATTAGTCATTTAGGTCAACATTGGATCATTCAGAGATCCTCACTGAACTTCTGGAGAGAGTTTGCTGCACTGAAAGTACAGGGGCTGAATAATTTTGCACGCCCAATTTTTCAGTTTTTTATTTGTAAACAAAGTTTGAAATATCCAATACATTTCGTTCCACTTCATGATTGTGTCCCACTTGTTGTTGATTCTTCACAAAAAATTACAGTTTTATATCTTTATGTTTGAAGCCTGAAATGTGGCAAAAGGTTGCAAAGTTCAAGGGGGCCGAATACTTTCACAAGGCACTGTAAGGCTGGAGTTTACATTTAAAGTGACATGGCACTTGTATACTGTATATTGGGACAGTGCTATGCCTGACCATTGGATTGAAATAGGCAGAAATGACACAGGGCTCCATAAGATCTGTGCAGAGTGGAGAAAACTAGCCTTTTGGTTTTCTCTGGGTTTCGTAACTCTCGGATCGTGGTCTGGAGTACAGAGACTTTGAAGAGCTTTGGGAGCAAAGAGGCCTCTAAGCCATTGTCTAGGTTTTACTGAGAACCAGCATTTTGTGTGCAACTAAGCACAGCCTTTAGAATCTAGAACCTGGCCATAGTTAAGGCCTCCACTTGGGAGTCAGGAGATACCTTGCCCAGGCCAGGACAAGAGTGCAGAGTGAGCCCAGTGAGTGCAGCAGGGAGCTGTAAGAAGTACGAGGTGTACATGAGCACAGTGGTATTGTGAAGTTGAGGTCTAAGCAGTGGTGCTGCCAGAGCAAGCCAGAAGGTTAATGACATTTTCGTTTGCACTTGAAATAAAGGCGGAAACCCCTGAGAGGAAAACTATTTGTTTTTGAGGAACTTTTACTTTAATTTTAATTAAGTGTTCCATCAAGCCCAGAAACATAGTTTCTGGCTGGTGTGAACTCACTGGAAAGTACTACTACCATGGAGCATGTTCCCTAAAGTTCACAATATAAATCATTTTAAAGTGCTTTAACATCTGACAAAAACAGATATATTAGTTTTTGATTGTCTAATCTTACCATTTTAAATTATAAACCTCACTTATGTGTAGAATACACATATACACTATATTGTCAAAAATATTTGGATGCCTGCGTTATACGCACATGAACTTTAATGGTATCCCAGTCTTAGTTCCCAGGGTTCATGTTTTGAGTTGGCCCACCCTTTGCAGCTATAATAGCAGGGAAGGCTGTCCATAAGGTTTAGGAGTGTGGGCCATAACTCTGTGCAGGCCAGTAAAGTTTCCCCACCCCAAACTCCCTCATCCATGTCCTTGCTTTGTGCACTGCTCTAAATCATTGGTAGAGAGGGGGGTATGGTGTGGGGTTGTTTTTCAGGGGTTGGGCTTGGCCCCTTAGTTCCAGTGAAGGGAACTCTTAAGGCGTCAGCATACCAAGACTTTTTGAACAATTTCATGGTCCCAACTTTGTGGGAACAGTTTGGGGACGGCCCCTTCCTGTTCCAACATGACTGCACACCAGTACACAAAGCAAGGTCCATAAAGACATGGATGAGCAAGTTTAGGGGGGGACTTGATTGTCCTGACCTCATCTCGATAGAACACCTTTGGGATGAATTAGAGCAGAGACTGCGAGCCAGGCCTTCATGTCCAGCATCAGTGCCCGATCCCACAAATGTGATTCTGGAAGAATGGTCAAACATTCCCATAGGTGCTCTCCTAAACCTTGTGGACAGACTTCCCAGAATAGTAAAAGCTGTTATAGCTGCAAAGGGTGGGCCAACTCAATTTTGAACCCTACGGACTAAGATTGATATGCCACTAAAGTTCATGTGCGTGTAAAGGCAGGCGTCCCAATACTTTTGACAAAATAGTGTATTCATCAAAGAACAAAGAAATCACCAATTTGTGTCTACGGATGGAAGCCGAGAATTGGCATATGAACCAAGTAGACAAGTTGGTGGTAACATAATCCCTGCTATTGCTTAATGTGCGGCAAACATGAGAAGAGTATTTATTTTATATTTTCGATCAAAGTTACATTTATAGACTGAGAATGGCTGTGGAATGGCTCATCCTGTTCCTAGTGTCTGATTACAGGGTTTGAGACGTTTGATTTTAGTTCTGCAAATTATACTGTTGAGCTTCAAAACATAAGCTGAACAACATGTATTTCAGCTGAAAAAAAAAAGACAACAAAAGATCGTGCTCATGTTAGAAGTCAAACAGGCACATACTGTTTGTAGTTTTAACTGACCTACTGTTATATTGCACAGGGAAGGCATTTTCTAAGGTTATTTTAGGTATATCTAAAGCCCAATCAATTTCCCCCATATGCCCATTGGAAGATTCTCCTTGAAAACCTGCTCTGATAACAACTAAAGATTTTGGGTTTCTCCTCACTTTCACAGTCTCATTGACACAAGTCACCAGGACAAACAGAGTGTTAATCTTGCAAATCCGGTGTTTTTTTCTAGTGATTATAGCCCTTACTTTTCAATATGCTCAAAATGGTGTGATAGAGATACAAAGGATCAGTTGGCTGTTTAACTGTTTGATACTGAAATATATTGTTAAGAGATCTGTAGAAGTCTGTGTGTGGACTGGTGTAATGCTATGGCCTTACATAGCCACTTTGAACAGATGGACAATTAATTTATATATGTAATCTTTATAAAACTTAGCTGTGAAAGCCACTCAGCTTTTTCAAATCCAATTATCAGATCTAATAATGCTTACTTAGTTTATATAGTCTATTACCTTGCTGGCATGAGTTGTAGTAGCTATTGTTTGACCGTTGTTAGTAATTACAGTATACTGTGAAATATAATAGTCATGTCATTACTTCATACTTGTCAGGGGACCTGAAAAATGCATATGAGTGAACAAATAATGAGAAAACACTTAAGACAATATTTATATCTTAACCTTTTGCAATTGTACATGATTAATAGATGAATCATTATTTTTTTTTTTTTTGGTGGAGGATGCGGGCAATGATCCCGCTACCTCTCGCAGGCCAAAGATGAATCATTATTACACAAAAGAGTTACCAATGAATTGCACACATGCTACAGAAGAGGTTTCATATTCAGTAAAAGAACACCACCCAAAATAATAACTTAGCCACAGATGAAGTGTGTAAAAAGAGAGTAGGCCTTCAATCATACATATGGGAACTGTATGGTTCTGCTGCTTAGAGATTTCTCTATTGGTATCCTTTGTTGTTGCTCTTTGTGCTACCTCTGCCGACCTATGTACTAGAAGATCTCCTATTAGTATAATGATGCAAAGGGGGTTATTTAGAATGTTTATTGAATTTCAACAAATACAATATTGCAGAAGCAGAAAGTCACATGGTATTCATGGGTTCAAAGCAGAAGGTTGACAGGCAAATGTCATATGTGAAAAGGTAATACATTTCCTACTCTAATACCGCATACATTAGTAAATGTTGTGTCACGTGTTCTTGGAAAATACTTGTATTATTTCTAGAATGAGATGGCTCCTCGAGACAAAGGGGTTTATTTATTAGTGTGCATAGTGCAGTAGCACTATTCATTGTTAGCAGATGCATATTGCACAATGACTGTTCTACTGCCTTATCACATATTCCAGTAAAACAGAGGTAGCTTGGGCAGAATATCATAGGGGTAAAATCTTGAGACTGATGGCCATGAAGATAAGCATAATTTTGTAGGCCCCCCGTTTCATAACTCTTTCTATAAAACCCTAAACCAAACTATATCTCCAAAAAATAGTTTCAAGACATCCTAACCTCATCTTTGGATACTACCACCCACCCCCACACTATGTTTTTGCCTATCACTATGTCAAACAATGTCAGACTGGCTGAAAGAAATGCAAATTAGGCAGGCAAGCTTCAGCAGTATCAGGGCTGAACCTTTGCCTGTTGAAAATGCCCAGTTCAGCTGTAACTTTAGAACTTTGGAGGGTGCTGCAGGTATGTTCTTTCTGCCCATACAGTTTTTCATTAAAGGAATTCTAAAAATAAATGACCAACCTCCCCAGGGCTGTCTTTAACACAGGGCAAAAGGGGCAGCTGCCCAGGGCCCCTTGAGCCCCACACTGCCCACAAATAGTTAAGTGGATTTGGGAGGGCCCAGGAACATGTTTGCCCAGGGTCCAATCAATATTAAAGATGGCCCTGAACCTCCCGCTGCTTATCTCAGTAGGGAGGTAAAAATTATTCAGTGCTCAGCCTTACCCCTCAGCCCCCCCTAATACTTACCTAATCCCCCATCTCGATCCAGTGATGTTCACGATAACTGAGACTCTCCTGGGTCTCTCCTTCCTAAACTGCTGAGATGCAGCAGCCGAAGCCATTGGCTCCCTTTTCTGTCAATAACAGTCAGTGAGGCGGGACTGAGCCGCACTCTTTGTGTCTTGCGGCCACAGAGAGCCAGCTCAGGAGCAAGCACACACCAGTGCCTCCACAAGGCACTCGATAAGGGTGAGGGGCTAAGAACACCCGTAAGGGACCTGAGAAGAAGAGGATTGGGGCTGCTCTGTGCAAAATCACTGCACTGAGCAGGTAAGTATGACATGTTTGTTATTTTTTTTTAAATAAAGTTCATAGCTGGTCAAACAAACTTTGGCAGCAAAAATTTCAAGTAAGCACTTTCAATAGCTCTAAAACAGACCTGCATAATGTTCAAGAGGAGTAGTTGACCATTCCTCTTTACAAAACTGCTTCAGCTAAGACACATTTGTAGGATATCTGGTGTGAACAGCTCTCTTGAGGTCTTTCCACATGTTCCACATGTTCGCATGTTTAAGGCATTAAAGTTTGGGCTCTAACTGAGCCACTCCAAAAGGTGCATTTTTAAACATGGCAAAGGGTCTCACCCTGGCTATGTAGGGTTGTCCTGAGATGCCTAGGTTAAAGCAATAGCTTCATAAAATAGATGAAGTCTGTCTCCTAGAAGAACTTACCCTCATATCCACATATAAGGTATTGTTGACAGACACACTAAAATATGGGCCAACTGGTTTGAATTTAAAAACTCTGTTGGTTATAGGGAGGTTATGCTAGAAGCACCTCACCTTTCGGTTCAGTAATGTACCACCAATACTTTTGTTCTTATGGTCTCAATCACATTGATAATTGGATCTTTATGTTTATGCCTTCTCAGTGGTTCACTCCACCGAACACCAGCATTCTCACCTCCTTTCTTTCCTTCCACCCTCCCCCTCTACCCATCTTTTTCCTCTCTTATCTTTCCCTACTTTCTTTTTCGAACCCTTTCTGTGCTATCCCTCCCCTATCTAATATACTAATGATATACCATACCCCTCACATTGTTAACCCAGACCCACGTCCATGTGTTTTATTATACCTCCATTTACTAGTCTTTTTTTTACATCCCTGATGGTCTATGGGCGAATCCCACTTATTTGTTACCTTTTTTATTCTGGAAATTGTATGATTGTTTTTATACCTCTCCTGTATATCTCCACATTTCTTAAATAAACACATATTAAATAAAAAAGGTGCATTTTCCTTTTCTGAGCCAGTCTGTGGTAGATTTATTAATGCTTAAAGGCCCGTACACACGTACTGATTGTCGGCCGTAAATATTCGGCCAACGTCCGATCGGCCGATTGTCGGCTTGTTAGTATGATGCTTCCGACAACCGACTGCGACTTTTCGGCCGAACAAAATCTGGTGTGCAGGCTATAAAATTTTTGTAGGCCAATAAAGAACGGCTGATTGTTCGTCAGTCAGTACAGATTTCGGCCGACAAAAATGTGATGATCAAGACTGGGCATGCTCAGTGAAGAAAAAACACACGAAAAGTAGACCAGAACATGACATCACTTCTGAAGTTGGTTGTTGTTGGCCGACAAAATTCGCGTGCAGTCTTGAGCACTTTTCAACCAACAAAACAGCACCGGACAAAAGACGGCCGATCGTTCGGCCGACAATCGGTACGTGTGTATGGGGCTTTAGTTGAGGGAACAATCTGCACAATGCTATATGTATTTATGTTACTCACCAAGCAGCCAGCATACATTTGTAATAGCAAATATAGTCAATGTGGGTCCATATGCAGCACAAGCACATATCAATGTGAATAAATGAAGAGATGAGATTCTTCCACCAGCTTCAGTGCTAAGTAAAGCAGACTACACCACCGTGAAGCACTCCAATCTCCTTACCAGACAATGGAATACGTTAGGCAGTGTACAATATATCTTGCAAGTGGACATCAACCAAACATGCAGTGATTAAGAGTATCAAAGCAATGTAAATGCTCCAGCAATAAATTCTGAGTCTGCAGCCTCTCAGGAAATAGCAGTATGAAATTCGAATGGGTCCAGCCCTTTTTCACTCAACCTGACTGTGAGCTTGCTTCAGGACTCCAGCACAGGACACATGCATACCTCCCAACTTTTTGAGATGTTTGGCAGTCAGGCCGACAGAAGCCGTCCTTTGTTAGTACAGAGGCTCTAACAGTGGCTTTGAACGAAAAAAAAAAAAACCTCATGGTGTGTACTAGGCTTTAGGGTAATTGTTCTGCTGCATCACTTAACTTCTACTAAGCTTCAGCTGGTGGACAGCCACCCTGACATTATCCTGTAGGATATTTTGATAAAATTGGGAATTCATTTTCCCCTCAGTGATGGCAAGTTGTCCAGGCCCTCAGGCAGCGAAGCAAGCCCAAATCATTAAGTTCCCTGCATCATACTCCACCATTGGGATGATGTTTTGATGTTGATAAGCTGAGCCCTTGCACCATACATAGTGCTGGGTATTCTTCCAAAACAATTCAATCTTTATTTCATCAGTCCACAAAACATTTTCCCAGTAGTGCTACAATTTGCCCAGGTGCTCTGTTGCAAACTTCAGGTGCATAGCAATGTTTTTTTGGAGAGCAGAGGCTTCCTCTGTGATGTTCTGCCATGGACACTCTGCCTGTTTAAAGACTTACATATGGTAGACTAATGAACAGAGATGTTTCCCGGTACTTTTGAGGTCTTCAAGCCTTTAACTGTTACTCGTGGGTTCTTTTTTACCTCATTGAGTATTCTGCATTGTGCCTTGGGACTCATCTTGGCACCTACTTCAAGGAAGAATAGCCACAGTATTAAACTGTCTACATTTATAGACAATTTGTCTGTCGACTGATGGATGACTAAACATTTTGAGATTGCTTTGTATCCCTTCTCAGTTTTATTGAGGTCAACTACTCTTGTCTTGATCATATGTCTTCAGAGAGCTCCTTTTTGCGAGGCATGGTTCACATCAGCGATGCTTCTTATGAGCAGCTATCTTAAAATGTTTGAGTGTCTTTTATCAATCAAAGTAGCTCTAAACCACACATTAGCTTTTGTTAAAGAAATTAGTTTAACTTAATTTTCACCTTCAGCACTTTGACTGTTAAATGGGTAAGTTCAAGACACACAAGAAATTTGACTTGTTTGTGTGTTATCGGGGTAAGTACATTGTGTTTGTCTATTATTGTGACTTAGATGAGGACCATATCACATTTTATGGCAAAATTACTACAGGAAACCAGTTATAATTGAAATACAACAGATGAGACTGCTCATGCAGTAATAGTACTAGGTCGAAACGCGTTGGAGTTATTGCTCTCCTACCACATAGTGTTTGGGGATGCTGTCTACATGACTCTGTGTATATCATTGTTTGAGTATTATGCTGTTACTACCCTATCTCTGTAACTGGAGCTCATAATATATCTCCCCGACATGGGGTTGTTTTAACCTTTTAGTCATTTAATTTTTTGTCATGTCTTGATTGTTTAATAAAGCAATACTTTTTACAAAAAATTACTATTTGACTTTTTTCACTATTGAATTATTTTCATTGTTGCTGCCTAAAAACCCTCTGGGGGTAGATACCTATGGTATCACTTGTTTCCAGAAAAACAGTTATTTCCAATGGATTCACATACTTGCCACTGTATATTCTATATATGTTATATAGCACCATCCAAAGTTTGCCTTCGGATCATAAGTGGTAGCCCCTGCCAGTCAATAGTAAAAAAAACATACCAAAAAAAACCAAGCTAATAAAAATAATGCCTTCAAAACCTAAAGTCTGAGCCACACAAAGACTACAACGATATAGTTAATATTTCTTGCCCTGTTTTCCTATGTTGTCAGAGCCCTTAGAAAGACTTGACACTGTAATCTGAACATTTTCCACTGAAAAAGCTGACACTTCACTTCTGCCTGACAATGGTGTAGCTTTCAGGATGCATATTTCCAGTAGAGCTATGATGAAGTACAATCGAAATAACTGTGTTGCATTAAAATGTCAGCATTTATATTTAACAGGAGATCACAAGAAGCATGCTTCTAGTAATCCAAAGAAAAATATATCACAGAGAACCAAAAGATAAAGCATTGCAATGTGTGCCTAAGAAAATGAATTATTAATCTCTAATGATAGCGATTCACTGAGACTTTTAATGTATTTGAGCTTGCTGGAAGGAATTCTGCTGGCTAATTTGATGACAGCATCACTGCACAGTCCATAGCCATAATTAAATATGCTTCATGCTGACATTAGGATATTGCATTAGGCTGATATTTTACTTAAATATAATTTCAAACTGTCTTTAGCTTACATTTTGAGTCTGTGCTTCACAAGCACTCAGGGAACATAAATATAATTGAATGAACTGTGAACATGTAGGGGTCTATAGCCAGATATACCTATGAGTGCAAGAATTTTCATGGCCAAAATTAAAGCAACAGTGGCCAATTGGTTAGCGCTTCTGCTTAGCAGCCCTAGGGGTTGTCACTTTGAATGGCAATCATGGCACTACCTGCCTGGAGTTTGCATGTTCTCCCTGTGCCTGTGTGGGTTTCCTCTAGGTACTCCGGTTTCCTCCCACATTCCAAAGACATGCTGGTAGGTTAATTGTCTCCTGTCTAAATTGTCCCTAGTATGTTTATGTATGAATGTGAGTTTGGGACCTTTGATTGTAAGCTCCTTGAAGGCAGGGCCTGATGTGAATGTACAATATATATGTAAAGCACTGCGTAAAGTGACAGTGCTATATAAGTACCTGTAATAAATAAAATAAATAAATAAATAAATAAAACTACACAGTGGTAGAATGAGTATGATAAATGTAAATGGTCCAGGCACTATGATCTTCTTTTGGTGTTAGGGCTGGTTGTAGTTTAATTTACATATTTACACCATTTTTTCAGACTGCGACCATTTGCAATGTGGTATGGCACATCTTACAAGAAAGGTAAGAAAAGGTAGTAATGCCCACCTCCGAACTTTCTGAGATGAGAAAGAGGAACATATTTTTGTGTTAAAGCGGAGTTCCACCCAGTGAACGTTTTTTTTTTTTATAAAAATACCCCCGGGACAGTCAGGGCTAGTGCATTCCACAATGGGTAGCCTCTGAACTGTCCCGGGTTGCACTTACCTTTTAGAAGAAATACTTACCTTGAAAATGTCTTCTCCAGCGCTGCCATCTCAGGTGTGGGCAGCTTGAAGCCAGCGCGATCCTCTTCTGTGTCCTCTTCCGTCTTCTTCGGTCCCATGATGCACTGCACCGGCCCCTCCGTCACTTCTGGTGCCACAGCGTCCTCCCTGCACAGCTTCTGGGCATGCCCAGAAGCTGTTTTGCAAGGTATGATGGCGCCTGCACCGGAAGTGACGTCGGGGCCGGTGCAGGCGCATTGATTCCTGGGAGCGATGACGTTAAGCTCCCAGGAATCATTGCATGCCAGGAAGTGACGACTCACCGCGGCCGCCGAGGGGAGGAAGAGGAAGTAAGGTAGGTATATTTTCTTCTAAATGAGGTAAGTAAAAAAAAAAAAAATTGCGATTATCCATTTGTTTTTCAGGTGACCCGGAGCGAAAAGATGGATGTTATCAGCTCCGTGAAAAAAAAAGCACTGGAGCGGAGAAAAAAAAACTGAACGTCCGTGTGAAAGAGGCCTATGAGAAGTTAAATAGTACAGGTCTATACATTAGACCAAAAAGAGGGACTAATGAGGAGGAAAGAGGGATGGAGAAATTTGGTTTCAAAGACGGACAGCTCCTCCAAATTAGGGACAGTTGGGAAAAATGGAAATGTATCAGTTGTTGTTGCTGACTTACTTTTGGAAGATGCACGCTTTGGGGCTGTCTACATATCCTTGCATCATTACTTAATGACTAAAGCCCCGTACACACGTACCAATCGTCGGCCGAACGATCGGCCGTCTTTTGTCCAGGGCTGTCGTGTCTGTTGAAAACTGCCAAAGACTGCACACGAATTTTGTCGACCAACAACAGCCGACTGCAGAAGTGATGTCATGTGATGGTTAACTTTCCTTGTCTTTTTTTCTTTTCTGAGCATGCCCAGTCTTGCAAATCTGCTGTCTGTCTGCCGAAATCTGCACTGACTGGCGAACAATCGGCCGTTCTGGTGTTGGCCAACAAAAATTTTAATGCCTGCACGACAGATTCTGTTCGGCCGAACATGCGCTGTCGGCTGTCGGAAGCATCATACTAACAAGCCTACAATCGGCCGATCGGTCGTCGGCTGAAAATTTACGGCCGACAATCGGTATGTGTGTACGGGGCTTAAGGCTCCGTTCACATATGCTGCAGCGGCAGTTCACTGAATGGGGTCCAGTGCGTCCCTGTTCGGTGATTCAGGTGCGAATCAGGTCCATATTTTTGTCTGAATTCACCCCTGAATCAGAACCACAGATGCACAGGACCCTTTTTAAATGCGGACCGCAGCCGCCCCGGAGCTGTGTAAACCTGCCCCATTGAGAGCCAGTCACACTCTCCTGTCATGTGAACTGGATGTGGGGTAACCTGCATCCAATTCGCATGTGTCGACCCGGCCTGACTGATCTGGAACAAGCATGTGCCAGAGAAGGATCAGCATACTTTACTCGCAGGTCACTGACTCATTAAAGGGTAACTCCACTTTCCTGGGGAAATAAAAATCAGCAAATAAAGAAAAAACAATATAGCGTATACAATTGTGACACAAGTCATATTGTAATTGAATGTTATTAAAAATGACCTTTCCTTTTAAATCTGCAGCCGCTGTAATTTTCTGAAAATGCAATGCAATATGGCTACCTGGAGCTGTTCTGTACACAGAATGTGTACTGACCACACCCCAGAAACATAATTTCCTGCTTGTGTGATTGGCTCACCGATTTTCCCAGAAGTCTGCACTAAGATACAAGTCAGATTTCTGGCATCCCCTGCAACAAAAATGTCATTTTTGGTGAGATACTTCCGATAGGAACACGTCTAAAGGGATGCAGACCCAGCAGATTTCCTCATTAGCTCTCTGCAGCTGCCACAGCTGATAGATAATTATGAAACCTTTCCCATTAGACCCACTCAGCACAGAGGCACAGAGGAACAAACAGGGATTTCTTCAGAATAACAAAAGGTAGGAATCTGCAACAATGTTTGTTATAATCCTTGCAATGTACATAGATCACACAGAGGGGAATGTTTTTTTCTAAACAAAATTGGAGTTACGCTTTAAATATTGAAGTATAATCAGAATGGCTGGGGTTGATTTACTAAATCTGGAGAGTGTAAAATCTGGAGCACCTCTGCATAGAAACCAAGCAGCTTCCAGTTTTTTTTGTCAAAGCCTAATTGAACAAGCTGAAGTTAGAAGCTGATTGGCTACCATGCACAGCTGCACCAGATTTTGCACTCTCCAGTTTTAGTTAATCAATACAGTCCCTAAAGCTGGATACACACTATACAATCTTGATTCGATTTTTTCCTTTAGATTTACCAAAACAATATTGTATGAGGTCAGACCTAAACACTTTCAATGTGTATGCAACCAATCAGGCCCTTGTACTGCATAGCTGAAGGTAAATCTAAAGGAAATCTACCAACAAAAGTTGTATAGTGTGTATCCAGCTTTACCCTCTACCCTAAAGAGGCAGGTTTCCATATTTCAATCCTGGCAACTACTCTTCCATATCTAAATATAGCTCATTAAATGTGTAAAAACTATTACCACTGAATCTGTAACAAAAATTTAGGAAACAAGAAAGGATGACAAAATCTTCAGATAATTCTTCCACTGACAAGTGATCATTTGTCTAAGTGCTTTTTTTAATATATAGAGACCACATTGCTTCCCAAGTCAAGACGGTAGAAATGAAAGGACAGATAGCAATCAAAATACTGTTTGTGAATTTACTTAGCGGTACTGTAGGTCACTGTTAAATATTCCTGTGTACAGTCATTGAGGACATTCCCATACAAAAGATCAATGTTCAGAGACAAGCAGTACTGTGCAGGGATTTCCAGGGGCTGCTGCCCCGTACAAATTGCAGGTTCAGAGACTGCTGCCATTATTGCACCTTTGGTGGTAAAAATATTGCCTATATTACCTCAGAATTTAGCTGACACATGACCCTAGGCTAGGGGAACATTTTTAGTAGTGCAATGGTTATGTAAACTGGTGTACCTCACTCTATAGGGATCCATTTGTTCTAAGCGTGTAGCAAGGAAGTGTTACCACTAGAGAATAATCAACTAATTAATTAATTATTAACAACGTGATAATACTATTGAAAATTCCCTGTGTGCTCCCAGCCTATCAATGGTTGTGAATCTAAACATTTACTAAATGTGGTATTAAACCCAAAAGCAACATTTCTTACATCAAAGCTTACCATGTCTCAGATACGATGGCTGCATTCGTTTTTGTGCAGGCTTTTTTTCCTTTATTTTCACCTGATTATCTAGCCAGTAGGTTCGTTGGTTTTCAACAGAACATATCCTGTAGATGTAGCAGTTACAGGGCTGAGAAAAGCCATTTAACACAGACAGGGGTGCTTACAATGATCAGCTTGATATAATTTCTGTAAAACCTTTAGCCTAAAAGGAACAAAAAACTGTTTGCTATAACTACGTAAAAAGTGTTAGCTGAAGTTTGTCTTCAGTCTGTTAGTTATATTTTGTTTGTTTTATGTCAATGGACGTAATATATGTTTGTTATAAGAGTATTACAGACAAAATAAAGCATAACACACAGTGGTATAGCATTATTTATTTGTTTGTAGCACATTTATAGTGCTGATCAATTTGGAATATGCACACTCCTCTGACCCAGATTCAGCACGCAGCCGGCTAAAGTCTGCTCTCAGCTAATATCACAGAGCCATGTCAGGCTCTGCAGGGATCCCAACAATAATGTAGGGATCCATACAGATGGCTGACTGGCAGCTGGCTTAGCCTCTCAGCATCCTACTGAGAGCCTGAGCCAGCTGCTTCCCCCCCCCCCCCCAACAGTCCGGCGCTCCAGTGAGCACTGGAGAGGCAGAACATAGAGCGGCGATTAACAGTCCTCAGAGTGGAAAGAAGAACTGAGCGATCAGAGTGGTCTTTGATTGCTCAGTTCTCGGTGTATAATCAGCAGGGACTGCTGCAGCTCGGTTTTATGCTGCAGCCATTTAAGTGAGTATGTGTGGTTTTTTTTGGATCCCACAGATCTTTTTCACGACTTAAAACAAAAGAGAGCATATTCTAATGAATAAGTTATTTCGAGAAAGTGGTCTATCATTTTGCTCAATCTCCTTACAGTTTACTGTTTCACATCCTATAGTACTGACAACTCAAGGCCATCTTAAGGGTAAAGAAACTGAAGCAGTAATCTTATACATCTTATATGGAACCTTACTTTTTGTGGCTCCAGGTTTGAAAATAGTACCAGAGCTGCATTAGTCACTCAACAGAGTGTTACCAGGGTCTGTTTAGAAGGCTGTAGTTGGATTTTAAGACCCATACTCATATATTGAGGCCAATTTAGAAGCCAATTAACCTACCAGCATGTTTTTGGAGTGTGGGAGGTAACGAGTGCATGTAGCTTCTCAAAAATTATTTATATGCCTCCTTGAATAGTGTTAGAGCTCTTTCACACAGGCGGACAGTCCGCTGACATCTGATCCGTCAAATCTGGACGGATGGAAACCCTATTTTCCATCTAACCAGCGGATTGGATCAGATGGGATCGGATGAGAATGGACCGACGGTCCATTCCCATCCGATTTCCCCCCATAGAGATGCATGGGGAACTGACAGCTGTGTCTCCGCACACAGCGCAGAGACACAGCTGTCATCCTCCTGCTCAGCGGGGGATCGGTGGCTCGATCCCCCGCTGAGAAAAACGGACTCCGTCCGACGGACGGACAGTGTGAAAGGGGCCTTAGTGTTTTCTATTATCTCTGCAATAGTAACTGAGCACCACCACTCAGTTCAATGTCTGGTACCAGCTCTTTTGCTAAGAATGTGTGAACAGATGTGGGCTCAACAATAATCCTACTATTTTCCAACACACCGCAACAGAACCATGCATTTACTGTAAGCACTGTTTTGTCATCAGCAATGCTTGTTTGAAATATGTCATTACTCATTTTTTTTTATTTGTGCTTTAGGAATAAGGCATCAGAGAATTGTTAAATGTGGTTTAAAAGATGAATGCTCTGCTTTTAAGCTAATATGAAACTACAGCCAATTTTTTTATTCTAAACCCTGAATATAAATGTGCCCTCATGTTATTATACCATATGCATGAAAGGAAACATTGTGATATAGCTGGAGAGAAGCATATAGGGAATTGTAATGTAGAAGATGAATAGAAAAAAATACAAAGAGATTCAGTACCAGAGGTAAGAAGGTAGTTAGTATCAGAGGTAAGAAGGTAGTCAGTACCAGAGGTAAGAAGGTAGTTAGTACCAGAGGTAAGAAGGTAGTTAGTACCAGAGGTAAAAAGGTAGTTAGTACCAGAGGTAAGAAGGTAGTCAGTACCAGAGATAAGACGGTAGTTAGTACCAGAGGTAAGAAGGCAGTTAGTACCAGAGGTAAGAAGGTAGTTAGTACCAGAGGTAAGAAGGCAGTTAGTACCAGAGGTATGAAGGTAGTTAGTACCTGAGTTAAGAAGGTAATTATTTTTGAAGCAGGAATGTTACCAAGCTAATATAATATACACTTGAATATAAGTACAGAATAATGATAATTTGCTGAGTGTGGAGAAACTCTTTAAGGTTGGGTTCACACTGTGCGCAGAGTGACTTGCAGCAGGGGGTCCGGTGCATCCCTGTTCACCGTTTCAGGCCAGAATTTGGTCTGAATTTTTGCCTGAATTCGGACCTGGAATGGACCAGAAGACGCACAGGACCCTTCTGCAGACTGCTCTGCAGCCGAAACCTGCATCCAATTCACACCAGTGTGCACCCAGCCTAAAACATATCTATAAAGGAGTGTCTAGCACAAACAAGTATAAAGATAATAAATAACATAGAGGATGAAACCCAAATGATCCCAATTTTGGTCTTTTCAGAAATATTATTTCATCCACAGGTAACTACTTCATTGGGGTACCAAAGAACAGGGCCCTAAATGCCAATACCACTTGGCACAGTGTTTAGCCCTATCCAGCCTCAGCCTGCCATAGACTTTGTGAGACTGCCTGCAGTGGAGCAGAATGCTGCACCTGACCCTAGGAAGGACACCAGGAAGGATGCGCTGCTGCTGGGTGACCTCGTGCGCAATGGGCACAAATTAAAAAAGGTTGAGAGCAGATGAGTGATTGTGGTAAGGCTCTGTGGATGAACAATGGTTTTCTCCACTTCAATGTTACTACACTGTTTTGCCTAGAGCAAAGACCCTTCTAAGGCACTGTTTACATGTAAGCAATTTGAAACTTCATCAGAAGCACTTTAATGCTCAACACTAGGATTTCCATTATACTCCATGGTGCCAGTTCACACCTGAGGATAGTGTCCCCTGAGTTTTTTTTTGGGTATGAGTTGTAGCCCCAATAAAATTTAATGGGAATGTCTAAAAACAGCATGTTTTTCATGCATTTTCTTGCCTAGATTTTAGCTTCCCACTGGCTAAAATAATAATAAAAAAAACACAAGCATAAAAAGTGCAAAAAACACCTGCTCAAACGCAAAAAATTCCAACACTCAAGTCAAGTGTAAATGGGCCTTCCAAATGTTTTGCTTACTTTTTCATGAACAGTAAATCACTTACAATGTAAATGTGAGAACTGAGACTCATTTTGGTAAATCTAATAATTTTTTTCTAAATCACAGAGCAGTATCTTACATCCTTGTCTGGAGTCCCCTGACAGCGCTCTCTGCTCCTTCTTCCTACGAGTGACCCCTCAGCAAGCTGCATGCTTAGAGTGCACCTATGTGGGCGCACTCCCAAGTGGGACTCCAGTGTGTGCGTCCAAAAAATACACACTGAGTGGTTCAGCCACACCCTTCATTCCCTCCCTTCAAAATTTGACTGATAGCAGCAGAAGCCTATGGCTCCTACTCCTCTCAAAGTCTCCTGTGAGACTAGGAAGAGGGAGCAGCGCTGCTACAGACAGGACAGTGACAGTGCTGGATTGGTGAAGGAGTCAGGCGCACAACAAGTAGTGAGACTTTTTTGTTACCTTAATGCAGGCAATTAGATATTAGTACCAAGAATAAGTGTGTGAGGCACTCAAATTATGTAGGAATTGAATCCTGTGCCCGCAATTGTGAGTTCTGGCCAGGAAGGGAGCTTGTATATGCTCCGAGAAATAGTGGAAAGTATCCAGATGTCCCGGGAGCCGAACATCATAACAAGACCCGCTGTGTGATGGTAAATGGGAGTCTCAACCCCACCAGGTCATGCCCCCAATGTGTCTCACTCCTCCCCTGAAGTAAGCTTCAGGGGAGGAGCGAGATGCATTGGAAGCGTGACCTGACGGGGGTCTAGACAGAGACTGACATTTACCATCACACAGCGGGTCTTGTTATGATATTCAGCTCCCAGGATACCTGGTTACTTTCCACTATTAGACTTTAGAACCACTTTAGGAATAATGAAAGTTGCAGACATAAGTGCAGACACATACCTGTAGCAGCTAAGGGTATTCTCTGCTTTGCCCGAATGCCAGGTGATGATTCCTGGTAGTGTTGGAGAATGCTGCTAAACTCCACCCACACAATCCTATTGGTCCATCCATTTTTTTAAATTACCTTGCAGGCCAATAGAAATGTATGAAAGAGAAGTGGGGGCAAGCTTCAGAACTATGAGGAAGTACTGAAGCTTTGCCCAAATAGAAAATCTGGAATTTGGTAAATTGGGGGATAAAGGTACGTACCGCTGGCTGCCTGGATTTTATATCAGTCAACACCTTTCAGTATTCTTAAAGTGACAGGATCTCTTCAAAGCAATACATGTCTTATTTCCTGTAAACCTAGTAAGATACAATTTTGGGACCACTGCTGTCTAGGCTCAATTGGGTGGCCTAGATCCAAACGACCACAGTCTACATATTAATGGAAATGAAATCACTTACCATACAAATGTACCTGTGAGAATTGAGGCTCCGCTTACGGAATCAACTATTCATTTTTCTAATTAGACTCTGCCACTTTAAGAATACAAAAAGCTGCAAACATGTAAAAGCACAAGCACATACCTGTTAGAGGCAATACTTCTTGGCAGTGTTTGAGCATGCTGCTAAACTCCACCCACATATTCCTATTGGCCCATCGCTATGATTGAGCACCTTGCTGGCCAATAGGAATTTGTGGGAGGAAGTAAAGAGAAGGGGGGCAGGCTTCAGCCCTTATGAGGAAGTGCTGCCCAAGTAGAACAGCTGGGATTAGGGGATAATTAAAGTGGAAGTAAACCCTAGTATTGTTTTCAGCCAAGGAAGCTGCCATCTTGGCCACTGTTTAATCTGCAACTGCCATGATGCTGCACATGTGATCCGTTATGACATCAGCCATTGAATGGCTTGACAGTTTGGTTGAGAGCACAACCAATGTGACAGCTAGCATTTCCGGCATGCCGGGAATGTTGACTGTTTTTTGAAACGATCAAATTGATGGGTTTACTTCCGCTTTAAATTTGCTGCAGGTACATACCTCTGGGTGCCTGCAGTTCATGGCATGCAACACCTTTTAGTATTTTTTATGGTGACAGGGTCTCTTCAAAGCAATATATGTATGTCTTCTTTTCTTTAAATCCAGTAAGCTAAGATACAATTTTAGGACCACTGCTATCAAGGCTCAACTGGATGGCCTAGGTCCAAAGGACAACATGACATATTATACACAGTATATTTGGACATATGCACCTCATTCATTTTATCAGTAGTAAAAACATTTCTCTGATCATTTCAACATAAAGCCAGCTGACCCTTAACTGCATTTTCTAACACAGATCTTGGAACAGAACAGAACAGAACATTTGTAGTAGTGGTATACATTATTTTTCCTGTTAACGAATTAAAACCATTGTGATTGCTTCTTGCAAAACAGCATGAACGACCAAAATACAATACTTGTGAAACTCCAGGTTTGATTGACTCTTCGTGTAGCATTTGTCTCCTAGCCACAGTACTCCAATCACCATGGCAACACATCCTTCATTCAGTCAAGCAGATTTCAAAATATTTCACAATACAATTAACCTTCTACATGGCACTCTGATCTAAAAAAAGAAAAATGGAGCCTATACAGCCCTAATATACAGTATCAAAATGATAGAAAACACCCTAAACCACAGCAATATACCATATAAGCTTATTTGTATTATTTGTAACTTCTAGTTTTTTATGATCATGATTATTTTCTTTACCTTTAAGATCTCTGTGGTGTATTGTACTCATCATAATATATATATAATGTACATGTGTGTGTATGTATATATATATATATATATATATATATATATATATATATACACACACATAGACAGTACATATATATATATATATATATACACAGTACATATATGTATATATATATATATATATATATATATATGTATGTATATATGTAGATGTATATATATATATATATATATATATATACACACATACAATATATATATATATATATATATATATATATATATATATATATATATATATATATATACATACACTGTATACATATTATATATACAATATATGTCTTGCAAGCCCTTTCTTGAACAAGTCAGCAGAGACAAATACATGTTGCAAAGAAATATTGAATCATAGCAGCAAGCAATTTTAAATAAAATAAAAAGTCTTCTTTACTGCTCTAGTTGAGTCAGATGGATCATTAATATATGCTAATTTAGATTTCTAAATGAATCCATAAAACTCAGGGATTTTTGCTGTAAGCAATACTAATGTGTGCTCACATTCAGCACTGGCAGCTGATCTGTTCCTATGACCATGACATATAGCAAGTAATGTGTTGAAGCATTCTAAGGAGGAAACATTATGAATCACAAAGTAATCTGCAAGCAATGTTTAAATAAACAATCTTCTTATTTGTATCAGTTTTAGTTCAATCAGATGGAACACTAATATAAGCTAATTCAGATTTCTAAATACATTGATAAAACTCTGGGATTTTGCTGTCGCCTATCAGCAATAATAATCTGTGTTCACATTTAGCTTTAGCAGCTGATCTGTTCCTATGACATACAGGTATATATATATATATATATATATATATATATATATATATATGTGGATGCATTATAAGGAGGAAACACTGGACCACAAAGTGATCAGCAAAGCAGTGTTAAGAAGTGAAGAGTATTCTGTATTTTATCTGCTCTAGTTAAATCAGATGGAATACTAATATAATGTAATTTCGAATTTATAAATAAATTGCTAAAACTCAAGGATTTTGCTGTCAGAAATATTAATTTGTGTTCACATTCAGCACTAGCAGCTACTATTCCTATGACATATATATATATATATATATATATATATATATATATATATATATATATATATATATATATATATATATATATATATGTATGTATATAGTAAGTAATATGTTAATGCATTATAGGGAGGAAACATTGAACCACAAAGTGATCAGTAAGCAGTATTTAAAAACAAAGAGTTTTCATGACCTTATATGCTCTAGTAAAATCAGATAGAACATGAATATAAACTATTTCGGATTTCTAAATAAATCCATAAAACTCAGGGATTTTGCTGCCAGCAATACTAATATGTGTTCACATTCAGCACTAGCAGCTGATCTTTTCCTAGTACCATGATGAGGCATTTTAACACTTGCTATTCATTCTCCTGTTGAAATCACAGCAGTGTCCTTTCATGACTTATTACACATCATCAGTGACAGTCCCCCTGCTTTGCCCTTTCCACAAGCATGATTCCTTCCCCTGTGTCATTGTCGGTAGGTGATATTTAGCACACGTTCAACACAAAACAGTACAAGTTTGAATTCATTTCTATGTTTTAATGAATGTTCTCACCACAATCACGAGAGTAGATCCATAGAGCTGCTACCTTTGTAAGTCAGCCCTGGGACTTTTGACATGTTTGTCCTGACTCCTGAGACTGTCAGCTGTGTCACTGGTCACTGACACAAAGGAGCGTTGCAGGAGCCCGGAGGAGCAGATCAGCACTAGCAAGGGGGACAGCTCCAGGGGAGCCTCGAGGAGCAGATCAGCACCAGTAGTGTGGACAGCTCCAGAGGAGCCCAGTGGAGTGGATCAGCACCAGAGGAGCCCAGTGGAGTGGATCAGCACCAGAGGAGCCCAGTGGAGTGGATCAGCACCAGAGGAGACCAGTGGAGTGGATCAGCACCAGAGGAGACCAGTGGAGTGGATCAGCACCAGAGGCGCCCAGTGGAGTGGATCAGCACCAGAGGAGCCCAGTGGAGTGGATCAGCACCAGAGGAGACCAGTGGAGTGGATCAGCACCAGAGGAGACCAGTGGAGTGGATCAGCACCAGAGGAGCCCAGTGAAGTGGATCAGCACCAGAGGAGCCCAGTGGAGTGGATCAGCACCAGATGAGCCCAGTGGAGGGGATCAGCACCAGAGGAGCCCAGTGGAGTGAGTCAGTACAAGAGGATCCCAGTGGAGTGGATCAGCACCAGTAGGGTGGGCAGCACCAGAAACGCCTAGTGGAGTTGATCAGCACCAGAGGAGCCCAGTGGAGTGGATCAACACCAGTAGTGTGGACAGCTACAGAGGAGCCCAGTGGAGCAGATCAACACCAGGATGGATGGACAGCTCCAGAGGAGCCTAGTGGAGTGGATCAATACCAGTAGTTTGGACTGCTCCAGAGGAGCCCAGTGGAGTGGATCAGTACCAGAGGAGCCCAGTGCAGTGGATCAGCACCAGAGGAGTCCAGTGGAGTGGATCAACATCAGTAGTGTGGACTGCTCCAGAGGAGCCTATTGGAGTGGATCAGCACCAGAGGAGCCCAGTGGAGTGGATCAACATCAGTAGTGTGGACAGCTCCAGAGGAGCCCAGTGGAGCAGATCAGCACCGGCAGGATGGACAGCTCCAGAGGAGCCTAGTGGAGTGGATCAGCACCAGTAGTGTGGAATGCTCCAGAGGAACCTAATGGAGTGGATCAGTACCAGAGGAGCCCAGTGCAGTGGATCAGCACCAGAGGAGCCCAGTGGAGCAGATCAGCACCGACAGGATGGACAGCTCCGGAGGAGCCCGGCAGAGTAGATCAGTACCGGCAGAATGGACATCTCCTGGGGGGGGGAGGATCTTCTTACCTGTCTGCAGGTTCAGGGAAATCCTAGCCTCAGCCAGATAGGGGGTGTCACTTTTTGACCGGACTCTTCTGATGGGTCGCCGATCAGTCTCCTCCTCTGAAGATGCCGCCATTAAGGGGTGCACGGTGTACAGGGTCGCCCGGCGAGCTAATACAGTTGGTCAATCAAAAGCAAAAAAAAAAGAAAAAAAAAGGGGGGCAAGGAAGAGAAGAAGGTGCCAAGGAGGAGGGGGAGAGAAAGGGGAGAGAGAGAGAGAGAGAGAGAGAGGAAAAGACACATACATAGGAACAGAAAGAGAGAGTAGTGGGGGGGAGGGGAGAGGAAAAAAAAGGCAGAAAGAGACAGCAGAAGGGGAGGAGGGAAAAAGAGAAAATACGTTAAGGATTTGAATGTAGATGGGAACAGGAGGAGAGCAGCAATGAACAGGAGGTGAGGAAATCCCTCCCCCAGCTCAGCAGCAACAACAGACCCACTTGTCACAGCTCACCATTGCACCCTCATCCCTCTGCTGGCCGTGCAGGGGTTAATGTCTGAGCACTGGAGCTGCATGGCAGCAGAGGGTTAATGCTGAACCTTCCATGACAAAGCTGATCGTCTGAGCTGGCTAGTAAGGCACACAGATACATTGCATGAATGGACACACTCTGACAGCAGGGGATGCTGCTGGACACATTACAGACACACCAGCAAGCAAGAGGCAGCAAAATCACTGGCTGCTGTGCACACACTCTGACATTAAAGATCATATGTAGATTCATCTATGGGGATCCTGGCTAATAATGGCTTACCATTCAAGTCTTAGCCAGAAATAGCTGTAATATTTGTGGGTAAATGTTACCATCATTATCATACATTTTATACCAGCTGATATTCTGTAATATACAAGTCCAGAGCTATTTAACAATGCCTCAAATGGTTAACTGTTCTGCAAATTGGCTTGCTGAATAAGTATGGACATAGCTGTATTCTATATAGAGCAGACATAGAAATAATAGTTATTAAAGCACTGTACTGGTGTTAGACTTGCATGTCTATGCTGCAAAACTTGAATTGAAAAAACATATACTGATAACAATAACATACCATTAATAATACTGCTATTATTATTATTATTATTATTAATATTATTATTATATTAGTAGTAGTAGGAGTAGTAGTAGTAGTAATAATAATGCTATTGTATAGTAGTATTTCAACATGAATGCCCTTGCTGACCTCCCTCCGAAAATGCTACTTGCCTGGGGGTCATACTGTTTCTTTAACCACTTCAGCCCCAGAAGGATTTACCTCCCTTCCTGACCAGGCCATGTTTTGCGTTATGGCACTACGTTACTTTAACTGACAATTGCACAGAAGTGTGACGCTGTACCCAAATAAAATGTATGTCATTTTTTCCCCCACAAATAGAGCTTTTGGTGGTATTTGATCATGTCTGCGGTTTTTATTTTTTGAGCTATAAACAAAAAAAAGACTGACAGTTTTGAAAAATAAAAACTATATTTTTTTACTTTATGCTATAAAACATACCCCCAAAAAATTGAAAAAAAAAAATCAAATTGAGTCATCAATTTAGGCCAATATGTAGTCTGCTACATATTTTTGTTAAAAAAACATCCCAATAAGTGTAAATTGATTGGTTTGCGTAAAAGCTATGGCGTCTACAAAATGTTTAGATTTTTTATTTTTTATATTGTTTTTACTAGTAATGGTGGCGATGTGTGATTTTTAGCAGGACTGCGACATGGCAGCGCACAAATCTGACACTAAAGGCCCCGTACACACGTACCGATTGTCGGCCATAAAGATTCGGCCGACGACCGATCGGCCAATTGTAGGCTTGTTAGTATGATGCTTCCGACAGCCGACAGCGCATTTTCGGCCGAACAGAATCTGTCGTGCAGGCATTAAAATTTTTGTTGGCCAACACCAGAACGGCCGATTGTTCGCCAGTCAGTACAGATTTCGGCCGACAGACAGCAGATTTGCAAGACTGGGCATGCTCAGAAAAGAAAAAAGACCAGGAAAGTTAACCATCACATGACATCACTTCTGCAGTCGGCTGTTGTTGGCCGACAAAATTCGTGTGCAGTTTTTTGCAGTTTTCAACAGACAAGACAGCCCTCGGACAAAATACGGCCGATCGTTCGGCCAACGATCGGTACATGTGTACGGGGCTTAAGTGTCCCTTTTTTGGGGACCAGTGACACCAATACAGTGATGAGTGCTAAAAAAAAAAAAAAAAAGCACTGTACTTGTATAAATGACACTGGCAGGAAAGGGGTTAACATCAGGGGTGATGAAAGGGTTAAGTATGCTCCTAGGGAGTGCTTTCTAACTGTGGGGGCTAATGCTGTGACTGGAGGAAAACAGAGATCTGTGTTTCTGCTTAGCAGAAACACAATATCTTAATTTTCCTCCCTCACAGAACGGCGGTTTGACTTGCTTACATAGGCAGACGGCCGTTCTGCCTCTCTAGAGAGCAATCACGGGTGGCAGGAGGCTATCGCGGCCACCGGACCCACTAATTGGCTTCTGCTGTGTCCAATCACAGGGGTAGCGGGTCGCCGGCGGCGCGCGAGTGTGCCCCAGACCTCTTGCACAAAGTCACGTACAGGTACATGATTTTGTGCAGCCGGGCTGCCCTGCCGCAGTATATATCTGTAAGTGGTTAAAGTATATGTAAACCCAAAAACAAAAAGTAATTTATTGCAGCCTACCAATCCCCATATGCAGTGGCTACATTTGTTTTGTTTTGTTTTTTTAGGCTTTTTTTCCCCCTTTATTTTTACCTGGTGACCTGACAAGTAACACATTTCCTGTATTAGGGAGGCTCCACTCTGGATGGAGGAGCAACCTTTGGACTTGACTAACAGCTTTAATCCAACAGCTAACAGTTTTATACACTGCTCAAAAAAATTAAAGGAACACTTTGAAAATACATCAGATCTCAATGGGGAGAAATACCATGTTGGATATCTATACTGATATGGACTGGGTAATGTGTTAGGAACTAAAGGATTCCACATCGTCTGATGGAAATTAAAATTATCAACCTACAGAGGGCTGAATTCAAAGACACCCCGAAAATCAAAGTGAAAAAATGATGCAGCAGGCTAATCCATTTTGCTGAAATTTCATTGCAGCAACTCAAAATGGTACTCAGTAGTTTGTATGGCCCCCACGTGCTTGTATGTATGCCTGACAATGTTGGGGCATGCTCCTAATGAGACGACGGAAGGTCTCCTGGGGTATTTACTCCCAGATCTGGACCAGGGAATTACTGAGCACCTGAACAGACTGAGGTGCAATCTGGCAGCGTCGGGTGGACCGAAACATAATGTCCCAGAGGTGCTCTATTGGATTTAGGTCAGGGGAGCATGGGGGCCATTTAATGGTATCAATTCCTTCATCCTCCAGGAACTGGCTATATACTCTCGCCACATGAGGCCAGGCATTGTTGTGCACCAGGAGGAACCCTGGACCTGCACCAGCGTGTGGTCTGAAAATGGGTCCAAGGATTTCATCCTGATACCGAATGGCAGTCAGGGTGCCATCGTCTAGCCTGTAGAGGTCTGTGTGTCCCTCCATGGATCTGCCTCCCCAGACCATCCCTGACCCACCACCAAACCGATCATGCTGAATGATGTTACAGAAAGAATAACGTTTCCCACTGCTTCTCCAGACCCTTTTACATCTGTCACATGTGTTCAAGGTAAACCTGCTCTCATCTGTGACCTATCAATTGTGGTGTTCAATGGCAAATGCCAATTGAGCTCCACGGTGCGGGGCAGTGAGCACAGGGCCTACTAGAGGACATTGGGCCCTGAGGTCACACTTGTGAAGTCTGTTTCTGATTGTTTTGTTAGAGACATTCACACCAGTGGCCTGCTGGAGGTCATTTTGTAGGGCTCTGGCAGTGCTCATCCTATTCCTCCTTGCACAAAGGAGCAGGTACCGGTCCTGCTGATGGGTTAAGGACCTTCTATAGCCCTGTCCAGCTCTCCTAGAGTAACTGCCTGTCTCCTGCAATCTCCTCCATGCTCTTGATACTGTGCTGGGAGACACAGAAAACCTTCTGGCGATGACAAGTATTGATGTGCCATACTGGAGGAGTTGGACTGCCTGTGCAACCTCTATAGGGTCCAGGTTTTGCCTCATCCAAAAGTGACACTGACCCTAGCAAAATGCCAAACTAATGAAAAACAGTCAGAAAAGATGAGTGTGGGAAAAAAAGGTCAGTGGCCTCCATCTGTAAAACCGTTCCTGTTTTGGAGGTTGTCTCATTGTTGCTCATCTAGGGCACCTGTTGTTAATTTCATAAACACTGAAGCAGCTGAAACTGATAGACAACCAAACAACCCCCTCTGCTACTTAACCGACCAGATCAATATCCCTGGAGTTTAATTGGCTTGGCTCTGATTAACAAGTGTTTCTTTATTTTTTTTAAGCAGTATATACATATACACACAGTATCTCACAAAAGTGAGTACACCCCTCACATTTTTGTAAATATTTTATTATATCTTTTCATGTGACAACACTGAGGAAATTACACTTTGCTACAGTGTAACATAGCGAGTGTACAACTTGTATAACAGTGTATATTTGCTGTCCCCTCAAAATAACTCAACACACAGCCATTAATGTCTAAACCGCTGGCAACAAAACGAGTACACCCATAAGTGACAATGTCCAAATTGGGTCAGCCTGTCAGTGCTGTGACCATATGCTGCACACTGCATCAAATTGGTCTGCATGGCTGTCGTCCCAGAAGGGAGCCTCTTCTAAAGATGATGCACAAGAAAGCCCGCAAACAGTTTGCTGAAGACAAGCAGACTAAGGACATGGATTACTGGAACCATGTCCTGTGATCTGATGAGATCAAGTTAAACCTATTTGGTTCAGATGGTGTCAAGTGTGTGTGGCGGCAACCAGGTGAGGAGTACAAAGACAAGTGTGTATTGCCTACAGTCAAGCATGGTGGTGGGAGTGTCATGGTCTGGGGCTGCATGAGTGCTGCCATGACAGGGGATCTACAGTTCATGGAGGGACCCATGAATGGCAACATGTACTGTGACATAGTGAAGCAGAGCATGATCCCTTCCCTTCAGAGACTGGGCCGAAGGGCAGTATTCCAACATGATAACGACCCCAAACACACCTCCAAGATGACCACTGCCTTGCTAAAGAAACTGAGAGTAAAGTTGATGGATTGGCCAAGCATGTCTCCAGACCTAAACCCTATTGAGCATCTGTGGGGCATCTTCAAACGGAAGGTGGAGGAGCGCAAGGTCTCTAACATCCACCAGCTACATGATGTTATCATGGAGGAGTGGAAGAGGAATTCAGTGGCAGCTCTGGTGAACTCCATGCCCAAGAGGGTTAAGGCAGTGCTGTAAAATATCAGTGGCCACACCAAATATTGACACTTTGGGCCCAATTTGGACATTGTCACTTAGAGGTGTACTCACTTTTGTTGCCAGCGGTTTCAACATTAATGGCTCTGTGTTGAGTTATTTTGAGGGGACAGCAAATTCACACTGTTATTCAAGCTGTACACTCACTACTTTACATTGTAGCAAAGTGTTATTTCTTCAGTGTTGTCACATGAAAAGATATCATAAAATATTTACAAAAATGTGAGGGTGTACTCACTTTTGTGAGATACTGTATATATATATATATATATATATATATATATATATATATATATATATATATACACGATAGATAGATAGATAGATAGATAGATAGATAGATAGATAGATAGATAGATAGATAGATAGATAGATAGATAGATAGATAGATAGATAGATAGATAGATAGATAGATAGATAGATAGATAGATAGATAGATAGATAAAATGGCCACTGCAAGCTCCACTGTCAATGGTAAATTATTTGTCTCACACCTCTAACTGCCACTTTTGCTAGACAGCTTGGTCTGTTAAAGCAGTAGTAAACTCACTTTTTGAAGAAAAAAAAAAAAAGGCCCCCTGCAGGTTAATGTCATAATGTGTGAGCATGGGAGTCATGACTGTGGCACAGTGCTCTGAATGGACTGCATGCTTGAATGTGCTGTCCATTCAGAGCTCAGTGTACATGTGCTGGTGACATCACCGGCCGCTATAAATATCTCCTAAATTATGCACGTTTAGGAGATATTCAGAGTATGTGCAGGTAAGGCTTATTATAAAGTCCGCTTTCTCACTTGTACCTACAGGTAAGCCTATAATAAGTCTTACCTGTAGGTACAAGTGAAAAAGCGGACTTTACTGTCACTTTAAGAGATGTTCAAAACTAAAAGACTTACTGGCAAAATCACCAAGTGTAGACAGAGGAAATAAAAACGTAAAATAGAAAACTAATGCAGCCACCACATTTAATAATTGGTAAATTGCAATAATTCATTTTTTGTTTTTTGGGTTTAAGATACACTTTAACTTTAATGTTTGTCCCTAACTCAGAACTATTATGAGCTGACTGCTAATTCACTCCGATTTTACTGGTAGCATGTTTCTTACTGACCTGACCAGTGACAATGTTGTGACATAAGTTGACAGAATATTAAAGCCAGGGTCACCCAGGCAAAGGGCATTTTCAGCCTACATATTTGCACCAATACAGGTTTCTTCAATACTATTTTGATAAAAGTTGAAAAACCTCTGCCTGCTTTACTACATTGTAAAAAAATGTATACTGTATTGCAGTAGGCACTAAGATAAACTGATAATGTAATGAGCTCCTGGGAGGCTGGCTGCTGTGGCAATAGAAGAACACAAACGGAGAGGCACCTTTGTCTTAAGAACCAGTACAGAAATACATGTACATGAGTGCATATTTACTTTTTTGTACAATGTTACAAAAATAACACACAAGTGAAATAATACGATGATCATAAACATAGCATTTACTTATAACTTATTAAGAGTTGAAGGTAGAAATACATGTAAATAAATCTATGATTCCTACAAAGCATGTAGAATCTAATACACTGCCCAGTTATAACACACAGCACAAACAAAGACTTAATTGACAAGACAATAGCTATATCAGTTAAAAAAAAAAAAAAAAGCATAATTAGGTAAACACAGCTAAATATCTTCTCTATCACAACACTGCAGACAAGGCTGGCTTACAACACCAAAATGTTCCCTTTTTTGCTTTTTTTTTTTGGGGGGGGGGGGGGTCTGTTAAATGTACCGTTTGAAGTATGTTTAAAGCTGTTCAATAAGTGCCATAAATGCCTGTAAATCATGTGCTGCACTGTTATAAATCTAAATTGTTCCCATTTCTCCCTGTGGACCACTCAACATCTCTTCTCTATTGAATGGAGTTGAGGGGAAGAGGAGGTGTAAGGTGTTCTGTAGTCCTAGAACACTTCAGGAAGCGTGTTACCGATAGGATCACCAGGTAACCATGTCTCTATGCTTTATTTTTGTGAGAAAACTCTTCAAAAATCACCCTAAAGCATGTCTGGTCGTGGTCTTCTTGAGTATGGGAAAAATGATTCTTGTAGCATTTACTTCCTGCCCTTAGCTCAAGTATGCATGCAGAAGAGTGTGCTTAGCTAACTAAGAAAACCCCTCCTCCCTTCCTAAAGACTCCTGGGATGTATGACATCAATGGCCTAGACAGGAAAACCAAGAAGCAACTGAAGAAATGTAAAAAAAAAAGTTTAAAACAAGTAAATATGATATACTTTCCTATCTAGGTACTAATGCTAGCAGCATGAGGATTACAAATAATCAATGTTGATTGGGAGAGTGGAGTTCCACTTTAAGCTGGCTATAGATGGAGAGATTTTCTTTCCTGCAAACACGGGTTTAAGGGAAGAAAATTGCTCAATTCCCTCATCAACACAGTTAGTGTTCATGGGGGAATCCCTCCCACAGAGCTATTGCGTTCTCCTGGCAACCCCCCCCCCCCAAGGAGAACACAAAGTGATTATTGCTAGTGGCTATAACCTCTGGAAATAATCCCATGAAAAATCTGACAGCCTGGTTGTACCCAAGTTGATCGATCGATCAACATGGGTACAATCAGCCCGCCAGTACATGGTTTAAATTTCGGCCGGTCCCTGCTGAACCGGCCAAGATTCGAACTGTCTGTTTGAATAGAGAGCTATTCACACCAGCCATCCTACAAATGTATTTGAGCTAAAGCAGTTTTGTAGAGGGATGGTCAAAATCCCCCCTGAATGGTGTGCAGGTATGACCCAGAGCTACCAAAAAGGTTTGCCTGAAGTCATTGTTGCTAAAGGAGGTTTGACCAGCTATTAATTCCAATGGTTCACTTACTTTTTCCTCCATCACTGTAAATGTTTGTGTGATATCACCTTACGCACATTGTGTTTGTCTACTGTTGTGACTTAAGCCTGATATGAATAGGAAAGAAAATCACTCAATTCCCCCATTAACACAGTCAGTGTTGATGGAGGGATCCCTCCCGCAGAGCTATTGTGTTCTCCAGACACCCCTCACCTCCCGAAGAACGCAAAGTGATTATTGCCAGTGGCTATAGCCGCTGGCAATAATCATATGAAAAATCAGACAGGCTTGTTGTACCCAAGTTGATCGATCGATTAACTTGAGTGCAATCAGCCTGACCATACATGGTTCAAGTTTCTGTCAGTCCCTGCTGAACCGGCCAAGATTCAAACTATCTATGGCCGGCTTTGGGTGGGGATCATTTTACATTTGTTTACATTTTGTTTATCATAGTCAACAGAGTATGAGTGAAGAGCAACCATAACCATGCCTTGTGTGACCAATTCCTGCCACATTTGATGTCCAAACCTTTTTAACCACTTTACAACCGGAGGATTTTGCTGTCTTACGTCCAGACCACTTTTTGTGCTTCGGCACTGTGCGACTTTAACTGACAATTGTGCGGTCATGCAATGTGGTACCCAAACAAAATTTACGTCCTTTTTTTCCCACAAACAGAGCTTTCTTTTGGTGGTATTTGATCACCTCTGCGCTTTTTATTTTTTGCGATATTAATAAAAAAAGAGCGAAAATTTTGCAAAAAAATGAAATTTTCAACTTTGTCTTTTAAAAAATATCCAATATACTCAATTTATGTCATATTTTTTGGCCAAAATATATTTAGCTACATGTCTTTGACAAAAAAAAATTCAATGAGCGTATTTTTATTGGTTTGCGCAAAAGTTATAGCGTCTACAAACTATGGTGTAAATACTGAAATTTTACGCAGCTTTAATTTCTGACTGCCTATCTCAATTCATGAAGTGCTAAAATGGCAGGGCAGTACAAGACCCCCCCAAATTACCACTTTTTGGAAAGTAGACATCCTAAGGAATGTTCTGAGATGCATGTTGAGCTCATTGAATATTTAATTTTTTTGTCACAGGTGTTTGAAAAATGAATAAAAAAAAAAAAAATTTTTTTTTTAACACAAAGTTGTCACTAAAAGATAAATTTCTCACACATGCCATGGGTATATGTGTAATTACACCCCAAAATATATTCTGCTGCTTCTCCTGAGTACAGGGATACCACATATGTGAGACTTTTTGGGAGCCTAGCTGTGTACGGGACCCCGAAAATCAATCTCCATCTTTAGGTTTTCTAATGGCGTAAATTGCTGATTTTACTCCTCACTACCCATCACAGTTTCGGAGGCCCTGAAATTTCAAGATAGCACAAAACCCCCCAAATGACCCCATTTTGCAAAGTAGACACCCCAAGCTATTTGCTGAGAGGCATGGTGAGTCCATGGAATATTTTATATTTTGCCACAAGTTTTGGGAAAATTACAATTTTTTTTTTTTTTTTTTTTTAACACAAAGTTGTCACTAAAAGATAAATTTCTCACACATGACATGGGTATATGTGGAATGACACCCCAAAATACATTCTGCCGCTTCTCCTCAGTATGGGGATACCCCATGTGTGAGACTTTTTGGGAGCCTAGCTGTGTACGGGACCCCGAAAATGAATCTCCATCTTTAGGTTTTCTAATGGCGTAAATTGTTGATTTCACTCCTGACTACCCATCACAGTTTCGGAGGCCCTGAAATTTCAACATAGCACAAAACCCCCCCAAATGACCCCATTTTGCAAAGTAGACACCCCAAGCTATTTGCTGAGAGGCATGGTGAGTCCATGGAATATTTTATATTTTGCCACAAGTTCCGGGAAATATATTATTATTATTTTTTTTTTTGTTTTTTTACACAAAGTTGTCACTAAATGATATATTGCTCACACATGCCATGGGTATATGTGAAATGACACCCCAAAATACATTCTGCTGCTTCTCCTGAGTACAGGGATACCACATGTGTGAGACTTTTTTGCAGTCTAGCCGAGTACAGGTCCTCGAAAGCCAACCCCCACTTTCAGGCTTTCCAAGGGCGTAAATTGTTGATTTCACTCCTGACTACCTATCACAGTTTCGGAGGCCATGAAATGCCAAGACAGCACAACCCCCCTCCAAATGACCCCTTTTCGGAAAGTAGACACCCTAAGCTATTTGCAGAGAGGCATGTTGGGTGTTTTGCAGATCTCACTTTTTGTCACAAAGTTTTGGAATTTGAAAAAAGAGGAAAAAAAATGCATTTTCCTGTTTTTTCTTCATTTTCCAAAAAAAATGAGAGATGCAAAATACTCACCATGCCTCTCAGCAAATAGATTAGAGTGTCTACTTTGCAAAATGAGGTCATTTTGGGGGGTTTTGTGCCATCTTGGCGTTTCATGGCCTTCAAAAGTGTGATAGGTAGTAAGGAGTGAGATCAACAATTTACGCCCTTAGAAAGCCTGAAGGTGGGGAGTGGTTTTCCGGGTCCTGTACGCGGCTAGACTGCAAAAAAGTCTCACACATGGGGTATCCTTGTACTCAGGAGAAGCAGCAGAATGTATTTTGGGGTGTCATTTCACATATACCCATGGCATGTGTGAGCATTATATCATTTACTGACAACTTTGTGTAAAAAAAAAAAAAAAAAAAAAAAATAATAATTTTCCTGAAACTTGTGGCAAAATATAAAATATTCCATGGACTCATCATGCCTCTCATCTAATAGCTTGGAGTGTCTACTTTGCAAAATGGGGTAATTTGGGGGGGTTTTGTGCCATTTTGGCATTTCATGGCCTTCAAAAGTGTGATAGGTAGTAAGGAGTGAGATCAACAATTTACGCCCTTAGAAAGCCTGAAGGTGGGGAGTGGTTTTCCGGGTCCTGTACGCGGCTAGACTGCAAAAAAGTCTCACACATGGGGTATCCTTGTACTCAGGAGAAGCAGCAGAATGTATTTTGGGGTGTCATTTCACATATACCCATGGCTTGTGTGAGCATTATATCATTTACTGACAACTTTGTGTAAAAAAAAAAAAAAAAAAAAAAATAATAATTTTCCTGAAACTTGTGGCAAAATATAACATATTCCATGGACTCATCATGCCTCTCATCTAATAGCTTGGAGTGTCTACTTTGCAAAATGGGGTCATTTGGGGGGGTTTTGTGCCATTTTGGCATTTCATGGCCTTCAAAAGTGTGATAGGTAGTAAGGAGTGAGATCAACAATTTACGCCCTTAGAAAGCCAGAAGGTGCGGATTGGTTTTCCGGGTCCTGTATGCGGCTAGACTGACAAAAAGTCTCACACATGGGGTATCCCTGTACTCCGGAGAAGCAGCAGAATGTATTTTGGGGTGTCATTTCACATATACCCATGGCATGCGTGAGCAATATATTATTTAGTGACAACTTTGTGTAAAAAAAAAAAAAAAAAAAACAAATTGTCATTTTCCTGAAACTTAGGGCAAAATATAAAATACTCCATGGACTCAATATGCCTCTCAGCAAATAGCTTTGGGTGTCTACTTTCCAAAAAGGGGTAATTTGGGGGGTGTTTGAACAGTCCTGGCATTTTATGCTCAATTTTAGCAACACATCACCCACTCTTCTAACCACTTGAAAACCAAGCCTTTTCTGTGAGTTTTTGTTTACATGAAAAAATATTTTTTTTTCACAAGAAAATTACTTTGAACCCCCAAACATTATATATTTTTTTAAAGCAGAGGCCCTACAGAACAAAATGGTGGATGTTGCAATTTTTTTTGTTACATGGTATTTGCGCACACATTTTCCAAACGCAATTTTTGCGTAAAAAAACACTTTTTTTATTTTTAATGCAGAAATACACTATATAATTCCAAATTGTTTGGTAAAATTTAAAAGATGATCTTATGCCGAGTTCATAGACACCTAACATGACATGCTTTAAAAATTGCGCACGCCCGTGCCGCGGCAACAAACTACGTACGGTTTTAAAAGCCTTTAAAAGTCTTTACAGGTTACCACTTTGGACTTACAGAGGAGGTCTACCACAACAATTACTGCCCTCGACCTGGCGTTCACGGCGATACCTCACATGCATGCTGAAATTGCGGTTTACATATGACACTAGACCAACGCTTGTGCGCGCATTTGCGCGCAAGCACGGGGGGACAGGGGGGCTTGATTTTTTTTTTTGTTTTTTTTTTTTTTTAATTTGCTTTCTTATGTTATTTTGACACCTTTTCTTTCATTTTTTTTTCTTTAATCATTTTTATTGTTATCACGGTGAATTTAAATTTCCTCTATGATAGCAATCTGTAGTGACAGGTACTCTTTTTAAAAAAAATTGGGGTCTTTTATACTCTAGATCTTTCCTCTGACCTTAACGCATCTGACCATACCAAAATTGGTGTGATAAAATACTTTCCCAATTTCCCAATGGCGCTGTTTATTTCTGGCGAAACAGAAGTTATGAAATGCTCGTAGCCTCCGGCATCTTAGGCCATAGAGATGATTGGAGCCATTCTCATCTCCAATCAGCTCTATGGTTAGATAATTGAACCACCGGCTGCACTCTCGGGTTAACCGGTGGGACAGGAGAGCCCGAGAAAAACCGTGGAAGGCAGCGGAAGGCGGCAGGAGGGGGGGGGGGAGTCCCCTCCCACTGCATGTAAAAGCAGTCTAGCGGCCAATTACCCGCTAGGATTGCTTTTACATGTAAGCCGACCGCTTGCTGTAAAAAACGATACCAAGATGATGCCTAAATCTGCAGGCATCATCCTGGTATAACCACTCAAAGTCCAGCAACGTACCAGTACATTGCTGGTCTTTGTTTGGCATATAGGTTTTTTTTTTTTCATGCAGCCTGTGGGCTGAACGAAAAAAAAGAGAACCTATCAGAAATCAGCACAGGAATAATGCGTAGTATTACTCATCATTAACCGCCCAAACAACCACCCACTGAATTTAATGATGGGTATACACGACACTATCCACGTATACCAAAATAGGATTTTAACTGCAGTGCTGAAATCAGAAAATCACCACAGCTGCTATCAGCAAAGGTATCCATATATGCTGAGCGCAAACGCTGTTTGTGTCAGAATATATAAAATCAATGCATGGTAGCCGACGAGTACCTGCAAGAGAAACAGGTCACAAAAGAATGAAAAAACAAACAAAGTACATTAAAAAAAAGTACATTAGGAAGAGTAGGACATATAAAATGACTGACACAACAAAAGTTTTTGGATTCTCATCATTAACCGCCCAAACAACCACCCACTGAATTTAATGATGGGTATACACGGCGCTATCCACGTATACCAAAATAGGATTTTAACTGCAGTGCTGAAATCAGAAAATCACCACAGCTGCTATCAGTAAAGGTATCCATGTATGCTGAGCGCAAACACTGTTTGTGTCAGAATATATGAAATCAATGCGTGGTAGCCGACGAGTACCTGCAAGAGAAACAGGTCACAAAAGAATGAAAAACAAACAAAGTACATTAAAAGTACATAGGAAGTGTAGAAGAACATAAAAAATGACTGAGACGACAACTATTTTTGGCTTTTATGTATTTTTTTTTTTTTCTTCAAACGTCGAGTTCCAGGTTCCAGGTTCGGGTCTCTCAAAATGACGATAGCCATCGAACATCTTTTGAGACCCTGTGTAAATGTGCCCTAAACTGTGCCGTGCTGTACCCTATGCTAATAATCCACTAGTGTGTGGTAGCGACGGAAACAGTCACCGTGGCAAAGACCAGGTCGGTCAGGACAGTCGGGACAATAATTCCGGGTGTCACGCCTAAATCCGCGCTTGCTGCAGACACGGCATCTTTTTTGGGGGTATCGTTTGGTATCGGTACTCGGGAGGTATTGCGGAAAATGCCTCTCATGCAGCCGCCTCACTGCATCTGGTTGGGGAAGTTGGGCAGGAGCACCAGCTGAATACACAAGGGCTCTGATTATCTCTTCTTGGAATTGAAAGAAGGATAATGTTCCAGCAGAAGCTTTGTATAAGACAAAAGCGTTGTAAACAGCCAATTGAAATAGGTATACAGACACTTTTTTGTACCAGCGTCTGGCCTTACGGGCAATTAAGTACGGTCCCATCATCTGGTCGTTGAAGTCCACCCCTCCCATTTTACGGTTATAGTCGTGGACACAGAGGGGTTTCTCAACAACACCGGTGACCGTAGTAATTTGGACTGCCGTGTCTGGGTGAATGGAGGACAGCACGTAAACGTTTCGTTTGTCCCTCCACTTCACTGCAAGCAATTCCTCGCACCTCAAGCAGGCTCTCTCCCCCGAGCTCAGTGGGGCATTCACTAGCCGCTGGGGGAAGCCCCGGCGATTAGATCGCACGGTGCCACAAGCGCCAATTTGCAATTGATAGAGGTGTCTAAAAAGTGGCACGCTTGAATAGAAATTGTCCACGTACAAGTGGTACCCCTTTCCGAATAAGGGTGACACCAAGTCCCAAACTATCTTGCCGCTGCTCCCTATGTAGCCTGGGCAGTCGGGGGGCTCCACAGTGCTATCTTTTCCCTCATAGACACGGAAATTAACTGTATAGCCTGTGGCCCTGTCACAAAGCTTATACAACTTGACCCCGTATCTGGCACGCTTGCTGGGGAGGTACTGTTTGATAGCAAGGCGACCAGTAAACTTAATCAGGGACTCGTCAACGCAGACATCTTGTTGGGGGGTAAACAAGGCTGCGAACCGCTGATTGAAGTGGTCTATGAGGGGCCGAATTTTGTGGAGCCGATCATATTCAGGGTCTCCCCGAGGACGACAGAGTTCATTGTCGTTGAAATGCATGAACCGAAATATTTGTTGGTATCGAGCCCTGGACATAGCAGCAGAGAACACGTACATTTGATGAATTGGGTCAGTGGACCAATATAACCGCAATTCATTCTTTCTTGTAATGCCCGTGTTGAAGGAAAGGCCCAGAAAGGTTTTAAACTCCTGAATCGTAATAGGATTCCAGGCGAATGGTCTGGCAAGGGGTGAATTTGGGTTGGCGGCGATGTATTGTTGAGTGTACAAATTTGATTGGTCCACAATAGATCTGAAAAGATCTTCAGTGAAAAACAGCTCAAAAAAGTTTATGGGATTAAAACCAGCTGTTTCCACTTGGATTCCGGGTTGGGCGGTGAATGGGGGAAGTACTGGCGCTGTGGAATCTGTGGGCTGCCAATTAGGATATGCCAGCGCTTCAGGGAGGACACTATGGGCTCTACGGGCCTGTCTTCGGATACGCGGTGGCTGCGGGCCACTACTCGTGCTAGCCACCGCACCAGCTTCAACTGCACTCAGGTGACTCGCCACGTCACCAGGTGATACTGCAGTGCTGGTTGAAGGTCCAGGGTGTACTAGGCCGCTCGTGCTTGCCAGTTCACGAGAAGTGTGAGCGGCACTAGTACTGGCACTCTGCTGCATACCAGAAACCTCCAGTTCTTGCAAGTCAACAACTCCAGAATGGGGTCGGGTACGCCTGACCCTAGCAGGGACCCCTCTGTCGGAGCTATCTGTCAGGGAGCCGCTGCTGTCATCTGGTTCGTATATTGACCCTGATTCTGACAGTGAGGCTTCCCCATCGCTCTCACTTGACATGGCCATTATACTGTATATAGCATCATCACTGAGCGAACGTTTTGTCATTTTGGTAGCTAAATTTACTCGTACAGTGATGCGACTACTAGGTAATAAAAGCACCTGGTTGTCGAGGACTATTTGGTCGCTACAAAGAAAAACTGCTAGTGCTAACAGAGATCAGGCCTGACTCTGCTAACGCAGCGGTTTTGTGTGATTTGTGTTTTTTGGAAGTGTCAGTAATCTATTGATTACTACACTTGCCTGGGTAAGGTGGGCTGGGCAGGGGGGCTAAACGCAGGTGCTAGCAGGAATCAGTGCTGATTGTGCAAACACTGCGTTTGGGGAACACTAAATTATGAGGACGCTAGTATAGTTCTGATCAGATCAGATATTGATCTGTTCAAACACTATACTAGTAACGGTGGTGTGTGTGTGTTAGTGTACTTGACTCTAACTGACGCTAAGTAACGGTGGTGTAGTGGGACCCTGACGCTAACTAGCTAGCCTAAGTTGTGTCACCCGTGACGCTAATACAGTGATCGGTAATCACTGTATATAGTGAACACTGTGACAGGGAAGTGAAGGGGTTAAACTGGGGGAGATCAAGGGGTTAAACCTTTATAGAGGATAGATGGCGGGTGGCCTAAACCTATTCGGGCCTAGCGCAAGCGCAAATTAGGGTCACCAGTGACACTAAATACAGTGATCAGTAGTTATCTGATATACTGTATATATTAGTGCACTGATTTATATGGAGTGAAGGGGTTAACTGGGGAAGATCAAGCGGTTAAAAGTTTATTAGGGAATAGGTGGCGGGTGCCCTAACCCTATATGGGCTTAGCGCAAGCGCAAATTAGGGTCACTAGTGACACTAAATACAGTGATCAGTATTTACCTATATACTGTATTTAGTGCACAGAGTAATAGGTAGTGAAGGGGTTAACTGGGGCTGATCAAGGGGTAAAAACTTTATTAGGGGATAGGTGGCGGGTACCCTAACCCTATTTGGGCCTAACGCAGGCGCAAACTACGCTCACAAGTGACACTTATACAGTGATCAGTAAAATATCTGTATACCACTGTATATAGTGTTCACTGTGAGGGGTTTTGGGGGTGATCAGGGGGTGATCAGAGGTGATGAAGGGGTTAAATGTACCTATGTGAGGTGTGTCAGTGTGCTGCTTGGTGGAACTCACGTTTTTGGTGTGTCTCTGTCTCTCTCCTGGAACCGAAAGGACTCCAGGAAGGACAGTGACATCACTTCCCCTGTCTGTGTTTACATTACACAGACAGGGGACAGATTGCCATTGGTGGGGACCGATCTACAGACACTGACCAAAAATCATTGGTCAGTATCTGATGACTGATCGGTTCCCTACCGAATGACATCGGGATCGGGACCCGCGGCGCGCGGGAGCGCGCTCTGGAGCCGTGATCGCGCATCACGTTAATACTACGTGGCTGAGCGGTATCGTGCCGCTCTGCCGCAGTAGTATTACCGTGAGCGGTATTAAAGTGGTTAAGGTATAGAAATATTGTTTAATTGTTTTTTTTTTTTTTTTCTGAATAATGTTTCATTGCACCCCCTGGGATTCATTGTAGTCTCTGCAAACTTGGCATATATATTGCCATAACAATCTACAGTACTAATTGGTCTTCTATCTACGACAGCATATCTCAAGGGGTATATGTAGATATTTCCTAGATTATTCAATATTCAAGCAGCCTAAATAGAAATAAATGTGTGCAAACACTGGTGATCCAAAGAAGCTACATAAATTTCAGTTTATTGCTGCTAGGATGAAAAGTCAATTCTGACTGCTATTGGCTCCTTGCACAATATTGGTTTCTTGCTGAATAAGCTCTTTTCTCCGATGGTGCTTCTTTGTAGGGGATCTGGTCATTCAGGAGTGTGTTTTGAGGAGGTTAATTGAGATGGAAGGGTGTTTTTTAAAGGATTCCAGGGAGTAGTTTCTGGGTAAAGCATGCTGGTACACCAGTTGCTGGTTCAAAAGGACATCACATATCCAGGTACACTTTGTTACTTTTAAATAGATAAAGTGCAGCGCCAACCCTTAAACAGATCAAAAAACAGTTGCCTGTAGATCTAAAAAGTGATATGTCCTAATGACTATAACATGAGACATAAATGATTAAACATGCATAAAAACCATATGTGCATGGACAGTCCATCCAGAATTAGGAGAGCATGAGACCAGAGGGATAATGATGTTGATAAGTCCCTTAGTGCCACAGGAGGTAGGAAGAAGGCAAAGAGAAAGATCCCCACTGCCAAAGATGAGACCTAATTCCACCGATGTGCCGTAAATGGATATGCTCTTACCGGAAGAGGTGGACCCCCCAAATGAATGAGTGGTCAGACAAGCCTGTGTGCTTATTAGGCAACCATCATCCACAATCCATAGAGGTATGAGTGGCGTTCCTTAGTCTTATTCCATGCACATATAGAAAAATAATCCCCCTCCAGGAAGAGCCCCCACTAATTAGGGTAGGCCTCAGGTGAACCTCAGAGGAAGCAAAACTCCAGATGGTGTAGTACGTAGAGACAGTTTTTTGATAAAAAAACAGTACAGGCTACTCACATGTCCATGAATGAATAATGGCATGTAAACAAACAAAATGGCCGTGGCGTGTGCATGCTTGCGTCAACGTGAACTGAATTTAGGGAGGGCAATGGTGAACACAGGGTATCTGATGATTTGGAGATAGAGGGAGAATTATTTTAGAGGCACAGGGCTGCATTGGGACTGGTGGGAATAGTTTTACTACATACATCGTTCAAGGTGATTTAGAGCCAGCAATGGAAGTATTGCTCAAAGGCATTACCAGGGTGACTGTGCTGTTTATTTGAGTAGGGAGGGCAGTGTCAGTTGTTGGTTCACTGCTGAGTTGGGAATGGGAGGGGTGGCATTTTCAGTGACACTATACAAAGACAGCAATCCAAATTTCGTTGGGGTTCTAAGACATTTCTGCTGTATTCGAAACAAAAAACTAAATACAGTTTAATTTTCTTTAAAATGTAAATGAAATGATTACACTTATAGCACAGCCCCATACAGCATGAAGAATTGCTTGTCTACTTTTTTTGTACTAGTGTGTAGCTGCGTGCAGGCAACCTAAGCAAATGGATATGCATCATCATATCTGTACAGACTAACACACAACTGAGTCTCACAGGTATGCAGGGACAGTGCACAGCCCTGGGCACACATTCTCTGTGTCGGGGGGCATTTACCAGTCCCTGTGCACCTGCCAAACTAAGCTCTGCTGGGGAGTCTGTGCATATTCATTCACTTACATAGGCTATTTCCTTGCAGCTATACACTAGTATAAAAAGATAAATACCCAGCTTTTCACACAGTATGGAACTGTGTGAAAATAACCATGTGAGCCCATAACGTCATCAGGAAAGGCCTATGTTTATGCATCAGTGGTTAGTATTATGGCTACTGTCTGAGAGAAGTATACGTTAGGGCCTATTTTCATTGTGGGAACACACTGCATCACACCTGCTCTGTGTGTGGCGTATTGTGGTGCCATTCATGGTGCACAGCATCCCAATGTACTGTAAAGTAGACAACAATGCACAATGCATCAGAGCACAACGCAACACAACACAACATACTTACAGTAACCTGCATTGTTGTGCGCTGCATTGCTAAAACAGAATCATGGGAGTTCTTCCATCCTTTGTGGTGTGTTGTCAGAATAATCATTTTGAAAAGGTTGCCTTAGCACATTCTAAAAATGGCTTAAGTGTGAATCCAGTCTCACTGAACTCAGTATGCTAAAGAGCAAATTCAGGCAACAAATATAATCAGTGAACTATTCTAGTGAACTAACGATAACCAGAAAAATCTATATGTAAATAAAGTAGTAGCGTGCTGCCAGCTAATAAGGAAAAAATTGATATACAGTACTATATAGTTCCTGAAATCACCAAATGTGTTCCCACATCCACAATGAAAGTATATAAATGTACGCGATCGCACTGCCTCAATAACTGAATATGGTGATAACTGAAAAATAAACTAAAAATATTTACACATTTCAAAGAAATAAAGTGTCAATATAAACTATATATCTGTGAACACACAAAGGAAGTAATAGAAAATACAATAGAAAGTCCACTTGAAATTGTGCTTAAAATGTTAAATCTTCTTATTATAATGCAATTCGGAGAGTCTCTATTCAATAAAGTGCTTCACCAAAATACACACTATGTTTCACCGCTCCCCAGCTTATGCTCCATTCTCCAGGTGAAGTGAAAGCTCACCTTCTTTTAGGCCCCTGAAGGGTCAACTAAGCACGTAAGCCAACCAATCTGGTGGACCAGATACTGGTTCTCAAGTTTCTTTAACCACTTAAGCCCTGGAAGATTTTACCCCCTTCCTGACCAGGGCCTATTTTGCGATTCGGCACTGCGTGACTTTAACGGACAATTGCACGGTCGTGCGACGCTGTACCTAAACGTCTTTTTTTCCCACAAACAGAGCTTTCTTTTGGTGGTATTTGATCACCTGTGCGATTTTTTGATCATGTGCTATAAACAAAAAAAGAGCGTCAATTTTGCAAAAATAACAATATTTTTCACATTTTTTTATATGAAATTCCCCAAAAAAAATGTAAAAATCTAAATTTTTTAAAATTTTCGGCCAATTTGTTTTATGCTACATATGTTTGGTAAAAAAAATCGCAAAAAGCGTATTTTGATTGGTTTGCGCAAAAGTTATCACGTTTACTAACAAAGGGAAAGATTTTTGTAATTTTTGTTGTTTTTTTTTTAACGTGTAATGGCGGCGATCTGCGATTTTTTTTGCGGTACTGCGACATTGCGGTGGACAGATCCCTTGACTGACATTTTTGACACTTTTGGGGTTACCAGTGACATTTCTACAGTAATCAGTGCTATACATATGCACTGTTACTGTAAAATTACACTGGCAGTGAAGGGGTTAACTTTTTTTGAAAGGGAGGGGCTATGTGTGTCCCTAGGGGCGTGATTCTAACTGTGATTGGCTGTGGCTTGATGTGTAGGAACAGTGATCAACGGTCCTACATAGTAGAACCGTATGATCACTGTTCATACACACTGTTACATCAGCCGCCTGCCTTTCTCCCTCTCCAATGACGATCGCCGAGTGACCGCGCGGGGGGGTCCGTGACCGCGTGGGAGCGGGAGCGCGCCGGTGCTCCCCAGAGCCTCACAGGCTAGTGACGTATATATACGTCACTTTGCCTGTGAGGGGCTGACCGCCGCAGTATATGTACTTGCGGCGGTCGGCAAGTGGTTAAGGACGATAGGGTTCCCTCTCCAAAATAGCTCCATACAGATCACAAGCAGGTCATAGGCAACAAATAGAAAAAATGCTCCAATAGTGCAGTACTTCTTATTAACAACAGGTCTCTGTGGTTGACCCTGGGTTATATTCACCCAAGATGACATAGTAAAGCACTTGAGGAGACCTCCTATTCCACCGCACCGACAAACACAATGAGCCGGACACACGATGCCGTAAACGTTTTATTGCATTTTCTATTACTTCCTATGTGTGTTCACTGATATATACTGTAGTTTGCACTGGCACTTTATTTCTTTGAAATGTGTATATATTTTTAGTTATTTATTTTTCAGTTTTCACCATATTCAGTTAGTGAGTAGGGTTGAGCAAACCCGGACTGTATTGTTTGTGTTCGTACCGGACTTTTGGGTATTCGGTACCCGAACCCGGACATTTCACTGTATGTTCGGGTACTGGCCGTTGTTCAGTAACGTGATTTTAATGTTTTGGCGTGGTTTTAATGGCGTGCTTTCAACAGCCAATCAGCAAGCGTTTAACTAGTGTGCCCTAGAAACCATCACAGCCATGTCTAGTAATGTCATGGCTGTGATAGGCCAGTGCAGAATGTGACCCAGACTCTATATAAGCTGGAGTCACACAGCGCCGCGCGTCACTCTGCTAATACTATACTAGGGAGAGGTTCCTGACTGCTGCTGCTGAGGGACAGATAGGACTTTACTATAGGGCGAGGCTGGAGAAATTGCTTGTAGGGAAAGCATAGGAGGAACAATCTGCTTTATCATACAGCGATCTACATTGATTTGATTGTGTGGGGTGCAGTGAACAATATTTTTGCCAGGAGGGAGAAATAGCAGTTTACTGTAGGGTCAGGCTGGAGAGATTGCTTTTAGGGAAAGCATAGATAGGAACAATCTGCTTTAATCAGACAGCGATCTACATTGATTTTATTGTGTGGGGGTGCAGTAGAACGATCTTTATGCCCTGACCTGAGCCAAGTGAGGAGGAGAAGGGAGAAACGAAAAAACCTTTAACAGTCTGTTAGGCGTGCAGTGCTGCACATTTCATGCAACCTCAGTGCATATGTGTGTGCTTAATCTGCATTTAAAAAAGAAAAAAAAAAAATTTTCCTTCATATTTAAAGCGGTAGTATCCCGCTTTTTGACACTTTTACCTACAGGTAAGCCTATAATAAGGCTTACCTGTAGGTACAATTAATATCTCCTAAACCGGCATGGTTTAGGAGATATTTGCAGTGCATGCATGCGCTCTGAAGGTCGGTGGGGACCTTCAGTTTTGCTTGCCGGGAGCTTGCCGGAAAATCACTCCTGCGATGCATTCTAGCTCATTATGCCTTTGTCTTTTTTTTTTCTTTTGGGTGTACAACCGCTTTAACTTTGAAGGCTGTATGTCAGACAGACATTGCTTTTCTAACCTCCTGTTCAAAAAGCACCAATGTGAGGGGAAAATAATTCTTTTACCGTATTTAGGGTAAAAAAAATATTTTTCAGTTTTTCATTCAAATGGCTTTTTTTTTCTTTTTTTTTTTTATTCAATAGCGGAATAGAACAATAGTATTCAACCTGGCTGTTAGGCGTGCGGTGCTGCACATTTCATGCAACCTCAGTGCATATGTGTGTGCTTAATCTGCATTTAAAAAAGAAAAAACATTTTTTCCTTCATATTTAACTTTAAAGACTGTATGTCAGACAGACATTGCTTTTCTAACCTCCTGTTCAAAAAGAGGGGAAAATAAGTCTTTTACAGTATTTAGGGTAAAAAAATAATTTTTCAGTTTTTCATTCATACATTACAGTGAGATACACCCATTGCATACTGTTCTATTGCGCCGTGCAATAAAAAAAAAAAACTATTTAGGGGACAAAAGAGTTTATTGCTGCCCTGTCCGCATATGTTACAGTGACATACACCCATTGCATACTGTTCTATTGCGCTGTGCAATAAAAAAACTATTTAGGGGACAAAAGAGTTTTTTGCTGCCCTGTCCACATATGTTACAGTGACATACACCCATTGCATACTGTTCTATTGCGCTGTGCAAAAAAAAAACTATTTAGGGGACAAAAGAGATTATTGCTGCCCTGTCCACATATGTTACAGTGACATACACCCATTGCATACTGTTCTATTGCGCCGTGCAATAAAAAAACTATTTAGGGGACAAAAGAGTTTATTGCTGCCCTGTCCACATATGTTACAGTGACATACACCCATTGCGTACTGTTAAATTGCGCCTTGCAATAAAAAAAACTATTTAGGGGACAAAAAAAGTTGATTGCGGCCCTGTCTGCATATGTTACAGTGACATACACCCATTGCATACTGTTGTATTGCGCCGTGCAATAAAAAAAAACATTTGGGGGACAAAAAAGTTGATTGCGGCCCTGTCTGCATATGTTACAGTGACATACACACATTGCGTACTGTTGTATTGTGCTGTGCAATAAAAAAAAACATTTAGGGGCAAAAAAGTTTATTGCCGCCCTGTCCGCATATGTTACAGTGACATACACCCATTGCATACTGTTGTATTGTGCCGTGCAATAAAAAAAACATTTGGGGGACAAAAAAAGTTGATTGCGGCCCTGTCTGCATATGTTACAGTGACATACACACATTGCGTACTGTTGTATTGTGCTGTGCAATAAAAAAAAACATTTAGGGGCAAAAAAGTTTATTGCTGCCCTGTCCACATATGTTACAGTGACATACACCCATTGCATACTGTTCTATTGCGCTGTGCAATAAAAAAAACTATTTAGGGGACAGAAAGATATTAAATTGCTGCTTAGTCTGTTTCTGTACATGTGAGATACACTCGTTGTATACTGTTGTTCTAGTCCGCTATTCAATAAACACCAATTTAGGGAAAAAATATTAAATTGCGGCCTAGTCTGTATCTGTACGTGTGAGATACACCCATTGTATACTGTTGTTCTAGTCCGCTATTCAATAAACACCCATTTAGGGAAAAAATATTAAATTGCGGCCTAGTCTGTATCTGTACGCGTGAGATACACCCGTTGTATACTGTTGTATTGCGCCTTGCAATAAAAACCCATTTCGGGGAAGATCCAAAATTCGATAAATATGAGGAGAAGGTCAAAAAAGGGATGTGGCCTGGGTCGTGGTGTTGCTGGTGGAGCTCCTGTTGCACGGAGAGGACGTGGTCGATCTGTGCCAGCTACACACACAGGTGAAACACCTTCCTCAGCTGCGAGTAGGCGACAGAACCTGCAGCAGTATTTGGCAGGGCCTAATGTGCCTCTACAAAGGTTGAGGCCAGAAGAAGTACAGGCGATAGTAGATTGGGTTGCTGACGGTGCCTCCAGTTCCTTCACATTGTCTTCCACCCAGTCTTCTGCTGAAAGGTCAGAGTTGGCACCTGCAGCCGATGTCCATCAAACTGTCACCGCACCCCCTTGCAAATCAGCCAAGCAGTCTGAGCCCCAATTCATGCAGCAATCTCTTCTTCTTTTTGATGACTCTGTTAGCATGGTTTCCCAGGGCCATCCATCTAGCCCTGCCCCAGAAGAGGAAGAGATTGAGTGCACCGATGCCCAACCACTTATGTTTCCAGATGAGTACATGGGAGGACCATCGCAGCACGTCTCGATGATGACGAAACACAGGTGCCAACTGCTGCGGAATTCCGAATTGTGCAGACCGACAAGGGTTGCAGGGGTGAAGACTGGGTGGAAGACGATGTGGAGGATGATGAGGTCCTCGATCCCACATGGAATGAACGTCATGCAGGTGACCTGAGTAGTTTGGAGGAAGAGACGGTGGTCGCACAGAGCCACCAGCACAGCAGAAGAGGGAGCAGGGTGCAAAAGCAGAGCGGCCGTGCCCTAGACACTACGCCTGCTACTGCCCAACGCAGCAAGGGACCGAGCACACCAAAGCCAGCTCACAGGAGTTCCCTAGGTGGCAGTTCTTCAGACAATGTGATGATGACAGGACACGAGTGGTTTGCACGCTGTGCAATCAGAGCCTGAAGCGAAGCATAAACCTTCTCAACCTGAGCACAACCTGCATGACCAGGCATCTAAGTGCAAAGCACGAGCTGCAGTGCACACCTCTAAAAACCAAGAAAGGTCTCTGGCTCCTCCTGCTTCCTCTTCTGCTGCTGTAGTCTCGGCCTCTTCATCCACCTCTGTAGTGACAGTGGCACCTGCCACCCCGCAAACAGAGGATCCACCAGCAACACCACCACCTGGGTCACCAACAACCATCTCCACAATGTCCCGTTGAAGCGTTCAGCTTTCTATCTCCCAAACACTGGAGCGAAAGAGGAAGTACCCCCCTACCCACCCGCCATCCCTGGCCCTGAATGCCAGCATTTCAAAATTCCTGGCCTTTGAAATGCTGTAATTCCGGCTGGTGGAGTTTTAAGAGCCTTATGTCGGTGGCTGTCCCACAGTACGTCGTGCCCAGCCGCCACTACTTTTCCAGGCAAGCCATCCCTTCCCTGCACAACCAAGTGGGTGGCAAAATCAGGTGTGCACTGCGCAACGCCATCTGTGGCACGGTCCACCTAACTACGGATACGTGGACCAGTAAGCATGGTCAGGGACATTATATCTCCCTAACAGCACACTGGGGAAATGCAGAGGCGGCTGGGCCTGAGGAGGATAGCAGTTTGGCGCATTTCCTTCCACCACTGAGGATTGCAGGGCGCTTCAGTTTTCCTCCTGTTCCTAACTCCTCCTACTCCGCTTCCTCATCCCCTACTGCCTCCTCTTCCGGTCAGCGTAACACCTTCACCACCAACTTCAGCACAGCCAGGGGTAAACGTCAGCAGGCAGTTTTAAAACTTGCCTGTTTGGGTGAAAAACCACACACCGGGCAGGAGTTGTGGAGGGGCATTGAACCTCAAGCCCGGCCTGGTGGTGTGCGATGACGGGCGAAATCTCATAGCAGCTCTGGGTCTAGCCAGTTTGACACACATCTCTTGCTTGGCGCATGTGCTGAATTTGGTGGTGCAGAGGTTCCTTAGAAATTACCCCGATATGTCAGAGCTGCTGCACAAAGTGCGGGCCGTCTGTGCGCACTTTCGGCGCTCTCACCCTGCTGCTGCTCGCCTGTTAGCGCTGCAGCTTAACTTTGGCCTTCCCGCTCACCGCCTCATATGTGACATGCCCACAAGGTGGCACTCCACCTTGCACATGCTGGCCAGACTGTGCGAGCAGCAGCAGGCCATAGTGGAGTTTCAGCTTCAGCACGCATGCGTTGGTCGCTCTGCGGAACAGCACCACTTCACCACCAATAAATGGGCCACCATGCGAGGCCTGTGTGCCTTGTTGCACTGTTTTGAGTACTCCAACAACATGGCCAGTGCCAATAACGCCGTTCTCAGCTTAACTATCCCACTTTTATGCCTTCTTGAAAAAACACTTCGGGCGATGATGGAAGAGGATGTGGCACAGGATGAGGAGGAGGAGGATGAAGAGGTAACATTTCCAAGGCTTTCAGGGCAGTCATTCGCAAGTGCCCACGAGGGTGGGTTCCTGCACACACAAATGCCAGGGACACAATTGTCCAGCAGGGGCACAGTTCTGGAGGATGACAAGGATGAGGAGGAGGAGAAGGAGGAGGATATGGAACCATGTTCACAGCAGGGTGGCACCCAGGCCAGCTCATGGCCATCACTGGTGCGTGGCTGGGGGGATACGGAGGACACAGAGGATACACATCCCACAGAGGACAGCTTTTTGTTGCCTCTGGGCAGCCTGGCACACATGAGCGATTACATGCTGCAGTGTCCCACATAGTAACTTGTGCTGATTACTGGGTGGCCACCCTGCTGGATCCCCGTTACAAGGACAACGTACCGTCGTTAATTCCCTCACTGGAGCATGATCGCACCAGTGCACACTGGTAGACGCGCTGCTGGTGGCATTCCCACCTGACAGCAGGGGCATAGTGGAAGCACAAGGCCAAGGCAGGGGAGGAGGAGGAAGAGGTCGTCAACGCTGCCAGGGCACCGCCAGCACCTCAGAAGGCAGGGTTAGAATGGCCGACATGTGGAAAAGCTTTGTCAGCACGCCACAACAAGCAGCAGCACCAGCAGCTGATATGGAACGTCTAAGCAGGAGGCAGCATTTCATTAACATGGTGGAGCAGTATGTGTGCACACGCCTAGACGTACTGAATGACGGGTCTGCCCCCTTCAACTTCTGGGTCTCCAAGTTGGGCACATGGCCTGAGCTTTCCCTTTACGCCTTGGAGGTGCTGGCCTGCCCTGCAGCCAGTGTATTATCTGAACGGGTATTTAGCACAGCTGGGGACGTTATCACAGACAAGCGCAGCCGCCTGTCCAGAGCCAATGTGGACAAGCTCACGTTCATTAAAATGAACCAGGCATGGATCCCACAGGACTTGTCCGTACCTTGTGCAGAATAGTCATGTATACCGGCCTTACCCAGCCATTGCTGGATTTGATCTTTCTTACTCTTTTGGGGTGTACCCGAATTTAAAAAATGTTTTTATTAAAAACCAAAACCAGCGTTGGCTACCTCGTCCTCCTCCTCCACTGCCACTTCCACCTACACCGCCATATCCTCCGCCACCTCAACCTCCTACTCCATATGAGCCTCGTCCTCCTCCTACATCATTCAAGATTATTTTTTTTTATTTTTCATTTTTTTCTCTTTGTTCTTTTAAGTTATTTCCCTATCCACATTTGTTTGCAGAGCACTTGCCATGCTCTTAAGATGATTTTGCTGCCATTTGCAGCCCTCTAGCCCTTTCCATGTGTGTTTTAGAGGCATTTTAGTGCTCAAAAGTTCAGGTCTCCATTGACTTCAATGGGGTTCGGGATCAGGACAAAGTTCGGGTTAAGTCCGGGTCACGAACACAGACTCTTTTTTCAAGTTTGGCCGAACCCGAACATCCAGGTGTTTGGTCAACTCTATTATTGAGGCAGCGCGACCAACAAAACCTATAACTGTTCTAAGGCCCAAATCTGGGTTATTTATTTTTGTTTATTTCTAAATGTGAGGGAAAAAAAATAAATAAATAAATACATTCTGGATGCAGTATTTACTTCCCCACAAGATCTGGGTGATAACATGGAAGATTGTGAGGGCAGGGTGTCTGTCATACCCCTGCACTTACAATGTATTGATACAGAGAGCTGCATCATCCAGGACTACTCACTGCTGGAGACTTTGAAAAAGCTAAGCATTAATATAAAAGAGGACGAAAATACCGCCATTCTGCATGGTGGAGTCTAAAACCTAGAGTTGCTCTTGCCTAAGATGACATGGTGGACTGTCCCTCTGCATCTTCATGTCCAATGAAGGGCTATGAATACTGTATTGTATATACAGTAAATGCAGGGCCAAGGGCACTGCATTGTACTTTTTTGATGGCAGTGGACCTGCAGCTGGCAGAGTGTAGAGGAGAAGAGACCATGGAGACCTTATAGCAGCATGAAGGGAGCCTACAAGAGCAGAGGATCAGCTAAGCAAAAGGGCTTTTTCTGGTATCGTAGGCCTAAGGCATTTAAGCCTTGTAGTCCAGGGGCAGCCCCACTGCAAGGTAGAATATTTTCCCTGGAGTTCAGGTTTAAAGCAGGGTAAAGGCTAGTGGTGTGTAATATATAATAGCACCAGGGAGAAAAGTAAGAATAGTCACCAGTACTGAAATCTTCCCAACACTGATGCAAAGTGAGATCCAAAAAACATAAAATGTGTATGTAATTCATATTAAATTGAAGGGGCTATAGCCCTAATTTTTTTCACGTACTTTGAATTTTCCTGCTTAAATTACCTCTGAAGGTGTTCAATGAATGAATGATAAAACTGGAACAATAAATAGAGCCATAAGAATTAGGCTTTTTTTCACAAAAACATTACATTTTAAACAATACCTGTTGTAATGTACAGTGTCTTGTCCAAGATACTTTTTCTCCTTGTTCAGTTTTCTTTATTAGTTTTATGTGTAAATGTACAATAACAACTTGACACTTCAGAGAAGTCTCTATGTATCTATGTATTGAAAATGTATCTGAGGACACAGAATATACATTAACAAATAGGGTAGTGCAAGAAAAAGGCTTGTTAGCCTTGAAGAAATCTAAACATTGTAGAAAAACTTATACCGAGGCTAATAGTTGTTACAGCCTATGTCGGCTATTCTAACTTGAGACCCAGGATGTGGAACTGGCTCATTCAGAAAAAGTTCTTGGATGTTAACAAATGGGCTATGAAAATAAAGAAAAAAAGGGGAGAAAGATAGGAGAGGGATGGAAAGAGGGCAGGGGAAGAGGGAGAGGAAGGGGAAGAGATGGTCGGGTGGTACATAAACCACCTGAAGGACCTCGTCCGAAGCTGTGCCACTGGGAAGGACCACTTCATATGAAAGTATGACCCCAGGTCTGGACAGATGCAAAACAGCAGGTCTGGGATTGTTCAGGTAATGCAGGCAACCAGGTTGGCAACATGTGCCAGTGAAAAAAAATACTTTGTAGTTAGTCTCAACTGCTTCTGCACACCTGGAACTGGACTTATGGTACAGTATATACAGCATATTTGAGTCCAGTCTTGTGGATCTAATTGCATTCCCAGGTCCCCTTCCTTTGTGTTCATGTAAGGGAGTCGTTTAGGTGAAAATTTAGAAATGAAAATGGTGTACAAAAGTGGGATTAAGCTTGGGGAGTGTCTTTCAGACATTTGGATTCAAAAGAAGTAACGCCTATTCTTTCTCCCTATAGCTTTATTTTGATATATTGAGATATAATGTTTAACTTGTAAGTATCGAAAAATTCGGTTGAAGGAAGATGGTGAGAAGCTTGCAGGTCTGCAAAGGATTTTATACCATTGGCGGTCACCAGGTTATGAAAATGGGTCAGTTTCAGGGGAGTAAAAGGCTTGAAGCCTGCAGGGCTTCAAAGCCTATTGAAAAGGCTGGATTATGTACAGAAGACAGTAATGGTAAATATGGAGATGGTAATACTCTAGAATATTAGAAATTATCCCAGACCTGGAGAGAACGGCAAAAGATAGGATTGGAAATTGAGGCTCTATCTCATGGGTGTAACCACAACAACTTGTAAATGGATATTGACACACAATCCTCTGCCTCCAGGTACACCCACAAAGGGGTTTTGGAGCTAGCATGATAGCTGAGAAATTTGTGTTGCCTTGAAATACCTGTGAATGTTTGGGACCCCCAAGACTACACAAGGTCGGGTCTGGAATAAAATCTGCCCCAGGATTCAAGGCTTGTCATCATATTAAATGCATCATTTGCCGTTGGATGTTGGCCAATATAGAGGTGGATAAATGGACTGACAGGACCCAAAATAGATATAGTAATTTAGGCAGATAGGTTATTTTGATTTCCATGATATGGCCTAGTCAGGAAAGAGTGTGACCAGACTATGTATGCAAATACTGCCTACGTTTGGAAAGAAATGGGGGTAGTTAACTTTCTACAAGGTGGAGTAGGCATTTGTTAAATTTATACCCAAATACAGGAGCTTTGCATCTTCCCAATGATATGGAAATGATTGCTGGAGAGAGTTGCATAAGGAAGCCAGAAGGGACACATTAAAGGGACACAATATTGGCCTTAGACTTACTAGGGTTCGCTAGGCCAGATAGGGAGCCAAACTGTGCTAACATTTTCTGAAGAGTTGGTAATGAAACAAGAGGGTTACTTATTGCCAGAATTACATAATCAGAAATAACAAAGGGAAAGATCCATAATCCACACACCATGAAGCAGACCCATGTGCATGAAGTGAGATAAATGAAGTGAGATGAATGGCCATACGTTAATAATGTTTTGCCATCCCCATGATTGGGCACCAAGGAGCAGGGCAAGACACATTGGAGGAGCAGCCTGGCTGTAGTCTGGGCTGAGCCTTCCATTTATCTCACTTCATGGACATGGGTCTGCTTCATGATGTGCAGCTTATGGATATTTCCTTTTGACATTGCTGCAGCTTGGAGATAAGATGAGCTCCCTTTCCCTGCCTGCACTTACAGCAGTTTAGTTGGACTTTACCTCTCTACATGAGCAGCACCTAAATCTTGTCTTTTTGGGTCATCATCTGAAAAGAGACACAGCTTTTAGTGAGAATGTTCAACTAACAAACCTGTGATGTCCCACTTGGTTCTAATGAGTTGTGCTAAAGGTTTAAAAGCTAATGAGCATAAAAGGCGATAATGGACATCCGTGCCTGTCTGGTGCCCCGTGGTAAAGTAAATGTAGATGATCGAAACCACGTATTTAACAAATGCATGTGAAACATTATAGAGTTTACTTATCCATGTGCAGAATTTTGGGCTAAAGCCTCAACTGTCCAGGATAAAGAAAAGGTACAGCCAAGAGAGAAAATCAAAACCCTCGCGGATACCCAGAGAAAGGAGCATAACTGGGACATTGTGTTTGCGGGATGCTTCAATCATAATTCTTTTTAGGCCTGCTCTATCCATGCAGTAATGCTTGAAACTTAGAAGAAGGGGATAGGCCCCAAAAGTTTCTCCTGAAAATGTAACTGTCATTGCAAAAAAAGTATCACGGTCAGTACTGAAGTGTATTGTTACAAGTACAATTGTAACACAGCTATGGCTCCTGCTGACATTAGTCAAACTGCTGGGAGGAGGGTGCAGGGGCATGGCTTGCTGGTGCTGTTTGTGTCTATGTATGCACACAGCCCAACTCAAGGATGGGGCATGGATGGATGTCTCCTCAGCAAACCGCTAGCTAAGGAGGCACCCGCAAATGGGAAGCCAAGAACAGAGGCTTTAGGACCCCTGGCTTTAGGAAGAAAGCTACATTTCAGAAGAAGAGGACTACACATACAGTATTAGGTATGTGTAAACCTCCTCTTCTGAAATAAATAAAAAAAAAATCTAGAGGGTTTAGTCTCACTTTATGCATGTACAGTATATTAAAGTATTTTTAATGTCACAAAAATTGTGCAGTGCACATTTTTAGCATTGGATTCCAAGCTTTTTTTCTGGATTGAATAGTAAAGTGTTAAAACACCAGTTAGTTTTATTTTATTGTTCTCTGTAGCCTGAATAGTGATGTAGTCAAATGAGTCATTGGAGCAGGAAGTGAGGGCAAATATTCACCAATACGCACAATTTGTACCTTTGTGTTGTGGTAAGACCCTATGTGGATGACAGTCTTTCTATACTTGCATGGTGTTTACCATAGTGCTCAATGCAGTTATCTGATGTAGCACCCTCCTAGTCAGGTGCTAGATAGGACATGGGAGATATAGTTTGGTATTTTCTGCTTAACAGGAAAGCAGCAGGAAAAACATAATTGCTTCATCTGCTTATCAGAGGAGCTTGATCTTTAGTTGGGCCTGCTCGGTGTGCTCAGTGTGTATTCATCTGGTCTGAAGGAGTGTCCCCACTGTGTCCAATAAGGGGGCCTGTTGGACAGTGGAGGAAACCTGGCCAATGATATACAGGCTTTTGTAACCATCCCAGTGGGTTGACACCTGCAGAGTTGCATAATGGGATTGGAAATAAAAGCGGAGAGCACCTGAGGCAGAGGGTCTTTTGGCGGGAGCAAAGTCTCTGGAGGAGGTGGATGGCTGTCTCTCCTCCTGCTGAAGTGAGGAAGGTGGTCCGATCAGTTGGCCTAGGGACCAAGGGTTGAGCTGTGCTGCAGAGGATCCAGTGTGTGTGACCAGTGGAGCTGTTGGGCAGAATACTTCTCGAAAAACAGTATCGTGAGTACTCAAGGATCTGCCCAGGGGTCTGCCTAAGAGAGGGGACCACTTCAGAGGGGTCAAAGGGATCAAGGAGCCAGCTGATCCAGAGTGTTGCAGTAAAGGGGGTGCCAAGTTGTCAAGCCCTGAAGATTAGGGGGTAAAGGGGGCGCTAGGAAGGGCGCTGAAGTTCAGCAATACAGTCTACCTTAAAGATTAGCTACCTCAGGAAAGGAATACCTTAGGAAGCTTTAAGGAATCTTTCACAGCCAAGGACCAAGTGAATTAGCGGCCTAGCCGTGAGTAGCTCACCAAAGCGTTAACCAGCATTAACCACTTTCCGACCGGCCCATTGCAAAAACACGGCTGCAAAGTGGTTGTCTAGTTCTGGGAGGGCGTACATGAACGTCCTCCCAGAATCGCGCTCCCACGTGCCCCCTGGGGCGCGCACACGGGAGTGTCCGTGCTTGCTGGGTCCCGGGGACCCGATGCATCATGGATCGTGGTAAAGGACCAATGAGAGAGGTCCTTTACCACGTGATCATTCCGTCAAATGACGGAGCAATCACATCACAACAAAGCGGCGCATGCCCGGTTCAATTCTCTCCTCTCCTCGGACGCTGTACACAGCAATCGGTACAGCATACGAGGAGAGGAGAGAAACTGCTGCTGCACGCCTCTTCTGCCTTAACTGTGCCCCATCTGTGCCTCATTGTGCCCCATGTGTGCCTCATTGTGCCCCATCTGTGCCTCATTGTGCCTCATTGTGCCCCATCAGTGCCTCATTGTGCCCCATCAGTGCCTCATTGTGCCCCATCAGTGCCTCATTGGGCCCCATCAGTGCCTCATTGGGCCCCATCTGTCCCTCATTGTGCCCCATCTGTGCCTCATTGTGCCCTATCAGTGCCTCATTGTGCCCCATCAGTGCCTCATTGTGCCCCATCTGTGCCTCACTGTGCCCCATCAGTGCCTCATTGGGCCCCATCTGTACCTCATTGTGCCCCATATGTGCCTCATTGTGCCCCATCAGTGCCTCATTGTGTCCCATCAGTGCCTCATTCGTGCCCCATCAGTGCCTCAGCCGTGCCCCATTCATGCATCATCCGTGCCTCATCCATGCATCATCCGTGCCTCATCCATGCATCATCCGTGCCCACCCATGCCACCTCAGTGCTCATCAATGCCACATCCATGCCCCCTCAGTGCTCATCCATGCCACATCCATGCTCATCTGTGCCACATCCGTGCTCATCCATGCCTCATCCGTACTCATCTGTGCCTCATCTGTGCGACATCTGTGCCTGCCCATGCTGTCTCAGTGCTCATCCATGCCACATCCATGCTCATCCATGCCACATCTGTGCCCGCCCATGCCACCTCAGTGCTCATCCATGCCACGTTAGTGCTCATCCATGCCACATCCATGCCACCTCAGTGCTCATCCGTGCTACATCCATGCCACTTCAGTGCTCATCCGTGCCACATCAGTGCTCATCCATGCCACACCCATGCCACGTCAGTGCTCATCCGTGCCACATCAATGCCACATCAGTGCTCATCCGTGCCACATCCATGCCACGTCAGTGCTCACCTGTGCCACATCCATGCCATGTCACTTCTCATCTGTGTCACATCCATGCCACGTCAGGGTGCTCATCTGTGCCTCATCCATGCCACATCAGTGCTCACCCGTGCCACATCAATGCCACGTTAGGGCTAATCCATGCAACATCAGTGCTCATCAGTGCCACATCCATCCCATGTCAGTGCTCATCAGTGCCACATCCATGCCACGTGGGTGCTCATCCGTGCCACATCAGTGCTCATCAGTGCCACATCCATTCCACATCAGTGCTCATTAGTGCCACATCCATGCCACGTCAGTGCTCATCTGGGCCACATCCATGCCACATCAATGCCACTACAATGCTTATCAGTGCCCTACAATGTCTCACAAAATTGTAATGGGAAGTCAGGAAATGACGGTGCTCCCTGCATGTTGGGCCTCTGTATGTGGCCAGGCTGTGGAAAAGTGTCACATATGTGGTATCGCCATACTCAGGAAGAGTGGCAAAATGTATTTTGGGGTGTCATTTTTGCTATGTACATGCTGCGTGTTAGAAATGTCTAATAAATGGACAACTTTTTGTAAAAAAAAATGCGTTTTGGTTTTCTTTCCACATTTTCCAAAAACTTGTGGGAAAAAAATGACATGTTCAAAAGACTCATTATGCCTCCTAGATCATGTGTTGGGGTGTTTTCTTTCCGAAATGGGGTCATTTTGTGGGTAATTCCATTGTCCAGGTGCTTCAGGACTTTCAAAAGTGTGATAAGTTGTCAGAAAATTATATGTGTAATTTTTGCTTCTAGAACACCTGACTGTGCTCCTTGGATGTTGGGCCTCTGTATGTGGTCAGGCTGTCGAAAAGTGTCACACATGTGGTATCGCCATGCTCAGGAGGAGTAGCAGAATGTATTTTGGGGTGTAGTTGCAAGTATGCCTATACAGTGTGTAAGAAATAACTTGGTAATATGACCATTTTGTGAAAAATATATATATATATATTTTTTAAATCGTCATTTTGCAAAGAATTGTGGGAAAAAATTACAACTTCAAAAAACTCACAATGACTCTTACTAAATACCTTGGGATGTCTACTTGGGGGGTATTTATACTGTCCTGACTTGTTAGAGTCTCAAGAAATGAGATAGTCCATCAGTACTTTAGGTGTGATCAATTTTTAATGATTGGCACCTTAGCTTGTAGACTCTTTAACCTTCACAAAGACCAAAAAATGTATACTTATTTTATACTTATTTGGGTTATTTTTACTAAAGATATATAGCAGTATAAATTTTTGTTAAAATTTATGAAAAAAAAAGACTAAATTTGCAAAATTTAAAACCAAAACGAAGAAAAATGCATTTTTTTTACAAAATTTTTAGTCTTTTTTCATTTATAGCGCAAAAAATAAAAAAAACAATTATGATTAAATACCACCAAAAGAAAGCTCTGTTTGTGTGAAAAAAAAGGATGAAAATTTCATATGGGGACAGTGTTGCATGACTGAGTAATTGTCATTCAAAATGTGAGAGCACTGAAAGCTGAAAATTGGTCTGGTTAGGAAGGGGGTTTAAGTGCCAGTGGGCAAGTGGTTAATCAGCATTTTTCTGGATCGTCCCTGCCTATTGTCCTATTGTGCATAGTACAGTTCAGTTGGAGTATCCCACTCATCCCTTTTCCCATCCAAGTTCCTAATAAAACATAAAAACCAAAGAAACTGGACTGGTCCTTGTCTGAGGTAAAAACACTTGGAAACATGCCAGGATGTTTGACTGTTGCTAATGGTAAACCAGGGGTACCCACACTCAGCAGCTCCCATGGGAGTAGTGCTACACTAATGTAAACACAAATATAAGTTTTTCATTTATTTATGTTTCAAAGAAGGCATTTTTACACTAATGGATTGTCTTTCATGATTATATCCTTCCCACACTAAGATAATATATGGAAATGGAGTTGGAATGATGAAAAAGAGATTCTTTACAAAATAATTGGGAATTCTTATCCAATTTTATTTTTTTTACCTATGAGAAATTTGGAGTTAACCTCCCCGGCGGTATTCCCGAGTGTGGCTCGGGGTGGGATTTCACTGCCATAAGCGGTAACCCCAAGCCAAACTCGGGGTAACGCCAGGGAGCATCGCTGGATCCTTGTAGAGGGTTACTTACCTTGTCGCCGGGATTCAGCGATGTGTCCCTTCAGCATACGGCGGCCGGTTCTTCCGCCCGATGCTTGTAAGCCCCGGCTTCCGTCTCCTGCGACGTGCCGCTCGCAGGGGGGTGGAAACGGCGGCAAATTTGAAAAGTAAAAAACACAAACACACTGATTTCATTACAAAATAAAATAAATTGATATTAGTTTGCCCCCCAGTGCCCTTTCCTGCAGTTTTACTGTACTTTATATATATATATATATATATATATATATATATATATATACGTTATATAGTATATATATATATTTATATATATATAGATATACATGTATACACACACACACACACACATATATATATATATATATATATATATATATATATATATATATATATATATATATATATATATACAGTGCCTTGCGAAAGTATTAGGCATTAGGACACAATGATGAAGTGGAACGAAATTTATTGGATATTTCAAACGTTTTTAACAAATAAAAAAACTGAAAAATTGGGCGTGCAAAATTATTCAGCCCCCTTAAGTTAATACTTTGTAGCGCCACCTGTTGCTGCGATTACAGCTGTAAGTCGCTTGGGGTACGTCTCTATCAGTTTTGCATATCGAGAGACTGAAATTTTTGCCCATTCCTCCTTGCAAAACCGCTCGAGCTCAGTGAGGTTGGATGGAGAGCGTTTGTGAACAGCAGTTTTCAGTTCTTTCCACAGATTCTCGATTGGATTCAGGTCTGGACTTTGACTTGGCCATTCTAAAACCTGGATATGTTTATTTGTGAACCATTCCATTGTAGATTTTGCTTTATGTTTTGGATCATTGTCTTGTTGGAAGACAAATCTCCGTCCCAGTCTCAGGTCTTTTGCAGACTCCATCAGGTTTTCTTCCAGAATGGTCCTGTATTTGGCTCCATCCATCTTCCCATCAATTTTAACCATCTTCCCTGTCCCTGCTGAAGAAAAGCAGGCCCAAACCATGATGCTGCCACCACCTTGTTTGACAGTGGGGATTGTGTGTTCAGGGTGATGAGCTGTGTTGGTTTTACGGCAAACATTACGTTTTGCATTGTTGCCAAAATTTTGGATTCGATTTTGGATTCATCTGACCAGAGCACCTTCTTCCACATGTTTGGTGTGTTTCCCAGGTGGCTTGTGGCAAACTTTAAACTACACTTTTTTTTGAAAATCTTTAAGAGATGGCTTTCTTCTTGCCACTCTTCCATAAAGGCCAGATTTGTGCAGTATACGACTGATTGTTGTCCTATGGACAGAGTCTCCCACCTCAGCTGTAGATCTCTGCAGTTCATCCAGAGTGATCATGGGCCTCTTGGCTGCATCTTCTCCTTGTATGAGCTGAAATTTTAGAGGGATGGCCAGGTCTTCGTAGATTTGCAGTGGTCTGATACTCCTTCTATTTCAATATTATCGCTTGCACAGTGCTCCTTGGGATGTTTAAAGCTTGGGAAATCTTTTTGTATCAAAATCCGGCTTTAAACTTCTCCACAACTGTATCTCGGACCTGCCTGGTGTGTTCCTTGTTCTTCATGATGCTCTCTGCGCTTTAAACGGACCTCTGAGACTATCACAGTGCAGGTGCATTTATACGGAGACTTGATTACACACAGGTGGATTCTATTTATCATCATTAGTCATTTGGGCCAACATTGGATCATTCAGACTGAGCTTCTGGAGAGAGTTTGCTTCACTGAAAGTAAAGGGGCTGAATAATTTTGCACGCCCAATTTTTCAGTTTTTTATTTGTTAAAAAAGTTTGAAATATCCAATAAATTTCGTTCCACTTCATGATTGTGTCCCACTTGTTGTTGATTCTTCACAAAAAATTACAGTTTTATATCTTAATGTTTGAAGCCTGAAATAAGGCAAAAGGTTGCAAAGTTCAAGGGGCCTAATACTTTCGCAAGGCACTGTATACAACCAGCACTAGTCCTAGTCCCAGTCCCAGAGTCCTAGTATTTGCTACAAGTTATAAGGCGCTTATATATATAAGGCAAGGCACTGTATGTGGATATAATATTATATTAATCTAATCACAGCTGCTTTTCACATTATAAGGGATTAAAAAATGTGTTGATTTATTGGATAATGCGGTCGTAGGGGATATAGTAATAACAAAATGGATTTACAGTGTAGTGCTGGCTAAGCCCATAATAATTCTGCCCAACAACATTGAAGAATTAAACTCCTCAAGGATATTTTCTCCTCTGCCTGCTTGATGGACAGTGCAGGGGGAGAGGAGAGTTGTCATAAACTGTTGCTAAAGTCAAAATGAAACCCACTCCCCCAGTAACTGTGATATGGAGGAAGTTGGTTGGCCAGCAGGGTCAGTTGAATGGGGATTGTTTGCCGCTTTGCCAGGTGTTTAATATACACCACCCTATGGGGAGTGGAGGAACTAACCTGGGGTACACACTGAGTTACTCCATGACCTGCCTGGAGAGTGGGGTGACCAAGAGTGTGCAGTCTCCCCTGGAAACCCAACCTTTCCCTCTGTAGCATTTTTTCCATTTAATAAAGCCCATTTAAAGCATATCAGGTGTGTTTTGGTGTCATTCGGGTCCAGGTAAGGGTGAGTCAACATTGGTGTAGGGGAGAGACATCCAAAAGCTCCATCAGGGATAAGTGATGCAAGAGTTAGGCTTGGGTTCACACTGCTGTTATGTGCTTTGATGGGATTTGCAGTGCAAATATGTAGTGCGATTTTGATGCAACTTTGGATGTGGTCAGCATATTCTATGGAGCCAAATCACACCGAAATCGCACAAAAATTGCAGAGGAACCTTTCCCAAAATTGCAATGCACAAAGTCGTGTTGATGTAAATTGGCACCATTAAAAATAATGTGATTTCCCTGGTCATGCGAATCTGTGTGACTCAAGTCGCATCAGAAATCACACCAGTGTGAACCAGCACATAATGTGTAACCATTAATAGAAAATATAAAAAATATGCAGTTGTTACAGTGTCCACTAGGTGTCTCAAACTCACTCTCTACATTCTAATATACTCTTTTCAATATAATGTCTATCTAATGGGATATGTCTGTTAGTACTTTTATTAGCTATAGTGATTATAATGTAAAGAATATATTCACCTGCCAGTTACAATGTCCTATATGTGCATTCATATTACTTTTCATCATTGTTCAGCTGAAAGCATTCATTTTCACTTTGCTTGAAAAGAGATTACTGTCTGTCTAGCACCAGAACAACAGTTCTCATAGCAACTGTCTAGATGTTTAGTAACTATAAAGGAGAAAGATGATTTATAGCATCTGTTTCGAACAGGAACAACTACAGAACAGACATTAAAAGAATTGTTCTCCCAAACTCATATAATTTCTTATAGTAACTTTATTCCAAAGCAAATTAAATGCATTGCTATTAATAGGATGAGCTTTAAGCCAAACACACAATCCAGAGATCCAGATGGTCTCACTACTTTTCTAAGTAATGGTGAGTGGTAGAACTTTGCTAAGTGGACCTTATAGGGATAGATCCCTCAGTAGTTTGGAGTGGGACTTTCATTGATATACAACTCATACTATGATCTTCAGCTGTAAAGTTGTGGGGTCTGTCCCATCATCCTCCCCCTCCATTTGTGTCTGTGCGGTATGTACAGGGGGTTTCCTTTAGACATTTGTGAGCTCATGCTTACTTGATGTGAAACTGGAGAAAGAGAGTAGCTGGAAATGAACAGAGTGGATATCTAAATTCCCCCCTATCTCGGGGGACATCTGTGAGGTCCTGGCTATGTCACCAGTGCCTGTAGTAACCAGAAAAAGTCATCTACTTAATGTGATACTAAAGTCTTGTTTTTTTTTTTTTTTTTAATTAAAAATAACAAACATATTATACTTACCTACTCTGTGTAATGGTTTTGCACAGAACAGCCCAGATCCTCCACTTCTTGGGTCCTTCTTCAGTGTTCTTTGCCCCTCCCTCCTGTTGAGTGCCCCCACAGCTTGCTATTTGCAAGCTGTTTGCTGTGGGAGCACTCAGTAAAACTGGGATCAGTGCCTATAGTGGAGTTGGAGTTATGCCGGTATGCAGCCTATAACACTTTGTGCTACTTTCTAAGGGACTAAGAGTTACTGGTCCTTTAATTGGCTTTTGCATCTTTGATTATCAGAGACTGTCAGTATTTAGGAGGAGGACAGTTCTGGAGTGTGTACATAGGGAGGAAATTGTCCCTGTTATTGTTGTGTAGCACAATTCCCAGCCGTTTTGCTAAATATGGGTCCCCCTGGGCTACCGCTAGTAACAACATCACATTTAAGCATGTTCTCCAAGTGTGAGCACTGAGACAATGACCAGTCTAGTATCTTTGGGTTTTTTTGGGTTTATTTGGAACTTGGATAGGAGAAGGGATGAGTGGGAAACTCCTTTGACTCAACTATGCACAATTTGCTAGGGACAACTGAAAATGCCGGTTGGCGCTGACTTGACGCCGGCTGGATGCCGGTCAACGTCGGTTGACGCTGGTTAACGCTGGCTTGCTGCCTGTTAACGCTGAACTGACTTCTGACTGCTTTCCTGAATAAAGAAGTCCTATTTAAGCTCCCTTAAGCACTCCTTGCTGAGGTAGCTACTTGTATACACTGCTGAACACTTCAGGGCCCGCACCGGCGTCCTCTTTCACTCACATATATTCAGACACTGGCACCCCCTTTCTTAGCCTTCCCTACTGGTTAGCTGGCTCCCGGATCCCTCTGACCTTCTGGAGTGGGCCCCCCTCTCTTAGGCAGACCCCTGGGCAGTTTCAAGTACTCACAACACTGTTTTTCCTGGAAACCTCTGCCCAGCAGCTCCACTCGATCCACAGCACTCTGGATCCTTCGCTGCAGCCCAGCTCAACCTTCTATCCTTTAGGCCAACCGCCCAGGACACCTTGTTTCCTCTGACAGGAGGAACGCCAGCCGTCAACCTCCTCCCGGGACTCTGATTCCCGCCAACGACCTTCTGTCATGTGCTCCCCTCAGACTTCTACCCCATCCTAGGGTGCATTGTGGCAGGTTCGCTCACTGAGGTAGATATAAGTCCTGATATGCTATTGGCCACGTTTCCTCCACTGTCCAACAAGAGCCCTCATTGGATACAGTGGGGAGACTCCCTAAGCTCAACAGACACCTGGAAACACATGACATCCTAGCTGAATGATCAGGCCCCCTGATAAGCAGACAGAGCCATATAAATGCCTTTTTCTAGCACCTACCTAGGAGGGTGCTACACCCACCCCCCACCAAAAATGAGCAATGTCCCCATTGGCTCTGAGGCAGCCGCCTCTTATCAAAAAAATCTGCCAAAAAATCAGGAGTATCCCACGAACTTGGAAAGGGGGAAAAGGGAAGAACGAATGTACAAATAAATTAAGTGCAAAAATATAAGGACATCTCTGTACAAATAACCAAAATTACTTTTGAGGTGCATGAAGGAATGCACCCCCCCACCAAACAAACTCCGCTTGGTGGGGTTTGAACCAATGTACATAACCTGACTATCTATCTCTACTGTGCGCCCACCTGTAGAGAAAATTAGAGTTAGTCACACTTCACATATAGTCAACATATGACTATCTACCTGAACAGTTGAGTGAAAAGACCCTCCTCGCAAGGGCGACCTTCTCAATCCATTTCCTGACTCTGCTATTCAGTGCTTGACACGCCGGGTCCAATCTCCCCCTCCTCCTGGGGGAATCCGTGCCCTACCAATGACTACCTAGTTGCAGAGTCCTTTGGAGAAGACAACTACAGCATCTGCCTGCTGTCCCTCACAATAGTTCTCCTTTTGGAAACAGGGCAAACCACTGGAGCCTGACTGGCCTGCAATCCTGCTGAGTCAGGGATGTATAAGGGGTCTTTCAGAGCACCCCCCACCAGACTTCCTGAATGCACCGCCCATCACTGTGACGGCCACCCGTTTTGATCCAGTTCCCATTCAAGCAGATAATTATAATCCAAAGATCCTGGCCTGATGGCCCAAGGGATCTGTATGGTTGGAGTTCCTCTTTTGGATGCACCGCTCCTTCACTGCGAGGGCCACCCGTTTCTTTTCCATTCGGTTGAAAACTCTGAAGTCGCTTTCAAACAAACATTTGTAATCCAGGAGATCCTGGCCTGTTGGCCCAAAGGATCTGTTAGAGTGAAATTCCTTTTTAGGACCCTGGCCTGATGATCCAAGGGGTCTGCAGAACTAATTAACAGTTGAACCAGAACATTAACTGTGAAATTCAGCATTATATATATTTTTTTCTCTGATGATGGCTAGCCAGCCTTACATGTATAGTTTTTTTGTGTGTGAAGAAATTTACTTCCTTAAATATAGTACTCTGGGTGGGGGACCCTGACAAGGGCTCCCTGGCTGTCCCGCACTCGGATGGACCAAGCCTGGCCCGACCCGTCAGGACGACGAACTTCCACCCGGTCCATGTATATAGAGCATCCATATAACCACTGTGTCTTTACAGCATTGAATTTTTCTTTGAGGTCAGGTCTTGGTGAGTCCCGAAAAGGCTTGGGGACAAACAGAAAATCCCAAATAGCTTCATCACACCAGAAGTCTCTTTTTGCTTCAATATTTAACATGACCTCCCTAGGAGCATACCGATAATTGTTTCCATACTCCATTGCTACTTTGAGTTGCATCCATCTTTGCATCCGTGAGAGCCTGGGGAGGATCTTCCTATTACCTCTCCCAGGCAAAGAAAAAGGGGTCTCCTCTCTTCTGATGAGGGAGCTGTATGCCTCGTTCTGGTCCCGAGCCTGGGCATAGTTTGTGGGTGGGGTCAGGTCTGGGACCCTTTTTGTATAGGCCTTGCAGAGCAGCAATTTTTGGGCCAGCTCCCCTCTTTCAATCAACTGCTGAGTATCTTTATCTGGAATGGCAGCACCATCAGGGCCTGGTCAGCTGCTCCCAGCATCAGAACCCCAGTCCCATTCCATCTCATCTTCGGATATACAATCACCAATCCCCTCCTCTATGGATCCATATTTGTACTGGAAGCTAGGAGACTCCACATTAATGATCCCGACCTCTTCCTCACTACTAAGACTGGTGGGTGAGGCACTGAGGGCCACGGACCATTTTTGCTGGGATATAGGAACAGGGGCAGACCTTGTCTCTGCTGTGGCAGATTCTGGTGCATCCTCTGGCCACCTCCGGGCCTGCTGGACTGACTTGCACCCTCCCGCCTCCGCGGAGGAACCTGGACTCTGTGCCTGTCACTTCCCGAGTTAACCCCCGACTCCCAAGCCACACACATCTGCCTGGGCCGGCCTTCACTCTTCTCCACCTGCAGCAGCAGATAGCTGCAATGCCCACACTGACTCCATGCTTGCACCTTCATCGTGACTCTCGCACACTGAGGACATACCGTGCCAAGATACTCCTGAGCTCCTCCGGTGCACAGCGCCAGTGTTCCCTCGGGCACCATCTGTATGCCTGTGCCGCACACAAAGGTTGGGCTTGGCTTCCCTGTCTGCTCCTGGATCTGCCCAGCAGGTTCTCCTCCAGTGGGTGAAGCGATCATGGTTGCGCACTTCTCCTATCTAAACAACTCCATAGTGCTTTTCCTCGCATGTGTCTCCCTCTCAGCCACACCCGAAGGGGGAGTATTATATGGACTCCCTTAGTCACTCTTGATTGGCTGGGTGCGACTGCTGTCTCCACCCATACTTCTTGTTTGGAGGTGGCTCCTCCTGCTGGGCAGTGTTTTCTGGATCGAGCTTTCCCATGTGGTGCAGCATATTTAAGCATGTTCTCCAAGTGTTAGCACTGAGACAATGACCAGTCCAGTATCTTTGGGTTTTTTGTATTTATTTGGAACTTAGATAGGAGAAGGGATGAGTGGGACACTTCTTTGGCTCAACTATGCACAATTTTCTAGGAACAACTGAAAATGCCAGTTGGCGCTGACTTGACGCTGGCTGAATGCCGGTCAACGCCGGTTGACGCTGGTTAACGCTGGCTTGCTGCCTGTTAACGCTGAATTGACTTCTGACTGCTTTCCTGAATAAAGAAGTCCTCTTTAAGCTCCCTTAAGCACTCCTTGCTGAGGTAGCTACTTGTATACACTGCTGCACTGCTGAACACTTCAGGGCCCGCATCGGCGTCCTCTTTCACTCACTTATCTTCAGGGCTTAGACACTGGCACCCCCTTTCTAAGCCTTCTCTACTGGTTAGCTGGCTCCCGGATCCCTCTGACCTTCTGGAGTGGGCCCCCCCCCATCTTAGGCAGACCCCTGGGCAGTTTCAAGTACTCACAACACTGTTTTTCCTGGAAACCTCTGCCCAGCAGCTCCACTCTGTCCACAGCACTCTGGATCCTTCTCTGCAGCCCAGCTCAACCTTCTGTCCTTTAGGCCGACCACCCAGGACACCTTGCTTCCTCTGACAGGAGGACCGACAGCTGTCAACTTCCTCCTGGGACTCTGCTTCCCACCAAAGACCTTCTGTCATGTGCTCCTCTCAGACTTATACCCCATCCCAGGGTGCATTGCGGCAGGTTCCGCCTACTGAGGTAGATCTAAGTCCAGATATGCTATTGGCCAGGTTTCCTTCACTGTCCAACAAGAGCCCTCATTGGATACAGTGGGGAGACTCCCCAACCTCAACAGACACACCTGGAAACACATGACAGCCTAGCTGAATGCTCAGGCCCCCCTGATAAGCAGACAGGGCCATATAAATGCCTTTTCCTAGAACCTACCTAGGAGGGTGCTACAGTTGCAATCATCCAGAATTGCCTGGCTGTGCAGGAGTGGGGAAACCAGTCATCTGCAACCCCTGTGGGGGTAGTGCTACACCAATAAATCCAACTTCTTCTAGTTGTTGAAAACTTCAGTCAGAAATTCTATTCAGTTTAGTTTCATGTAATCCACTGCACTCACAGTTTTATCATTCACAGTATTAGGTCAAATACCTAATATAGTGTTACAGCCAGTAGTGCCAGCAGGAAAGCCAAAGAGTAATCTCTGATGTCCCTAAACCTTTCTCTAGTTTGTATTTCCCTTATGTCAAAGTCTGAGAAGTATAGATTGAAGAATCTGCGTTACCCCTTTTAAAGATCATTTGAAATTTGAATCTTGTATTTTAAAGTGGTGTGTGTTTTGCATGACTACAGTGTGTGTGTGTCTACATTTTGCATAACTACCGTATGTTCATACTTGCTTGAGCTGCAAACGGGTAAGAGCAGGGGTGGAGCTTGGGCTGGCTATCTAGGTATCTAGTATGGTGCCCAGGTCAACTGGAGTGCAGTTTATTCTTTGGCAGACTGATCTCCTGCCTGAGGGTGCCTGCATAGAGCCAGGGCCACCAGCAGAGGACATAAAGCAATTCATCCATCAAGAAACCACTGACACCAGTGCTTAGGCATTCTTTCTCCTAGTACAAAGAAAACTGGGGCGATCTTACTGACACCATGGTTTCTCCTATTGGCATCAAATCCTGGACAGTTTTCCTTCTAATGGAACTAATGCAGTCTACCTTCCATGAACACCAATGTTAGCACATTATTATTCCTACCAACACTGATGATGGGGCATTTCTGTTCCCACCAACTCCAATACTGGGATATTCTTCCTGCCATTGACTCAAATCATTGGGCATTGTTCCTCTTCCAACCACTGATCACCAAAGCTGTGAAAGTTTTCCTCCAATTGACATCAATGCTGAGGCGTTCTTCACTGATATCATTGCTAGGGTATTTTTCTACACCAATGCTGGGGAAGTCCTTGTTTTTAAATGACCATTAATGTAAGGACTTTTTCTCTTACCACTAACCACCAATATAAGGGAGTGATGGTTGGGCTTTAGCCATAATGTACACATATGCACATCATATTTGCACATTATGGAAAACTTTCCTGCCAAAAGGTATCCCTCCAGCCTTGCAATGGTCTTGCTCTCTCTCATCTCCCTGTCTTGACTGGCCAGCCTGGGGTGAATCTTTTATTTAATCCCAGCACCAAGGCATGTTGAGAAGGTATACTGAGCTGCACACACATGGCTTATTATACATTCAGAAGAAGCATTGCTGGCAGATAGAAGAGAAGCTTCTTCCTGCAGAAGATGCATACACAGTCCCCTCTGGATTGAGATCAGGCTCAGGTAAGTATAAGGGGGTGCTGGGGATAGGGGGAGACCTGTTTTTTTTTTGTACCTTAATGCAGAGAGTAAATTAAAGGAGAAGTACAGCCAAAGCAATGTTGGCTATGCTTCTCTCATGGATGAAAGGAGTGCAGCTCCTTCTACACTCCTGTTTGCAGTCAGAATCCAACCAGATACCTGGACCTGCAGCTAGCTCAGCCTCTCTGCGAGCTGCTGGCAAACTAAGCCAGCTGCTCCCACCCTTTCCACAGCCCAGCACTCCAGTGAGTGCTGAAGGGGCAGAGCAGAGACCAGGTGACTGACAGTCACTAGCTTTCTGCAGGCTACAGATAGAGAGATAGAGAGCTGAGCGATCAGCAGTATTTTATTGCACAGTTCTTAGTCTTAGGGGCGTTGGGGGACAGTGCAGCTGGGATTGGTGATTCAGCCATCTAGGTGAGTTTGATTGTTTTTTTTTTAACCATACTTCTCTTTTCAAGTAAAATCAGACTTGTATAAAGTACTCAAAATTTCTACTTGAGTAAAAGTACAAGTGCTCGATCAAAAAGTGACTTGAGTAGAAGTGGAAGTGCTCGCAGAAAAAGTTACTTAAGTGGAAGTACTAAAGTATTCAACATTTTTTTTACTTAAGTATTGCAAGTAGTTTTTTCAAAAAATTTGCTACTTAAGTACTAAAAGTAAAAAGTACCAGTAGTTTTGAAAAAAAATTTCTACTCAAGTACTAAAAGTAGAAGTACAAGTACTGTGTTATGTAGTTATTAAAGAAAGAAGTCAAAAGTTTGAACATCATATTGTTTTTTATTATTTCAAATGATTTATTCAAATGATTAACCTAAAGGACAATCACAATTCCTTAGGCTGTAACTTTTTGTAAACAAAAAACAGATAAAGTATGTCCCTCCCTTCCCCTTTTAAAGCCAGGGGTGGTCTCCTTCCTGAGCTTCCTCACTCTCACAGCCAGTCAGATCACTTGAAGTTGAAGGGCCAGGGGTGGAAGGTGGTGTTTTTGGTTCGTCCATCTTTTCAGCTGATCAAAAGGCAGAACAGGAGCATGCGCAGTCTTCTTAATCGCGGTTTGATTTGATTCGCTCAATTGATGATGATGTGCCAGGCCAGCTTCATCAAACCTACAACGCTTAAAGTGAAAAATGCATCAAAAACTACTAACAAAGTGGCTGTGCTAAAAATGCTAATAAAGTGCCTGCAATTATATATATATATACATACAGTATATATATATATTCTTCTTGTATTCAAAATCATCGCCCTCAGTATCAAAAATAAAGTGACATGTCTATGCTAAATGCAGTGCAAATTATTCCCACAATGTAAATTTAATTCATATAAAATATATATGACAATACCACAATAAAATAAGTTGTGATTGTGAATAAGTTAGGTGCAAGTTTAAGTGTGTAAACTAAACTTTATAAGGAAAAGTCCATAACTAAATTCCAGTGTGCAATCTAAGAAGTGCTTGTCACTTGCTGTCAGATGCTTCCACCTTTCTTCTGTGATCTGCTCAAGTAAAGTGGTGGACTGGATAGCCTCTCTCTCTGCCTCTCACCTTAGTAGCACTGGCACTGCACTAGTTCAAAAAGCTGTCTATATTATTTTCATTATAAGAACTTGTCAGAACATGCTTCCACCCCCTGTCCTTCACACTAGTAGTGCTCATTTGCTTTGCTCAAGTCAAGTGCCACTGCCAATGGCCACTACAGTGCAGGCACAGCCGCACAGGCAGAGGCAGGCCGCAGGAAGCACAGGCACCACCACAACACAACACTTATGGTCCATGGACCATGGATGGTCGGATAATCATCATAGCCGTCAGTCTCACTCTTCTTGGTTCAAAAAAGCCACCCATGACCCGTGTGTATATAATATATTAATATTTTATATTGATTATTTGATTCTCAAATGGCACATTTGCCATGGCAAGGATTAGGCCCTCTCCACGGTCCACCTCACTCACCTCATAGAGAAGAAGATGAGATAACGAAGAAAATGCTCCGAGTCCCACTGCCCGTGTCACAACTCCTCTCAGTAAGGGCCCTAAGGGGTGGAGTCTGAGTGACACACAACACGTCTAGAGGCGGAGACCTCGAGCGGGAAGACGGCAGCACGGCTCCTCCAGTGCGGTCTTAACTTGATGATCATGACAGTGATTCTGCGGGCCGCGGCGCGAGCGAGGCTGTGGGATTGATTGAATTGAGTTGTGCTGCCTACTGCTACACGCTACCTACTACTACTACTACTAAATTGTGAGTCAGTATATTTTATTTCATTTTTATATATAAAAGCAGTATTGTTGAGCACTATTAGCCACTAGATCTCCTGGCTGTCACTTTGTCACATGTTGGGAAATCACAGCGGCTCGGCTCCAGAAGTGGCGGGTGTCCCCGTCATCCTGCCAGGGCCGCCAAGAAGTTCATCAACTAATCTTAAGTTATTAATATCTTATGAGGAGAGGACCTATGAGATTGAGAATTGAAATGATTAAATATATATGGCTTTTTGAACCAGTGCAGTCAGTGCCACAGTGCCACCCAGACGCTATCCACCAGTGCCACCACCATTAAGTGTGTTGGTCGGTCACTCGAGCACTGAAGGAGGTGGAAGCATCTGACAAGTGAAGTGACACTTTAGATTTGCACACTGGAATTCATTTATGGACTTTTCATTATAGATAGGTTTACACACTTCAACTTGTTGCACGCACCTGACCTAACTTATTTCATAACTTATTTTATTGTGATTTATTGTCATATTTTATATGAATTGAATTTACTGTTACATTGTGGGAATAATTATTTTCACTGCATTTAGGCTTTAGCACATTCATGTCACTTTATTTTTGATACTGTGTGGAGTGTGGGCAGGGCACTGGGGGCAACGATGATATTATATCGATTGCACAGGCACTTTATTCGCACAGCCAAGTTGTGTTTGTTAGTAGTTTCTTGATGCACTTTAAGCGCTGTAGCACAATTTATTTGTTTGTTTCATATTTTCTTTTTATTGGAAAGATTTGGTATAGCAGCTTTTATTATACACAGCCTTTATTTTCGTATGCGCTGATTTACACATGACATTATACACATTTTTTTGAGCTTTATGTAACCTGCCATCTACTGTTCTGGCAGTGGTAATTTTTTTAAAAGTAACGAGTAACTATGCAGCACAAAAAAAAATACTTGAGTAGAAGTATCGAAATCATCGAAAAAATGTAGTGAAGTAAAAGTGGAAGTAGGAGAAAAAATTATACTCTAGGAAAGTACAGATACCGCATTTCGGTACTTAAGTACAGTACTTAAGTAGTTCTACTTCGTTACTATACATCTCTGAGTAAAATACCGTAAGACTTTAGAACCACTTTAAAGCATATCTGGTGGGCATGAGGACACTGCAATATGTGTACAGTGTATACAGTGGGCACAGGTTCCATGCAACCACAACCTTTTAAACAATGCCAGTGAAATCTAACCATGCCCACCCTTCTAAACTTTTGCCTCTTCAATGTACTAATGGTGCCACCGCTGTATTACAATCCTAGCAATGCCCCAAATCATAGAAAACAGGCCAGAACAAGGTATACTTATGGTATGAAAACCTGAATGCTGATTGCACCATTTTATTTTAACTACCAAAAGCTTAAAGGGGCACCCAGATAAATCTGAAAACAAAGTGGAAAATCCACTTAAATACTGTACATATAAATAAATAAAAAAAAAGCTAACTGAAAAGAATAAATGTTATTATATTAATTTACTCTGTCAGTCTTACCAAGCTATTTAATTCTTACATCTAGAACTGACCTTTGAAAAAGTTATAGTTGTCATGACAACCCCTTCTTTGATGATTCATTCCAGTAATATCTAGCTGTTAACACAGATATGTACCATTTCTCAACTTGTACCCTTCATGAACATAGGAATGAAGTGAAGAATGCTGTGATGTAGGCTGTCTCAAACACATTACCCTATACATGAAAAATAAATGACTTTTGACACTAGTAGTGAATATAAATCATCAACGAGTGATAAAACATCATACAAAAAGCATTGCATACTGTACACAATTTAGATGGATTAAAAAAGACTACACTCTGCAACCTGGAAACCTCTCTGCCAATCATATCAATAGCAATGGCGGATTATTTAATAGCTTGAAATTATGAAATGCATTACAGTTATGTAAATGAGTAAGTAAAGACATTACTTGTGATAAATTAAAGTTTAAGGGCCAGTTCACACCACATGCAGTCCAGTGCTTTTTTTTTCTGCATCAAAAACGTATGGATTGCAGGTTATATGGTTTTCAATGGCATAGTTCACACCAGTGAAGTCAGTTCCAGTGCGTTCTAGTTCCAGAAAAAAAAAAAAGTACTACTGTGGTTTGGGTGCCTCATACCCGGTGGTTGGGACTTTATGGGCAAGAGTAAGTCAATGAGTATGGTAAAATCAAACAATTTTTTCACTCTTTACAGTATAGTACAGAATTTCAAATGAATGGGTGAAAGCCCATTATACAAGGATTTTGGTGAATGGGTGGAGGCCCATTGTGCTAGAAGTGCAAAAGTATAGAAATATGTGACAGGTGAGAAATAGGTGACTTTAACCGGACATTTTACTCTGTTGTTCCATGTGTTTTGGAACTAGGTTCAGAGGAAAGGTCCAAGGGGTTAACCTACGCGTTTCGGCCGGGTAGGGCCTTTTTCAAGGATGCTTCACCAATTCTATGAATGACAATAATAAGAGTAAGAGTTCTTGCACAAACTCAAAAAGAAATTATGCAATGTGTTTCATATTAATGTGTTACATACATCTTTTTTAGTCCGTTCCATGCATATATATGCGCCTTCCCCAGGTTTCTAAACTGCAACAGGAACTTTAGCTGCTTCACAGATGATATAGTAAAATACAGGTTATTCTTAGACCTCCTAGTTGGGAGGAAGAAATGTAGTTTTTGTAACCATCAGACATAAATACTTAATAGCCGTATTGGTGCAGAAAAAAGCAGTGATTGGATTTAGAAAGTATATTTACTTGGGCTAGACGGGTAGCGTTTAGCTGTAATAGTGGGATCCAAACAGGTTCCCTCAGAGTTTGGAGCCTGAAAACAATCTGCGGGCTAGGTGTCTTAAAAAATATGGAATTTCGTATTTGTAAATGTCTAATCGATTAAGGATGGAAGCAAAGGATGCAGATAATAAATTAGTGTATTGTAGGTAAAGTAAAAGGGGTTTGGTAGGGAAATATGTCCATTTATAAATTGAGACCTTTTCAAGCCTAGACACTTCTGTAACTGCAAAAGGAAAGGAGTAGTCTACATTATGCTATGCGAGTGCGGATCACTTTATGTCGGAAAAACCCGACAGGAACTGGGGAAAAGAGTAAACAAGCACCTCCATACGATGCACGTTGGAAATTACTATGTACCCCTAGGAAGAAACGTGGCCTACAGCCACAATTATAAAATGCCCAAAGTAAAATTCTTGGCTCTTGACAGACTCCACATCCCAGTAAGAGGCGGGACTGGAAAAAAACTTTACTACAGATGGAAATGCGGTGGATTTGCCGTCTTAAGGCTACACATCCACCAGGTTTGAATGAAGCCCAAAGCTTTCGCCCCTTTTTAGAAGGTTTTTCCTCTGGAAAAACAGACTAAACCATTTTCATCCATTCATAAAAACTATAGTTCAGTCCAAATAAGGTATATTTTTCCTCGTCTCTTATTCTCCTACTCATATATCCACAAAAGAGGATAAAAAAGAACAATCTACCCTACATTTCCCCTCTGCCTCACGTCCTAAACCCTGCAAAAAATACACAAATAATAAACAGCCGATTTCGCTGTCATTCTGTAGGCTCAAGTTTTCTCAAACTTACCTGATCCTGGAAATGTATGCCCATGTTATCCCCGGGTTGTCACCCTTGTCATCAACCCAAATCTACCCTGGCACTATAAAGTGCCCCTTCCCATCCTAGACTTTATAACTGCTGTTCATACCTTAAGAATGCGCATGTATGACGTACTTGTATATTGCTTACTATTTACATAATTTATTTTCCTTGCAAAAGTGAATACTAAATATGAAATGTAATTGACATTTTGAAGATGTTCAGTCCCTCCTGGCAATGCCCAATCTTCAGTCTTCACTGCTCCCAGCACGGCAAGCCCCGATCTGATGATGGGGGCAATCTGGAGCCTGAGGACGGTGTTCGCACCTCCCGCAATCCCCGACCATCTGGGACAGCTAGGACTCCCTCTAGTCGTGTCGGCGGCCTACGTGGCACGACCTGACAGCTTCCGGGATGCGTTATAGCCTCTGCGCTTGCGCATCAGGGGTGGCAACGTCACAGTTACGTCACGCGGCGTCACGCAGCGCCACTGTGCACATGCGCGACCCACATAAAAAGGTTGGGAAATGCTCACAGGTTTCAGTCCATCTCCGCTAGAGGGAGAGGACAGACCTGGGGGTCATGCTGCCGCAGCCCATCCTGACTTTTCTTTCCCAGTACCTGCCTTCAAAAAAGTAAGTCCTATAAGAGACATTTTCAGTCTCTATTCAATACAAGTTTTTGTATAATGGAACAATTTATAAATGGACATATTTCCCTACCAAAACCCTTTTACTTTACCTACAATACACCAATTTATTATCTGCATCCTTTCCTTCCATCCTTAATCGATTAGACATTTACAAATATGAAATTCAATATCTTTTCAGACACCTAGCCCGCAGATTGTTTTCAGGCTCCAAACTCTGAGGGAACCCGTTTGGATCCCACTATTACGGCTAAACACTACCCGTCTAGCCCAAGTAAATATACTTTCTAAATCCAATCACTGTTTTTTTCTGCATCAATACGGCTATTAAGTATTTATGTCTGATGGTTACAAAAACTACATTTCTTCCTCCCAACTAGGAGGTCTAAGAATAACCTGTATTACACTATATCATCTGTGAAGCAGCTAAAGTTCCTGTTGCAGTTTAGAAACCTGGGGAAGGCGCATATATATGCATGGAACGGACTAAAAAAGATGTATGTAACACATTAATATGAAACACATTACATAATTTATTTTTGAATTTGTGCAAGAACTCTTACTCTTATTATTGGCATTCAGAGAATTGGTGACACATCCTTGAAAAAGGCCCTACCCGGCCGAAACACGTAGGATAACCCCTTGGACCTTTCCTCTGAACCTAGTTCCAAAACACATGGAACAACAGAGTAAAATGTCCGGTTAAAGTCACCTCTTTCTCACCTGTCACATATTTCTATACTTTTGCACTTCTAACACAATGGGCCTCCACCAATTCACCAAAATCCTTGTATAATGGGCTTTCACCCATTCATTTGAAATTCTGTACTATACTGTAAAGAGTTAATAAATTGTTTAATTTTACCATACTCATTGACTTACTCTTGCCCATAAAGTCCCAACCACCGGGTATGAGGCACCCAAACCACAGTACTATATTACGGGACGTTGGCAAAAAACGACTATAGGGCTCCACTGAGATTAAAAAAAAAAAAACCCTCTCTCAAAAAAAAAAAAAAAAAAGTACAACATGCTGCATTTTTTTCTGCTCTTGATTGTACTGGAACACAGTAAAAGGCATCAGAATGCACCGGGCGGCACCATAACACACCAAAAATGCACTGGAACACACTTGTCCTTATTTAAGGTTAAGAAAAAACAGGGGGAAAAATGCACTGGAACGCATCAAAAATGCGTATGCAGTAAAGCATTCGGACTGCGTTTCTATGGTGTGAACTGGCTGTAAGTGTAAGCAAACAGTTGAATGGAATGGTGGAATACACATGTGTAAACAATGTGTAAACAGTCTAACATGCTTGAAAAATGAATTAGGACTACATCAATTCCAGACTATTTGCTTTTCTCCATTGTTATTGCAGCAATAAATCTTGATCAGGGCTGTGATTGGATGGTAAAGGAATACTATCCTTCAATCAACTAGCCCCTCTTTTTTATATTCACAGCAGTGTGCAGTGCCTAATTGTCTCTATTTCTTCCAATCTGAATACTGATGTACAGGGGATTACAGGAGGCTAGTGCAAAGCCAGCCTAGGTTCTATTTAAAAATACTTAAATGGATTACATAAAGGTATTTCATTCTTATCTACACTTGCACTTGAATGAATGAATAGCATTCTACAATTTAGTGATGATTTAATTAAAATATACAGTTGGACTTAAATCATATCTAAACCCAAGGACACAAACATGATATATTACATCTTACCAGTCCATAGATAAGGTATTAGTTTTTCCAATATTTTTTCCTTAACACTCACTCACTGTACTGTGAAAAAGCAGCATTAGAAGGGGAGTTGGTTTGGACTCCTGAACACCCCCCCTATTCTTAACTCCACAACATAGAGGCTAGGTATTCTTTGCTCCACAGAGAAAATTGGGAATAGTTTAACTAATAAGAGTCAGCAGAATCAGACAGCACAGGAAGGTAGCAGCTCACAAGATTTCTGTAAGGATCAGGTATTTTTTGCACTCATTGAACAGATATAGTAAAACTGTGTGGCCTGGTGGTGTTTTACAGTCAGAGGATTAGATTTCCTAGCATTGCTGGAGCGCTAGAGCCGGGATGTTTTGTGTTAGTGTAAGTAAATTGTCAGGCTTGGCTGGCCTGTCTGTTTTATCTGGGTCAGGGTTTGAGTGACTCAGGTAGGCTGGATAACCAGTCTCTCTTGTGACTCCTCCCTGCTTGCTGGAAACTCGAAGAAGATTCTAGAAGCAGCTGGGAAGGGTCTAGGAGAAGCTGGCTGGAGTGTTCTGAAGGCCCTGACCAATCCCCACAGATTGGGTTGGCATGGGACAGGCCCCCTCAAATACTCAGGGTCAGTCCAGCTGGGGCCATGTGAGTTTGGGTGAAAGTTGGAGATGGAGTGTTAGACTGTCAGAGGCCTTTGAGAGTAGTCCCCCAGTAAACTCAGGCCTGGGCTCAGGTGCAGAAGAGACCCGTTCTCATGACACACGGAGGGATCCTAACCAGAGGCCATGGGAGCAAGGAGAAGACAGTAGGAGAACACTGCCAGGCAAATCTCCAGGGAGGAAGACAGCCAAGAGGGCTGGTCAGTGTTGCAGTAAAAGGACAGAGAGGCATGCCGAAGGGACTGGGTGCAAGCAGTCTGAGATGGGGGCAGAACCAGTCTGGGAGGACTATAAAGAAGTAGCCAGGAGGGCAAGTGAAAAGGGCCGCTGCATCCAGGCAGGCTGGCAGTGCCTAAAGGGGTGGTACTGGGAACAGTTGCCACATGGATAGGACAGCTAGCATTAAAGATCTCTCTTTTTGCTACACTACCAAATGGGCCCACAGCCCCTGCCTGTAAAGGGCATTAACCTGGATCTGACTGAGATTGTGTTGGATCCAACTCTAAGTGCTAGCTGGTTCTAGGAGATGTAGTTCTACAAGCAAGTATGTACTGGAGGTAGAAGGGGAGAAGTGTCTATATACTGGATATATATAGTTTGTGTCCCTGAGGATTCCTTTGCTGATCAAGTGGGCATCCTATAAGAACCCTTACCCCATCCAAGTTTAATCCCCTTAAAAAAAAAAAAAAAAGAAAACAAATCTGCAAGGACTGATTCTGGTCTCCAGAGTGAGTGGAAAATAATGTGCCTGGCTGTGCAGGGTGGGAGATACCCATATTCACTAGCGGCGGTAGCCCTACACCAGTTCCAGCTTAAAGGCCCTTATCCCTCTATTGACTGTTATTAGAAGTCTGGCGTTGCATTTTTTGTCACTGTTTGTGTATTCTGTGCCCTAAACCTCTCTTCTTGAGTTTGTTATGCCTTAATAAATAAAAACGCTCTCTTATCTGGCCATGGGTAAGTGCTACAGGTATATTTATCACCCCAAAAGGAAGAGAGTCATGAGAGTCAGGTAACTAATATTTTTAACAATTGTCAGCAATGGAGCCAATATATTTCTTTCAGAGTATTTAAAAAAACCTGTTCAAGACTCATAGAGGAAAAGGGATCACATATCCACCTTCCCCCCATTCACAGAATGTGTTGCATTCTGTCCAAAACTATACAAGGACTTATGTCAATGGTGGAGAGGACAGAAAGAAACAGAATTTTCTTTAATGTTCTTCAGTACTAGACCTGAAGGTAATAAACCCTGCAGCATCAGCAACTGTGAAGAGGACTGGGCATCACCAGAGAGAAGATTTCTACAGAAACTACAGTATTAGAATGGACATAGGGCTAACTTAATTACAGGTCTGTTGTATGACCACAGATGTAGCCAAAAAAAAAAAAGTTTTAACTAAACGTCAGCTTTAAATTAAAGAATAAATGTGGCAAACCTAGAGTATTTGACATCCAAGGCAGATCATTCTTTAACACCCCCCTACGCAAAAGAACAAAATTATTTTCTATAATAATCCTGACATGAAATAAAAAATTAATAACACAAAAGACATATAGACAGTGTAGCACCCTCCTAGGTAGGTAGGTGCTAAGCAAAAGCATCTATTGCTCCTTCTGCTTATCAGGGGAGCCTGATGTGTTAGGTTGCCTGTTACATGTTTTCGGTTGTGATTCACTGGGTCTGAGGGAGTGTCCCCACTGTATCCAATGAGGGAGCTTGTTGGACAGTGGAGGAAACCCAGCCAGTGACACATTGGATTTTGTGGGAGTCCCAGTGGGAGAGCATTCTTGCAATGCATCCTGGGATTGCCCATAAAAGCTGGGGAGACATGTGACAGGGCGTCCCAGGAGGAGGCTGACAGCTGTCTCTCCTCCTACTGTGTATGAGGAAGGTGGTCTTAGGCGGTCAAAAATCACGATAAAGATCCGTCGTTTACCAATTGGTGATGGTGAGGAGTAGAGTGCCTGACTGATCCTGAGCTGCTGTAGGAGAAACCCCTGGGGGAGGGGGGCAACAGAAAAAAGCACACGGTTAGAGGGAAAGCGCTGACAGGAGCAGGCTACCTTGAGATGGTATCCACTAGCAGTGCCCTTTCCAGTGAGCACTAAGGAGACTAGCTCATAAAAAAATCCAAGTTTATTGAAATCCAACATATAAAAACAAATAAAGCCAGATCTGAACAAAAGAAAGTTCCACTGATGCAAATTGCAGGAGGTGGGGTACCTTTAAGAGGGGGAAGCCATGATCCGTCCTCCACAATGGAGTCTGCACTGGCTCCTGCACTGGAGCCGTGTAGAGTAGCAGGCAGGAGGTTGTTCTCTCCGGTGGAAGAGGGGAGGCGGGCGGTTGCCGAGTGCCACTTGATGGAGGAGGGGGACAGTCTCGCCGAGTGACCGGGGTGGATGGACAGACAATGCAGCATGCCTTGGCGCCGTGGGGAGGCTGCAGACCAGTCACTGTCTGTCTGTTACTGCGATAAGATGATGACGTCATCACCGCGCTCAGGCTCCGGGCATCAGGGGGAGGAGACGGAAGGAGGAGAAAGCGTCCGAGGTCGTCATGTCGCTATGGCAACATGTTTCGCTCCCATGAGCCTTGTCAAGCTTTGGCGAGACTCCCCCCCTCCTCCATCAAGTGGCACTCGGCAACCGCCCCCCCTGCCCTCTTTCACCGGAGAGAACACCCTCCTGCCTGCTACTCTACACGGCTCCAGTGCAGACTCCATCACGGAGGACGGATCGTGGCTTCCCCCTCTTAAAGGTACCCCACCTCCTGCAATTTGCATCATTGGAACTTTGTTTTGTTCAGATCTGGCTTTATTTGTTTTTATATTTTGGATTTTAATAAACTTGGATTTTTTATGAGCTAGTCTCCTTAGTGCTCACTGGATAGGGCACTGCTAGTGGATACCATCTCAAGGTAGCCTGCTCCTGTCAGCACTTTCCCTCTAACTGTGCGGTCTTAGGCGGTTGGCCTAGTGAACCAGGTGTGGAGCTGAGCTGCAGAGGATCCAGAGAAGCTGACGGTGGAGCTGTTGGCAGAGTCTCTCGGGAAAAACAGTGTCCGTGAGTACTAAGGGACTTGCCAAAGGGTCAGTCCAGGAAGGGGGACCACTCCAGTGAAGTCAGAGGATCAGGGAGCCAGCTCACACAGAGTGTTACAGTAAAGGGGGTGCCGTATAGAGAACCCTGAAGAATAGGGACAAAGGGGGTACTAAGTAGGACCCTGAAGAGTGTTCTACAGTACAGTACAGCTCATCCAATACTTCTTCACTGCATTGTCAAGGTGAAGCAGCGGCCTTGCCGCATAGAGTTATATTCAGCAGTCCTAGCAATTGTACATAGTTGTTCAAGTTGGAGTATCCCACTCATCCCTTCTCCTATCCAAGTTCTCAAATAAAACAACCAAAAAAAAAAAAACCCCTGGACTGTTTTCTGACTGAGCCAAGCACTTTAAAAATGCTATATTGTCAAGTTGTTGCTATGGGTAACCCAGGGGAATCCATAACCAGCAGCTCCCAAGGGAGTAGTGCTACATTTGGGGGCTCGTCCGGGATGTCGTCCTGGGCTACCGGTCAGGTTGCTAATGGAAACGGCCGAAGAAAATTTTTCAAAACCGCCATTCTTGCTTCAGAGACTATATTCTAATGCTCATTACAATTTTGAGGCCTGCTCTACAGGAGATAGGGAGAGTGGGATGAAGAAAAAATTGCACAATGATGGTAAAGTATATCAATTGAATTTTTAAAATTTAGTTTTTAAAATTCAGAAATTTAAAGTTTACTTACTGGTATGCTCTGATTTTATTTATATGATTGTATGGCTGAGGTTTATGTTAAATTCTATATAATCTGACATGGGTCAGCTCAGCCTGGGATACTTTTTGGGTTTTTCCCAGAAACTGTTAATATGGCTTTTTGCTAGCTGGGTTTTTGGATTTCTAAATGGGGTTTGGTTTTAAATGTTTTTATTTGTGCATGGGACTTATGTGCCTTGTGATGTCTTTTTTTGGTATCATTCAAGTATACAGTATTTATTATAATAACTTCAGTGGTGCAGAGTATTGTTGCAGGGAAAAGTGCTTGTTTTGTGTGATCAGGGTGAACCTGGTAATCCAGGTAAACAACAGTAGGAATTTAGTTGTTTTCTGTTGCAGCTCATTGCCCCCCCCCCTTACTCTGCAGTGATGGAAAATTCTCAGGAAGAAGGCTATACAGAGGATCTGGATTGGCTGCTACCCCAGCCTGGACAAGCATGCCACTTGCAACAGGGCAAGGACCAGGTAGCCCGCCCTCCTTTCCCAACAAAGATAGTTTAGGAAGTTCAGTGGGGTTCCAATTTAGAAGGGAGGGTGACAGTGAGTCTGGGGACAGAACTTAGAGAAGGCTCAGAATTTGGAGATATGTACAGGGCTCAGGGCTACTGTGGAACAGAGCTGAAGTGGATAAGGAGTGAGCTAAGCAGAGAAACAGCAAACAGAGTATGGTGCTGCTTTAAAAAGACCACATAGCCATTCTACACTGCTAGGAGGGGACTTTGCTGCTGTCAGCTGCTGGTGTGACCAGAAAATGTGTGGCCTGCCACAGAGAATGTCAGGCAGAAATACAGTGTAAAAGAATATAATTTATTTAAAATAAAAGTGAACAACATAAAACGTAAACGCATCTCCAAAATACCAAACTGACTAAAACAAATAAGAAAACCAATCAAATAGTGACACACAATGAACAACTGCCTAAACCAAATATATACAGCAAATAGGGAATGCAAAGCATAATCGAAACAGAGCCAAGGTCATACATGGGAGATCAAGCAGAGGGAGCTGGGAGCAAGACAGGACAGGGAGAGGGTAACAGGATCAGGCTGCAGGGTCAGGATCAGGGATCAGGATACAGGATTGCAGGTCTGGGGCACATGGAGACAACACCAAGGCCACCAGAGCAGGACAGACAGGACTTAAATATACTTCTTGTAACAAGCATCAGGTGATCACTAATGATATGAGCTTCTGGCTGCTGGGAGACACCCACTGGTGGACGCTGGACCTGCAGCCTATGGATTTGGGAGCCACAGTGCCAGCTTCAGGTGAGTGCTTTCCTGACAGTACCCCCCTCTAAGGAGCGGCCTCAGGATGCCATAGCTGAACCAGTCCATAAAAGACAGTCTTCTGTTAGACAAGTCCAGAGAAAAAGTTCCTCGTAGGCTGAAGGGTCGGGTTCCAAGCGAGATGCCCTACTGCCAAGATCCAACAATTGGTAGGGTACCCCGCTGTTGGGGTCAAGTGACTGGCTGGGTGTCCTGTTGGCCAGAGTCCCTGAGATTTACAGCATTCAACACTCTTTCAATAACCTCCATTTATTGAAAAATAATATACACTATGTTCCAGTCACTTTTTCGTAATCTGTGCTTTAAATAAGCATCCTGATTAGTTTTGTGTCCTGAATTTCTACAAATAATGAATGAAGGAGTAGTGTTTCATTGTTGGCAGAGTCTCTATGAAGACACTCTGCAGTTTATTTTTACTACATATGGCAGTCTCGCTGCTTTTTCCCTGATGCTCTCGTCATCTGTGTGACACATACAGTGCCTGAATAGGGATGATATTTCACTACTTCTCTTACACCCACAGTTTTCACAGTGAAGAAAAACAGCATTGCATTTCCTGGCAAAGGTTCGGAGTCTGTTGGTATAATTACTTTCTTGGACAATCAGATAATTACACCAAATGACTCTGACAAATGCAACACTGCTATAATGTGCAATGAATATACATATTTCCCAATAAGTAAACTGTGCGTGTAGCTGTCTATTATTATTTAGCCACAGAAAAAACAATATAAGCAGCCTAATTTATGGTATTGAAAGTATTGATGTAGAAAAATCAGTGGTAATCAATCTGATGCTCATTTTTAGCAACTTTTTGTGACCAGATTAAAAGTAGATTTCAGGGAGACAAAAATATTTTGTGTGTACTCTCACTTAGGGACACGGCTAACCTTGGCTGTTCTACCTGTGGTGTCGGAATTCCTATTTTCTAAATGGCCCATTATCTGAACTTAGAGAAATAGAAGCTAGTATTTCCCCTGCAGTTCTCTGAGATGGAGGCTGCACAGCACAGAATCATGCAACCAGAGCCTTTAGATTGACCTTTAAATACTAATGAAGATTTTTTTGACTCTAACTCTGTCTACAATTGATAATGTAAACCACAGAATAAAGGTGAATTAAGTGGTCTTTCTGCCTTTAGTTGTAATGTTTCCTTAATTAGGGATGATCGAACTTTTGAAAAGTTCGGTTCGACCAGAACACCCGAATTTCCTGAAAGTTCGGTTCGGATTCCAGAACCCCATTGAAATCAATAGGAACCGAACTTCTGGAATAAAAAAAAACACCATTTTGAAGCCCTAAAACCCAATAAATGCCCCTAAAAAGTGCCTAGGGTTCTGGGTCATGCCCCAGGGACTATTAATCACACAAAAAAAGTTCTTAAAAATTGTCATTTTTGATAGAGAGCCAATTATTGAAAAAATTATTGAAAAAAAAATAAAATGAGATTTCTTTGGATTTAGTGTCTGGGGGGGGGGGTCTAAAAAGAGTACCTGTGAAGTTTCAGCTCTATAGCATGTCCAGAACCAGAAAAAAAAAAAAGATTGTTTGTCTTAGAATTAATATAGAACAGGGATATGGCTCCGCTATTTTCACAACTTGCCGGTTTTGTAGCAAGCATTTTTTTGGGCATTTTTTGGGGGTCTTTGGAGGCAGGCATAACATCAGAACTTCTGTGTAGGGGTATATATACACACACACACATGTATGTATATATACACATATATAGGTGTGAAAGTAGCAGAACACTATGCTTGCGCTAATGAAATAATTAACACCCATATGGCTTCTCTGCTATAACACCTATATGTGTGTATGTGTATAAATACATATAAGCGTGTGTGTATATATACCCCTATACAGAAGTTCAGATGTTTTGCCTGCCTCCAAAGACCCCAAAAAAATACCCAAAAACCGCCAGCTACAAAAACGCCCAGGTGTGTTTTTGCAGCAGGCGTTTTTTTTTGGGCATTTTTTTGGGGTCTTTGGAGGCAGGCAAAAAATCTGAACTTCTGTATAGGGGTATATATACACACACACTTATATGTATTTATACACATACACACATATAGGTGTGATAGGAGCGGAGACATATGCCTTTTAACTAATAATTGCTAAATGACACTTTGAAGCAGAAGTAACAGAACTGCTTCCACTCTCTTCCACATCCCTGTATTACAATGCTAGGAATTTGGCGGGGCTATCTTATATACTGGGGGGCGTATTCACTAATGATTGGCCTCCTGACCCCCTAAAGTTCGGAATTCGACCGAACCTTGAACAGTCAATGTTCGGGTCGAACCGATGGTCGACCCGAACCGTTCAATCATCCCTATCCTTAATAGCTAGAGTAGTGTACTAATTTTCTTTATTCCTGGTGCTGCTTTAGAGAACAATGGTTTGTGACTAGTTGCTAAGGGATTCTGGTGGGGTTGAGTCAGTGTCAAAGGGGAACAAATCTCACTAATAGCCAAAGGTGAAAAAGTGAAACGATTAAGAAATTAAACAATATGTACTGTATATAGTATGTAAAGAAAATGTTACCTTGTGCTCCTTGACTGAATAACAGTCTTGGTATAGAATCCACATCCAAAAAGTTTGTCATTTTCAAATATCTATGGAATGTCAAATCACCAATAAAAACCTGCAGCATAAAATAATACATTAATAATAAAATACATACTCTACACATTGTTAACATTAAACTTCAACATTAAAAAAATAATAAAAATTTGAATAGTGTCCTAATATAAATGGAGAGATTTCCTTTTACTCTGACCACCTACAATCAGAAAAGGAAGTGAGGAGAAACGTATCCATTGGGGACAGAGGTTTTCAAACCTTCTACACTGTATCCAAAGCAAAAAACTGTTACTGGAGTTGAGCTTTAATGAATATATGCATTAGGAGGGTTCAAGCACATACACTGTTTTTTATTCCTTGGCCCCCTTGTCCCATTAGTCATGGGAAAAGCAATCCAAAATATTTAACGCACTTCTTACCTCTTTCCTGTCTTTAAATGTGTACAGATCTGGACCATAGCAGAACAAAGTCGTATCCACCCAGAAGGATACTAATTCCATGGATCCCAATATAAAGACACACTTAATTTTAAGATTCACTCATCTCTTATAATCACATTTTTTTAAATATTATTTCTTGTTGATTTTTCTTTTTTTAAGCCCCAAGTGGATATTTTAATTTCCAAATGGCCACCTACAGTATCTCACAAAAGTGAGTACACCCCTCACATTTTTGTAAATATTTTATTATATCTTTTCATGTGACAACACTGAAGAAATGACACTTTGCTACAATGTAAAGTAGTGAGTGTAAAGCTCGTATAACAGTGTAAATTTGCAGTTCCCCTCAAAATAACTCAACACAGCCATTAATGTCTAAACCATTGGCAACAAAAGTGAGAACACCCCTAAGTGAAAATGTCCAAACTGGGCCCAATTAGCCATTTCCCCTCCCTGGTGTCATGTGACTCATTAGTGTTACAAGCTCTCAGGGGTGAATGGGGAGCAGGTGTGTTAAATGTGGTGTTATCGCTCTCCCTCTCTCAGGTCACTGGACGTTCAACATGGCACCTCATGGCAAAGAACTCTCTAAAGATCTGAAAAAAGAATTGTTGCTGTACATAAAGATGGCCTAGGCTATAAGAAGATTGCCTAAACCATGAAACTGAGCTTCAGCACGGTGGCCAAGACCATACAGCGGTTTAACAGGACAGGTTCCACTCAGAACAGGCCTTGCCATGGTTGACCAAAGAAGTTGAGTGCACAGGCTCAGTGTCATATCCAGAGGTTGCAATGCTGCAGAGGTTGAAGGGGTGGGGGTCAGCCTGTCAGTACTTGGGCCATATGTCGCTCACTGCATCAAATTAGTCTGCATGGATGTTGTCCCAGAAGAAAGCCTCTTCTAAAGATGATGCACAAGAAGGACCGCAAACAGTTTGCTGTAGACAAGCAGACTATGGACATGGATTACTGGAACCATGTCCTGTGGTCTGATGAGACCAAGATAAACGTATTTGGTTCAGATGGTGTCAAGCGTGTGTGGCAGCAACCAGGTGAGGAGTACAAAGACAAGTGTGTCTTGCCTTCAGTCAAGCATGGTGGTGGGAGTGTCATGGTCAGGGGCTGCATGAGTGCTGCCGACACTTAGGAGCTACAGTACATACGGAAAAACATGAATACCAACATGTACTGTGACATACTAAAGCAAAGCATGATCCCTTCCCTTCCTGGACTGGGCCACAGGGCAGTATTCTAACATGATAACCACCTCAAACACACCTCCAAAATTACCACTGCCTTGCTAAAGAAGCTGAGGGTAAAGGTGATGTACTGGCCAAGTATGTCTCCAGGCCTAAACCCTATTAAGCATCTGTGGGGCATCCTCAAACAGAAGGTGGAGGGGTGCAAGGTCTTTAACATCCACCAGCTCTGTGATGTCGTCATGGAGGAGTGGAAGAGGACTCCAGTGGCAACCTGTGATGCTCTGGTGAACTCCATGCCGAAGAAGGTTAAGGCAGTGCTAGAAAATAAGGGTGGCCTTACAAAATATTGACACTTTGGGCCCAATTTGGACATTTTCACTTAGGGGTGTACTCACCTTTGTTGCCATCGGTTTAGATATTAATGGCCGTGTGTTGAGTTATTTTGAGGGGACAGCAAATTTACACTGTTATACAAGCTGTACACTCACTACTTTACATTGTAGCAAAGTGTCATTCCTTTAGTGTTGTCACATGAAAAGATATAATAAAATATTTACAAAAATGTGAGGGGTGTACTCACTTTTGTGAGATACTGTATATTTCACCATTTACAAAGTTAACAACCAATATGCACTGCCCATAACACAAGTTCGATCCCTTCTAGAGAGATTACCACACTTTAACCTTTAAGGTCAAAATATAAAATCAGATGGATAATAAAACTCAAATAACAATGGTATCCACTTCTTTAAAATAGTGTTGCCTATTTGCTTTTGTGTTCAAACTGGCTATACCACTTAAAGTGGAACTTTAGTCAGAAAATTAATTCTAGATCACATCAGGCTGGCTTCTTTCCTTTTTTACCAATGTGAAACATTAAAAATAAGTGCCTATACTGTTTAAAATCTAGTAATACACTGTCACACCCTGCTCTGCACATGCTCAGTTGCTCTCTATATTTAGGCACTGACAAATTTGTGGAGGCCTATCTGCGGGTAGCCTAAAGATTTACTGCTGCTCAGGGGCTGCTCAGGGCTTCAGAAAAATGGCAGCCTCAAGCAAGAAGAAACAGGAGCAATGCTGGAGGCAATTTACAGCACACATTAAACTCAGTTGCAAAATTATTAATGTGGAATGTATGTTTTTTTTGTGAAGAACATTATTTTTTATCAAATTGTTATGGGTAAAGTTCTACTTTATTAGTATGACCAACTATAAAGTATATTTAAAGGCATTTTATATATTTATATCAGTATGTGTTTTAGAAAGGGTAGGGGAGGGTTAAAACCCCTGTCAGTGTTTTAGTTGCCCTCACTTCCTGTCCTGTGGAATCAACAGGAACTGAGAGAAATCAACTTTTAGAAAGCTGCCACAGAAAAATAAGCCCCATTGGAAGATTTATCCTCTATTCTTTGTTCTGGTGGCCACTCAAAAAATTTGGATTTACCCTTACTTTCATTCCCTGTGATACTGGTGAATCCCTTTAATGGAGACACAGATTGCAATAAAAACACATTTTCTAACACCTAACGTCTTTAGCTAAATCCGAAAAAAAGTTTGCCGTTAGTTATACTTTAACTGCATAAAATATCAGCTTTCTTAGAATTTATGAAGATTTAAATCACTATTAAAGGATAAGTTTACTAAAGTATGGAGATTGCCATTGCTAACATCCTCTGTTGAAAAAATTGGTGGACTGGCCATAATGCAGAATCAATGGCTTCAGAACTTTCAAAGTCACTGACCTGGAACCAGAGTGCAGATCAGGAGTTCTGATTTCACTCTGACACTTCAAATCAGAATACTTGCTCTTGGATCAGCAAGTACTGATGTCAGAAAAGGCCAGGCAACTAACATTTTCAGAAGAGGTCAAGGATACCAGCCTTTGTAATTCAGCATAGGTTTCCATTAATTCATAATGCATATACATTTCCATCCTCAAAGGGGTATTGAAAAACATGCAGATATTCATATTGCCATAACCTGAAAAAAACAAGTGAAAAGAATATGGAACATGTCAAGTAGCTGTATCTTATAAGCATAATTATATTAAAATTAATTCCCTTAACTATCAACAGTTACTCTCTTGTTCTTTCAGCATTTTAAATGGATGAACTATGTTTTACACCAGTATCTATATTGTTGTGTAAAGTAATTAAACATAAAGCTAATCAATAGTTAATAATTGTCTTCTATTTTGGATACACTGTAAGAGGATTAATGCCTCAGTGAATGACTCACAGCAGTCACTATGCTGGAGCATGGTCTAAAACGATGTCAGTACAATCAAATGCACTGCTAGGAGCTATATTGATCTCCCCAGGGGGCATTGTACCCGGTGCATTAACCTATTAACACAAGTGTACTACTAAAGGCTGTTGTAACTGCTTCTATCATGCAGGGTCTTCATCCATTGCAGATACAGTAAATCAGTATTTGTCATTTACCTTTCACATATGTGAATGTTTTTATGGTTTGGACCAGGCTTATAATTGTTGAGCTTATGTGGGACTGCAGAACCCAATGTGTCCTCCTAGTTTACAAAAAAGCAGGACATGCTATGCCCTTGTAGTGCTATACCAAATGGAGCTGACTGTTATATTATGAGTCAGTAATGCGTAAAATACAGTACAAGCATAGTGCTGCTTTCACCTAGTCAAGGATGCACTCCACTTAAAGCATGAGTACCATTCACAAATGTATAGAACATGTAGCTGTATAAAAAAACACAAGCACATTTAAGACTTGAATACCCAAAGCATGCAGTAGGTATTCTAGTGGATAGCAAAAAAAGCAGAGGAGTGCTAACTTTTACCTCTTAACATTTATGATATAGATCAAAGCACATCCCCACAACAATAAGTACTTACTGCCAAATGTCCTGATACGATGACCGTTCTCCAAATCAGCACCCACGCCAAGTTTCCTTAATCATCGTAAAACTGCTCGGCACAAGGATCAATTCTGATTCTTCGACTAGAACCTAGATGAATAATGCATAGCATAAGGCGGACTTCTTGTGATCAACTGATAAAAATGGCTAGTAGCTGTAACCACGGCAACAGATTGCTTTAGCACCATCACTTTAATGTCCTCCCCTTACCGTGAAGGAAATCACTGTCCCTCCCTTAAAACTTACTTAGGTTTTGAGAATGTATATATTCCCTTTAAGCTTTCAAAGACAGCTTTTTTATTTTTATTTTTTCTGTCATTATGCAAAGGAATGTCATTATCTTATGGAATTTATTGCATACTCTGAAAAAAAAAATATTTTTATTAAAGATTATGGCTTTTAGCATCTTTTTTTTTAATCTCTTTTTATTAAATTTTTTTTAACCAACAAGTCATACAAACATAAAAGAAAAGCATCTTAGCATCTTATGGTAAATTATATAATTTGGTTAAAAAATAATTATTTTGTTAGCCGAATCATTCACTGTATTTTATTATCAGAATGTTTTACTGCAAAAAAAATCTAGAAGACATCAACTTTTCTTATCTTAACTTATCAACTAGCAGTTTATCACTAACTGAAATTAAATAAGAGTGTGGTACAATTACAGTACTTATGCAATGCACAAAAAGCTTAATTAAAGGACCACCTTTTCCTTAACTTCTCCATTCATGGCAAAATTCCTGCTACAAAAAAAAAAGCAAGGTCACCTATCTAACAGGACAGTTCCAATAGCAAAAATATCATACAAAGAACAGTAACTCACAGCAACCAGATCTGCAGATATCATTCCACTGCAGGCATATCAGTGAAAGATTCGACCTGATTCTAAAATAAATGGTACCTCACCTTGCCTATTTTAAGAGCAATGGTGATTTGTAACCAACAAGAGTTCATCTCACCCTGGTTTGATCTGGGGAAGATGAATTCTGATTGGTTGCTCTTGGTTTTTACTCCTTGCACGTTGCTCTTTGCTTGAATAAACTGTCAACTGTCATTTTGCAGGCTATATGTATGCTATATAAACAGTAAATATGCACAGAACTTACCAATGTTTCAACCTTTTCCCAAATCTCTCCTTAAAAAATTAATACCACAAAACAGCAGCCAGGCAGAAAGAACTCAGCACTTCAAGCACAGATAGAGATTATGAAAGAAAATCCTGTCAGCTATGCTGTCTTTTCATGCTATGACGATGTTAAGCCTTCCCCTCTGAATTCTGAGTGATAACTGTTTGTTATTAACTTGCGTTACCTGCTAATTTAAAAAAAACTGAAAAGGTTTTTTTTTTTTTTTTTTATCATTGAGTGGTTTGCGCATTCTTTATCTGCCCCCTCAGATTTCATTAGCATGGAAAATATTCATTGCAAGTCTGTGAAGGTAAGCAGCAGAACACCTTTTTGTACAGTTTTCTCTTTCCAAAAGCCTACTGTGCTGTTATTGGATCAGACAGTACTGGGAGAATAATTATTACATCTGTCTGTGTTCCTAAGGAATGACTATCTAATTGATTGCCCGCAGGTTAGGTATGGCAGCTATGGGGTTTTAATCAAACCCCAACACTGCTGATGACTCAGACATTCGAGAAATCAATGAGAATAAAGAACAGTGAGGAGGTGGTACACATACGTGGGACTACAGTTTCAAATCAGAGAGATAGGATACACAGGGACTGGAAAGGATGTTCATAAAAAACTGCATTTTATTTTTCAAGCAGTGGTCATGGCTCATATGGAGGTTAAACATATTATGTTGTCATTTACTATCTGTTTGGCATGCTACTGCTTTCTGCAGCAAGACTAAAGAGAACTGGGCTCCTTACCTAAAGCAAAGCAGCTACAATTCTGTGTTGACCCACATTATCTAAGCAAATTTATATCTGCACAGAAATTAAACAACTGGGTATTTTGGGCAATACAGACAATGTTGATTACAGACAATAGCATTAATAATACTTTTTTCAAAACAATTTCAAGGGTAATAGTGAACCAGGGTGAGCTCAGTGCAGGATATAAATTAGTCACCCCAGAGCATGGGCAAATGAATGTGATGAGCTGGCACAAAAAAAATATTAGGGGCCTCATATATCTATACTTCCTTGCTCACAGGCAGTTGCTTTAGTATTAAAGACTATATCAACATTTTTTGAGAAAAAAAAAAAATAATAATCTTCTTTGGGTGGTCAATGTGCATTGCAAAAATGTTAACATACTTTACAGATTTCTACCTGTTTCTGCTCTGAAGATATAGATGTTTGTTTGAACATAAACTGTACTTTGTCATTCTGAATGTGAGGGTATGTGTTCATTATATTGAGCTGGTGCGCTCTCAATGTTTGGATGAGAGAAATTGCAGTGTCTGCATCCCTTTAGAAGTAGTGAACACCTATGGAGTGTCTCACCAAAAGAGTGGAATTTCTATTGCAGCAGATGCCTAAAATTTTTTTTTGCGGAAATCACACAAGCAAGAAATTGCATTTTGGAAGAATTCTGCACACTGTGTACAGAACGCCTCCAGATTTTATCATTAGAGTTAAGCAAATCTCAGAACTTCCAATATAGTTCTTGGTTCCCTAGAGCAAGAGTGACTCATCTATACTCTAAGACATTACAGCAGTGATTGTCTTTCAGAAAATTAGAAAAAGCCTTAAGTGCGGCCCCAACACCTCCAGAGGGACACACAATAATAGAGTATTTTCTTTCCTCTGTGCCCAAAATGCTGTTTCTGCTACATTTTTTTTAAGTGTATCGCAATGTACACTGAAGTTGGAGTACAATATACCCCAGCAATGGTGTCAGTGAGTGCAATAATAAACCCCCAGCATTGGTGTCAGATGGCGCAATAATAATCCCCAACAACCCCTGGTGTTAGCACAAATAACCCCTTAACCCCTCCCCCCACAATATTGGTCAGTGGCCTTGCAATTTTACCCTCCCTGCATTGGTGGTCAGTGGCAGTGATATTTAACCCCTCTCCTCCCCCTGCATTGTGGATTAGCAGTAAAAGTTAACCTCCCTCCTCCCCCTGTGTTGTGGACTGGCAGTAAAAGTTAGCCCCCACTTCCACATGCATTGGCCAGTGGCAGTGATATTCAACCTCCCTTCTCCCCATGCATTGTGGACTGGAAGGGAAAGTTAACTCTACTCCTTCACCCGTATAGTGGACTGGCAGCAAAATGTAATCCCTCTCCTTTCACTTTATTGTGGACTGGCTGTGAAACATAACCCCCCCCCCTCTTTCCCCTGTATCGTGGACTGGCAGTGAAACTCAACCCCACTCTTTTCCCTGTATCGTGGACTGAGAGTGAAATTTAACACCCCCCTTACCCTGTATTGTGGACTGACAGTGAACGCTGACCCCCCATCACTTACCCATCACACACTCCCACACTGCTCTCTTTTCCCAGGCCGGAATTGGCTTGTTTTGTGGGCCGAGATAAATCCACTTATATTACAGTCTCTGCTTTAACACAGAGAGTGTTTCAACACCTGGTTCCCTGCTGTCACTCTGCTTTCTTTATGATGCTCAATAGCCCCTGGGCCAAACACAGATGACTAGGCTGGCTGCGTGTGGGGGTATAGCAGTATAGAAATTATCCAAGCCTTACATAAAAAGAGAATAATAAGAGTAAATATATCCACTATAAAGGTATTATCTGCAAAGGCCCTGATAGGAGTCCTGGTCGAATTGTGCACATATTCTCATTTATATATATATACTGTAAGTATTACTAGAGATACCATCAGATGAATGTGGCAGCAAAGTCCAGCTTCAGGGGCCCCAGAGGATGATGCGGCATTTTTCTTTGTTTTGGAGACCTGAACACAAGATCAACAGTCGGGGGGGATCCTCTAACTGTTGTCCAAACAGCCTGGAACAGAGCTTCTCACTAGCAGGAACTGAGATGTGGCACTGGAACACACAGTCAGCTTTTTGCTTTAGTCCTTGGTACTGTCAATTCTGACATGCAACTGGACATTGAACTACCAGAATTGTAAACTGGCTTTAGTGTTTCTCAACTTTTTTCCAGTCAGGGCACCCTTGGAATGTATTTTCAGTCTTGAGGAACGCCTGTCTAAGGCTTGGTTCACATTACTGCACGTCAGGAATGTGAACAAAAGCAAGTGCTTTCCTAACATGCAGACAAAAGGACTGCTTGTAGCAGATGCACAGGGGTGCCATTCATTTTGGTGTGCATTTTGGATGTATTGTGTCGGACATGGGACTTCTTTTCCTGCGTTTGTGCGGGTAGGGCAGCCCATTAAAGTGAATGCTTAAAACAAATTCCCCCACACTATAGTAATAGTTAAGTTAAACACCCAGCAGCTGGTAATACCCGTTAGTATAAAGACTAGTACAAAAAATTACCAGCGCTATAAAAACAATAAATAAATCACCAAGTTATGTGAAACAAAGTATACTTTCAAAACAAAAGCGGCCAATATATTCAATGAAATATATCTAAAAAAATATAATATGTGACTCCAAAAGAATAATATAATATCTGTGTGTTAAAGTCTATATTTTGTTCACTAAATAAAACCAATATTTGTCCTCTTCATGCTCACAAATCCACCTTGAGTAGATGAAAGGCTTACCGAACAATTATGACCCCCTTTTTTCAGTGAGTCATACAGCGCTTTTCACACAAAATCTGGCAGGGGATTTGAGGTCTTTCCTTTCTTCCACCCGATAAGGACTCACCCTCAGAATGTAATTCCTCTTATCCACTTCCCCTCAACATGATACCGGTATTAAAATATACAGTAAACAACTCCATAGTGTAGTATGCCTCAATAATCACAGAACAAACACATACACACATACATACTGTATCTGCTCACACAGAAAACAATAAATGAAAAATCCTCATCCTTCTGAATTAAAGGTAGGTAGAAGGCAGAGATTTAAGAGCCGTGATTAGCAGGTCAAAAGAATGCAGTCCCCAAAAAATCTGCAAGGATTAGTAGCTCTCTTCCTTCTTTCCCCCATAGACTTCCACTCCTCAGCTGCTTGAGCCCGGCATCAAAATAAAATCATGAAATTCTCAACTCCACAGTTCAATCACAGACCAGCACCAGTAGAAAACCGCTTCTACCCCTTTAAATTCCTTTACCAATCACAGTGAACATGAAAATAAAGGCATCACCATAATGTAAAATCATTTAAAATATATAGAACTTTTTGCTCAGATGTACAGTGATGTACAGTGATTACATAAAATCATAAAATATGTGCAAAATCTTTAGGAACACAAAAGCCAGTACTTCTAGGTGCGTTTACCAATGACATCACTTCTGCTCTATGTGTTTCATCATTCGACTTCCTCAGGATGAAATAAATGGGCTGCCATACACTCAGCATGCACCCCTACAGATGTGAACCAAGGACTTGTTCACAAGTTAGGTTGGAGGAAAGTAAAACCACATGGTTGAGCCATGTTTTTACAACCACCAACCACTTCTCCTTTAGCTACAAATGCTGTGGCTGTGGCAGGAATTATTTTCCCAGGTTAATGGGACTGTGCTATAACCATCCCACACCTGCATGTATTACATGTGGCTGTGAGAAAGTAATGTTACATTTAGAGGGTTAAAACAGGGGGTGAGGAGGTGACATATTGTGTGTTCATCACCCGTCAAATGCCTCTGAAATGCGATCCAAACATTGGTCATGTGTATACTGTATATACACGTGTTAGATACCTTAAATACACACACACACACACACACACACACACAGGGCCGTCTGGCAATCTGATATGCGAGTGGGGAGTTTTTGGCGCCATTGTGGGCGACATGGTCTCCCTGGCGGACATGTTTCTCCTCACTTACCAGGCCAGCATGACGTTGGAATGGATCCGCGATTGGGCTTGGACACCTTTATCTACACTATTTTTGGTCAGAATATTTTGAGCTATACATTTGAGCACGCTGCACTTTACACAATATCACACTCTCCTAATAAGTTTATGGTCAGAATATTTTGAGCTATACACTTGAGTACGCTGCACTTTATACTCAATATCACACTCTCCTAATAAGTTTCACCAGGTAAACTTTTGGACATTTTTTTTCCTTGCTATCCAACTTCCCACTGGTTGTTTTCTTCCTCTGGGTTATCACTGTTTTTTCCCGTTTTTAATCCACCCACTCTTATTTAATTTCTTTCATGTTTGGTGTGGTTTCTAGTGGTATACCTATTAGCACAACTACTTCTTCTTCCTTTTCTTGTGTTTCTTTTGCTTTCACCTCCTCCATGGACATTAGTTGTATAATTACACTGAAGTGGTCATGGTGGTTGGAGTGTTCCTTTAATATCTCTCAGAAGAAGTAAACAAAGTACACACGGGTCGAATGCCAAGCAACATCAGTCAGTTCATTAAAAAAACTGGCCGCCATTGGGCCCGTGTGTATGGCAGCCGCTCCGACAAAAGCCGACCATTCAGCATGCACAAAAAAAAAAAAAACCTAGCTCCAAACTTTGTTAGCTGGCTCCTAGATTTCAAGCATATTTGTCAAGCCCTGCTGTACGTGATTCTGCACCTCCGGGTCTGGGGCGCCCACTGGGTGCCAGGGAGGGACCCGCTTCCACTGTGATTGGATGCTTCCACTGTGAATGGGACCCGCTGATCGTTCCCAAGAGAAGCAGAACAGCAGCCTGCCTATGTAAACAAAGCAAGTCGCCGTTTTGTGAAAAGGGAAGGTAGTGAGCACTACCTAGGAACACATTTAACCCTTTGATCGCCCCTGTTAACCCCTTTCCTGCCAATGTCATTAGTACAGTGACAGTGCATATTTTTAGCACTGATCACTGTCTTGGTGTCACTGGTTCCCCAAAAAAGTGTCACTTTGTGTCCGAATTATGTGGTACAATGTCGCAGTCGCAGTCCCGCCATAAGTCGCTTTTCCCCTCTATTACTAGTAAAAATAAATAATTATAAATTCCATACAAGTATCCCATAGTTTGTAGATGCTATAACTTTTGCACAAACTGATCAATATACCCTTATTGGGATTTTTTATACCAAAAATATGTCGCAGAATACATATTGGCCTAAGCTGATGAAGAAATTTGATTTTTTTCCTTTTTTTTTGTTGGATATTTAATAGCAAAAAGTAAAAAACATTGTTTTGGTTTTTTTTTTTTTCAAAATTGTCGGTCTTTTTTTGTTTATAGCGCAAGAAATAAAAACCCCAGAGGTGATCAAATACCACCAAAAGAAAATTATATTTGTGGGGGAAAAAATGTATTTGGGTACAGTTTTGCATGACCGTGCAATTGTCAGTTCCATTAACGCAGTGCCGTATTGCAAAAATGGCCTGGTCATAAAGGGGGTAAACCTTCTGGAGCTGAAGTGGTTAAACTACTGGAACATTGGAATACTTGCATAATAGACTCTGCCTCTGGTCTAAGTGAATATATAGCAGCAGTAGCAGACCGTGTGTGTGGGGCCATGTGGCTGAATTTTCTCTCGCTTTCTTCACTTCCCACTTCTGGGATTTTCAAAGCCAAGACAGGAATTGTTAGTACATAAATTATACATAACACTGTTGATATCAACTGTTAACAGTAGAGGGCAACACACTCCCCTTTGGGAAATCTTTACGCAAACAAACGAAATATAATGTGCATAATAAACATCAATTTAGGAAACTGCGTTGTCCTCTCCACAATACAATGGCTTGCTGAGGAAAAACAAGTTAGTACCCAAACATGATACAAATGTGTCTGATAAACCTGAGGTCCCCCAAATTATAATAGGTCAAAACAGGTGAAGGGTGTCTGACTCTCTGCCCTCTCTGCACATCCCTCTGAGGTGATCCTGTGTTTTCAAGCACTGAACTAGGACTATAAGTCATGAAAAGGGATGGCGCTAGCTGTGTAGAAGGACTGGGTCCATGAGTAGACATGCTCACTAACTGAAGCACACAATTAGAGATTAAGGGTTTGGTGACAGTGACTCTCTTGAAAAAGAGGGTGCTGTTAAACTATAGGCCTTAGAAACTACAGTCCTATCAATCTCATGGGTAACAGGAACATTAGCTGAAAGGTCTGCTTGTGGCCAGTGTTAGTCACACTCTGAAGTGTCATCTGGACCATCTTCATCACGGACTTGAGAAATAGGCAACAAATGATTTCTATGCTAGGATTTGATCCTGCTTTCTGGTCATTTTATCTCATATATATAAAAAATAACCGCGCTAAACACGTTATAAAAATGCCAAACAATATTAAACCTGTGCTTAAACAGTGAAAAAATATTGAATGTGATAAAGCTGCAGCTATAGTGGGAATACACCAAGTAGCAAATATAAAGAATAAAGCTGCACTACCTTCAATTGTATGTAATCAAACATATGCAAAAAGAGTGAATGAATAAATCAAACAGTGAATAATAAGTGCATTTAACAATACCACAACACATGAGAGTGGATAAATAAATCATACAGTGAATAATCAGATGCAAATGGCAATAACACAACGTCCGTATGAAATTGTCAAATTGTTCATGATATTCCAAAATCATCAAAAAGGAGAAAAAGATAAAGATAAAGTCCAATTAAGGTGTGCAGGGTGCAGAAAATGAAAATCATCCACCGCAATAAGCAGAAGTGTAGTTGATGAACAAGCCAGAGGTCAGTAATGAATAGTTGCAGGTTGGGATTAAGCAGAAGCGTAGTGGAGGAGCAAGTCGGTAACGTCGGTAACGTCGGTAACATATAGTAGCAAAGATACAAACAGCAGCAGGAGAGACAAATTGGCTGGAGATTGCACCATATTCTGGCAACCAGGAAGTGCAGAGACATGGCTTAAATCAGGAAGTTCATGAGAGGAGCAAGACGTTCAAGGTTCAAAGCAAAAAGGATTCACGGCAGACATTGTCAGACACAGCAGAGATCCCAGGTTCAAGTCGAGGTCCTGACAGTACGCCCCTCCTCCCAGGATGTCTTAGGGCCAGGTTTAAGAGGAAACCTCTGGTGAAATCTTCTTGGCAATCTAGGGGCATGAACATCGTCCTCAGGCCCCCAAGAATTTACTTCTGCTCCATATCCTTCCCATTGTATCAGATATTGAAATTTGATCCTGGAATCAAGAATTCTCTCCACCACAAATTATTCTTCATCCTGTACCTCAACAGGTGGAGAAGGTGGAAGAATCCTTCCAGTAAAAGGACTTTTATGAAATGGTTTAGGTTGCGATATGTGGAAAACAGGGTGAAATCTCATACTGTGAGGAAGTTTTAAACTGAAGATGACAGGGTTGATCTGAGCAGAAATCTAGAAAGGTCTCACAAACCTTTGTCCCAGCTTTGCAGATGGAACACCTTCAAATTTTTGGTTGATAGCCAAACGTTGTCTTCCACATGAACGGTAGGAAGTGATCTGCGATGTCTATCAACAGCCTTCTTGTAACATTCCTGAGCCTCCCTCAAAGTCTCAATCAATTTCTCCTGAATCTCCTACAACATAGTTAATTTGTTGGTAACAGCAGGAATTGGAGTTGAGATAGGGAGATCAGGAATAAAAACTGTATGATACCCATTGTTTAAGAAAAACTGACTTTGAGAGGTGGAGCTATGTCTAGCATTGTTATAAGAAAATTCTGCCGTAGGAAGATAGTCCACCCAATCATCCTGAAGATAACTAACAAAACATTGAAGGTACTGCTCTAAAGTTTAATTTGTCCTCTCGGTCTGACCATTAGACTGAGCATGAAAAGCAGAAGACAGATTAATTACTGCTCCTAAAGCTGAGCAAAGGCTTTTCCAAAATTTCGAAGTAAACTGTACTCCTCTGTCTGACACAATGTCTTCAGGAATTCCATGTAGTCTAAAGATTTCTCAAACCATCAACTCTGAAATTTGTTCAGAAGAGGGCACCCCCTTAACAGGTATAAAGTGAGCCATCTTGGTGAGGCGGTTAACGACTACCAAGATAGTGGTCATTCCTTTTGAGGGGGTATATCAGCCACAAAGTCCATAGAAATTGACCCCCATGGTCTTGATGGAACAGGGAGTGGCAGGAGCAACCTCAAAGGAGAAGCTCGGGGTGTCTTATTGCGAGCAGAGGTCAACATAACTTTTAACATCTTTCTTGTACCCAGGCCACCAAAAGGAATGTGATAAAAGTTCCTCTGTTTTAGAAAGTCCAAAATGTCCAGCACATTTAGAGTCATTAATAAAAAGGGGGCTTCAACCCAAGCAGATTCAGATACATAGAGGCGATGTGCTTGAGTCCAAAAGCTGCTTTTGTACTCAAAAGCTGATGTCCATAGGAGGATTATTGAGGAGCCGGTCATTCTCATACCCTTCTTTAAGGAGACTCAAGAATGCCTTAAAACTTGTGGCACCTAGGAAGTTCTTTTGAGGAAGGATTTTGCATTTAGAGTTGTTTTCCTGGAAAGGCCCGATAACATGTGATAAGGCATCACCCTTACCATTTCTTGACCCAGGTCGATACGAAATTATAAAATAAACCTAGAAAAGAACAGCGACCAGCATGCTTGTCTAGAAGACAATCTTTTGGCAAAACAAATTAATTCAAAATTTTTGTGGTCAGTGAGATCGGTCATAGGATGCTTAGTATCTTCCAAAAAATGCCTCCATTTTGAAAAGGCTTCCTTAATTGCCAGTAACTCTTTATTTCCTATGTCGTAATTCCTTTCGGCTGAAGACATTAAACAAGAGAAGTAAGAGCAAGGATGAAGCTGCATATTTTCTTTGCTTCGTTGAGGAACCATAGCTCCCACAGCACAGTCAGAAGCATCCACTTCCACTACAAAAGGAAGTTCGGGTTCGGGATGTAACAATACTGGTGCAGAAGTGAAAAGAGTTCTTAATTTAGCAAAAGCGGCCTGTGCATCAGGGACCACACGAAGGGCTACCCTTTCTTTGTTAGCTGTGTAATCGGAGCTATCACCTTAGAGAAGTTTCTTATGAACTTCCTGTATAATTTGGCAAGCCCGACAAATCTTTGAATTTCCTTAACATTTCCAGGGACAGGCCAAGATACCACTGCTTTAATGTTCTGCCTACCCCATCTGGAGAAATAATATACCTCGGAAACAGGATCTGGGTTTGTTTAAACTCACATTTCTGTAGTTTTATGAAAAGTTGATTCTGCCTTAATTTTTCAAAGACAGTGCAAACATGCTTGCGATGCTCCTCCAGGATGAGAATGTCATCCAGAAAAGCAATTACAAACTGGTCCAACAGATCTTGAAAAACATTGTTTATGAAATTTTGAAAAGTTGCAGGCGCATTGCAAAGACCAAAAGGCATAAACAAGGACTTAAAATGTCTGTATCTGGTTCTAAAAGCGGTTTTGCATTCATCTCCTTGACAAAGTCGAACAAGGTTATATGCTCCCCGTAAGTCAAGTTTTGTAAAAATTTTGGCAGAATGAAGTCTTTCCAAAATTTCAGAGATTAAAGGGAGAGAATAATGGTTTGTAATAGTGATCTTATTTATGTGCCTGTAATTAATGCATGGACGAAAGGTGGAGTCTTTATTTTCAACAAAGAACAGGGCTACTCCTGCAGGAGATGTTAAGTGTCTAATAAACCCCTTCTCTAAATTTTCATCAAGCCACTCCCTGAGCACCTTTAATTTAGGTTCTGACAGATTGAAAAGGAGGCCTAAATGTATTTCTGCCCCTGGATACAGCTCAGTGGGGCAATCATATGAGCGATGAGGAGGTAACTGATCGGCATTCTTCTTTTCACAGACGTCCCGAAACTCATGATATTGTGAAGGCAGGTTGTCATATGATTATGTGGAAACAACATCCACCTGTGACTCCTTGATCAGTGGAGAACTTGTTTGACTTGTATTTCTCGCAATGGGGGGATGAAAAATGTATAATCCGTGCTTTCCACTTAAAGGTGGGATTATGGGTGGAAAACCAATGAAGGCTTAGATGACAGGAAATTTAGGTGACGTAATTAGCTGAAAACTGATGGTCTCACTATGGTCAGCCTCAAATTGGAGTACTAGAGGGACTGTTTCATGGGTTGAGGTTGAACCATCCACTGTCTCCATATCGATAGGGGCAGGCTTATTTCTTGTTTGAATATTATTGTTGTGGGCAAAGTCTATGTCCATAAAGTTCCCCCCTGCACCAGAGTCCAGCATAGCAGAGCAAGGAATTTCAATGCCCTCAGAGATAAGTTTAATAAGGAGGACAAAATGAGATAGTGAAGAATTTACTTTATTTTCTTCCTGAACCAATGGGGAGACTGGATAATGGAGTTTATTTGTTCAGGCCTGATCACATCAGTCGACGCAATTGTTCTTCTAACTTTGTTAGGACAGTTAACTGCGTAATGACCAGAATCCCCACAGTAAAGACATACAGTAGGTCCTCAGAATGTCTTCTTTCTTTCTCCTGAATGGAAATGGATCTCTTAATAGCATCTACCTGCATTGACTCAGTGGTGTTAGAATCCGGAGAAACTTTGAAATCCTGCTGACCAAATGGAGTAGCAGAGAAGCGCATGCCACCCTTACTTCCAAACATCCCCAGCCTCTCCTTCTTTCTGTAAGTCTCTGATCAATTCAGATACATAATTAGATTAAGACATCAAGATCATTAGGAGTCACAACTCTAGCAAGCTCATCCTTTACCTGTTCAGAAAGCCCTTGGCGGAAGTGGCTTTTTTGTGCTGCTGGGTTCCAAGTAGTATCTGTGACCTAACATCTGAATTCCGCTGTGTACTCAGGGACAGAGCGTTTGCCCTGACTCTGACTATATGGATTTGCTTCGGCAGTAGCACAGCGGTTGGAATCATCAAAAACCTGATTCATTGCGGTAAAAAAAGTCTGAAGATTGTTCGAAGTGGCACTGTCTTGTTCTATATATGGGGAGGCCCAAGCTGGAGCTTCTCCAGTCAGAAGTTCGAGAATAAAAGTTACCTTCTTAGGGTGCATTTGGAAAAATAATCTAGACTGATTTAGAAAACCTCAGTAACGATAGCGGTTTCCATTAAACTTAGATGGTCGAGTCTGAGGCATATGTGTGTTAGTATAATCTCTGGCCAGTAGTTGTCTCTGCACAGGATGACTCTCCTCCTGTTGCCTTTCCACTATACTTTCTAGTTTAGCAACTTTTTCTTGGTAGGTAATCCTGAATTCTTGCAGCTCAGTAATTTGCTGCTTAAGAGGAGTCACAATGCTTGCTATAGCGGCCTCCATGTTTGGGCCAGAATATTCTGTCACGATCAGGGGTCAGGCTTGAAAACCAGTTGCTATGGCAGTGGAAGCTCACACAGGAACCAGCAGGATAGGAAGACAAGCAGGTCACCCTGGCAGATGATGCAGGCTCATCTGAGTTGTGGAATCTAAGTATTAACTGGTGTTTACCCGAGGTCCTCATCTGTGACGAAACGTCGTCAGGGCACGGCGTACTGACGTCATCTAACAGCGACCTAGAGAGTGCCGTCATCTGTGACGAAACGTTGTCAGGGCACGGCGTACTGACGTCATCTAACAGCGACCTAGAGAGTGCGGGCGAGCGAAGCCGTCCGGCCGGCGGCTGCACATTTTCTGCCTGACTTTTCGTGCTACACTGTAAGTGTTACTCCTTTTTATTATCAATAAATTGTATGGTTTTACGCTATGGGAGCCTCTTTTCTTCTTTTTTGATTGGGCAAATCTATGGTTGAAAGCGAGGATTTATCCCAGAATTCATGTTTGGACCCTGACTATTGATTTCCATACAAGCTTGACTGAGTTTAACATCTGGTAAGAGGCGACCCCTACTGGTGCTTATCTGGTATTGCATCCTGTATCACTTGGATTGATTTCTACACACTTGCTTTAACTTGTTTTTGGTAAGAGGCTGATCTAGCTGGTGATGGTCCAAACACATATCTTCAACACTTTATCTTTCACTTGGGCTTATAAGTTAATTTTGTCTGGTAAGAGGCAACTCCAACCGGATTATTTTTTTGCACCTTATCCTGCATCTGTTTTGGTAGGGGTATTTACCCCTTAATTTTTTTGTTTTACTCTGCTATCTTGGTGGCAGCTTTTTCACGTTTCCCAATCTCCACTTTAAGTTACACTCAAGGTGATACTATATTAGTTGTTGGGTTTTACGCTATTGCGTTTGTTTGTATTTTTTACATGATCCAATGACCTCCGAGTTCACTGCTCACACGGGCCTGGATCATCTATCAAAGTGACAAGATTAAGCATATCCGCTTCATTTTTTACCTCAATCTGGTAAGCGTACACTCTTAAGGGAGTCGGGTTCAGGATCTTACCCAAGATAATTTCATCTGTCATCAATATTGGGACTTTGTGGACTTTGTACCTCCATAGATCACATTAGCGCGACTTGATTTACATATATCGTTACATCGATGACATCTTTATGATATGGGCAGGATCAAAAATTGACCTTATCAATTTTTTGGAAAATTTACAATTCAACAATTACAATCTAAGCTTCACTTACAGTTTTGATAAAAAAAGTTACATTTTTAGATGTCGAAATCTTCATTGATGATGAGGGTTCCCTATGTTCCACACTATGCAGAAAGCCCTGCGCAGGCAATACAATTTTGCATGCTACTAGCTCCCACCCTACTACATTCATTAAAAGTATTCCATACAGTCCAATTCCTCAGGCTGAAACGCAATTGTACCTTAGACTCTGATTTTTACCGTCAATCGAAAGCTACAGTAAAACTTTCTTGAGAAAGGCATTTAACAGAATGAAGGATCAATCTAGAAATTCTCTTATATTCAAACAATCAAAGGTAAATAAATCCACAACTACCAGAAATGTAACTAAGTACAATAGACAACACCATAAAATTAGGGCGATATATAAAAGATTCTGGTATTTACTAACAGCAGATACAAAGATCCTAAAACATATTCAGCCCCACCCTGAAATTACTTTTAAGCAAGCTAAATCTTTGAGGGACAGTCTTGTCAGAAGTCATTACTCTATTAGAAGCTCTAAGAACCTGAAATCTACAGGTACTTATTCCTGTGGCAAATGTAACTTTTGCTCACACATCGTAGAAGGACCAAATATCCTCCTACCAAACAATTGTACATGGAGTCCTAAATTTAGGATGACATGTCAAACTATATGCGTTGTTTACTTAATGAAATGTAAATGCAATGCCTTTTATGTAGGCAAGACTAAGAGACCTTTTTTCCACAGAATCAGAGACCATGTTGCTTTAGTTAAAGCGAAAAAAAAAAATGGAAACACCCATTAGCAGACATATGGGCCTTTATCATCAATTTGATCTTCAATGTATGAAGTTTTTTGTGCTTGATCATGTTCCGGCCCATGAAAGGGGAGGTGACATTGACAAGAAACTTCTCCAAATTGAGACTAAATGGATATATTCCCTCCAAGCTACTCGCTATCCAGGCTTAAATGAAGGCATTAGTTACAGACCCTTTATGCTTCTTTTGCCCTTTCCCTTGATATCCCCTGTCCCCTTAGAATGTTTTCTCATCCTCCCCTCCTTTGCTCTCTTATGTATTGGACATACATACAAATGCTGGTATTACTCAGAAAAATTTAATATATTAATCACAGAATTTATTTATCTACACATTATTTATTCATACCAGGTTTCTGAAACAACCTCCTTGGCGCGCTAATATACATAGTATATTTTTTCTACATACTCAGAAAAAATCATATTTATCAATATGTCTTTGAACAAATGTCTTTTTTTTATAAATTAGGTGTATACTTATTTATTTCTTGTTATATTTGTTATTGTTTTGTTTATTCATACAATATGGAATTTTCTTTCTCTGTTGCACTTATTATACCTATTTGAACAATAAGAAGTGTATATGTGGGATATTTTGACTCTGCACAGTGGTGTCATTCCTTTTCCATCTCTTTCCATAACTTACATTGATGCGCCCTCTGGTGGCCGGTTCCTATATGGCGGGATGTGATGGTCACTTGCCCTACCAAGAGATCCCCCATACGGACGCCCGAGGCGTTCTCAGCGGATTCCTCCCCTCAACCAGGAGCGGGGGGAGTTGCTGGGGCACCGCCCTTTCTGGCCGAGTCATGCGGCCTTATTCCTGCCCTACTGTCTGTCAGATCACCACTCCATTGTGTCACATTGCACACATAGTCACTTCCCCCTGGCGGAAATGCTTTTCCGGTATGGGCGGAAGTGCAGGTGCACTCTCTGACAGACAGGGCGGATGTGCCCATTCCCTCTGGCCGGACCTTACGTCCGCATCCCGCCCCACACGCCCTGTGAGAGTATAAATAGCAGCTCAGTCTATGCAATCCTCAGTGTCATCCTGCACTGCCAGCACGCCAGATCATTATACATCTCTAGTAAAGGTAAAAGCTGATTTTTTTTTAATTGAAGGTTGGTGAAATTTGCCAGTACCTTTTTTCTGATCATTTTTACTTAGCCATTGCTTTCTTTCTTCTTAGGTATCTTTGCTATGTAGAAGGAATTGGACCCTATGTGCTTTTCTGCCTGAATGTATGTCAGTGGATAAGTCTATGGGAAAGATAAAATCTCCTTTTGGTTTTTCAAAATATATAGTCAGTTGCAGTACAGTTTTGCTTCACTGTATACCCAAGTCCTTTTCCTAAAGACTGATATTAAGATACCTCTTCACTTCTGGCGCGCTCGGCTTGACTATTTAATTTTTTGAGCGATTTATTGAATTTTTTGTGCTTTTTTTTTTTTTGTGTGCATTTTTCTACCTTTTGTAAGTATAACAAACAACAAGTTTTTTTATGTAAATATAAAATTATGAGTATTATTCACACTCTATATTCAAGTATCGATATATAATGTGTTCCCTCTTTTTGATTAGTTATACTAAGAGCTCCTATATTCCCTCTGTGGGAGATCCATTTTGGGTGGGGACCCTCGCCTTCAGGCCTGCGGCCTCTGACTATCAGCGGGTGTGGTCCTTTGGATCATTACACACTTACCATAACCTTCAGGATCTCATCTGCAGGTATGACACCATCTTTAGAGCCTGTGCACTGACTCATTTATCTCAATATCAAAGGAATCAATGGATGTTATTCATTTAAATTGTTATATTTTGTTTCTCATATATGTATATTTCATTTATAGTTCATATCCAAATCCCTGAAGAAGCCAACCCGGCGAAACCGGTCGGATTTGGAAATATTTTATTCATGTATGACTTTATGGATGTTATGTTTTTAACTTTATTCAGTCACATGTTTGTATGTACTAATAAAAATCAATAATTTTACATTTATATAAGCGTTCTTTGCTTTCTTTCTAAGGATATGGCTTATCATTCATATTATATTAGTGAGTACCTTAAAAATCCCATATCCTAGAATTTTCTAAACTTTTTCCTTTTTTTTAGGGATGTTGGTACTCCATTAAATTTGCTTATAGCCCCTCCCACTTTCTTTCAGCATCAGTAACAAATGGTAGCGAAGATACGGACGGCAGCAGGAGAGACAAAAGCGAGATATTGGCTGGAGACAGCACAATATTCTGGCAACCAGGAAGTGCAGAGACATGACTTAAATCAGGAAGTTCATGAAAGGAGCAAAGAATTCAAGGTTCAAGGCAAAAAGGATTCATGGCAGGATCATTCAAGGAATTGTCCAGGAAGCAGTGCAGCATTCCAGGTGGCTCAGCAAGCAGAGACATTTTCAAACATAGCAGAGGTCCCAGGTTCAAGTCCAGGTCCTGACTCTTCATTTATTTAGTTGTGTTATCATCAGCCAAACTGTAAGCAGACTTTGTGGTAACTTTTAGGCGAGCCACATATTGATAATGACTTTAATGACTAAAGCTGTTGGTGGAAATTCCTAGCTACTAAAGACGGTGCAGTATCTGTATTTCTGCCAGAGACCTGAGAAAAAAAATCAGCGGTTACAGGGGGGATCCTCCAACTATTGTCCAACCCACCTGGAACTGAGCTTCTCACTGGCAAGAACTGTGGTGTGGCATTGCAACGCGGAATCATCCTACATACTCCGCTCTTTAATCCCTCCTAATAGATTCTATTCTGACATGCAGCTAAAGCTCTAACTGCCAGAAGTGGACATCAGATGCCTAAGCTAAGCAAAAAAAGTGACAAAATCGTGGTAAAATTGCACAAATTTCCCCCCCCCCAGAATTTTACTGTAATTTTGACGTGATTTTGCCACGGTTTTGACTGGACTATATGCAGATACAAGAGGTCAGCCTCTTGCAGTCCTTGTACAGCAGAGTTTAGTTGGAAAGGAAGAAGCAGTACAAGTGCTGTTGATGTGCTAACAAGAAACAAGGAAAAAATCAGAGTGGCAGAGAGATGATCTCATCACTCTGCTACTTCTCCTTAGCTGTCCATTCACTGAGGGGGGCAGACTCATGATGACCTGCCCTAGGCTCAAAGAAATTTGATTTATGTTGGTTGCCAAAGTAATGATATATATATATATATATATATATATATATATATATATATATATGTATATATTTTAAATGGTGCATCCATCATTTTTTAATTAAGCACTTTAGCAGGCAATGTCTAAATTGATTCTGTCCTTAGATGCTATAACACCTGTTGATTATAGAAAGTATGTTCATATTACTTTGAGTTACAGCTATTTGCAGTTTAGCTGATTGAAAGTTCTTGTTTCTACCGAAAAGCCTTTCAGTCACTCATTGTTGCGTCAGGATTGTTCTTTATGTCTATGCAAATGCCATTATTATTACTCTTACATTTATATCCAGTGAATTGTTTCCATCTTGGTGTAGGAGTAGGGGATGATTGATTTTAACAAGTACGTGACTCCCATAAATGTGCTATAGAAGTTTATTCCTTACCTTACAGTTAAATGTTCATGTTGCAGTGTGCCGATTATTTTGCACAGCTGATACAAGTTTTTTTGGAAAAAAGAAATAAAATACTAAAATAATTTGCTTAAAACTGGAAAAGGCAGACATGCAATGATTGTGTCTGGCCTTTCTAAGACAGTTGCTGTAAACAGGTATTTTCCTTTCAACCTGCATGGTTATTCTGTGTTAGTGTATTTTTATTCCTTTCACCCACAACAGTAGGTGGCAGACAGTATCTTAGGCATTTTTTTTTTTTTGCCATTAATTGGCAAAAATGCTGGGGTATTGAAAATACCAACACAATGGAATACTATTGGTAATCTGAACTATAAGAATATCACAAAAGTCAACTTAGCTGGGTACTACTTAGTTTTTAACCTTTCTATAAATGTGGTAAAGATTTCCTATATGAAATGAACTGTAGATTAATTTTAGAAAAAAAAAAAAGCATTGGATCTCAGAAAGGCTAATATCTATGTAATATTATCATAAGCTAAAAAAAAGTGAAATCTATTTATTGAAACATCAGATGTCAGAGCAATGTTCAAACACCAGCTTATGTATCACTACCCCAGTAGGAACCACTGGCATGTTTGCCCAGGTCTTCCACACTTTTTTCCCCAGCCAGGCACAAGGTAGATTCACACAGCCAGATGCACACACACACTTCCTCTCTTTGTCATTAATGATCAGTCTAGGGGCTTTGTTTTTGTTGTTTGTTTTTTTTGGAGCAAACTCCTATGCAGTAGCAAACAGTTGGACAAGCTCTTCAGAACCCTAGCCAGTTTTCTCTTTGTTCAGATCCTCAGCTGACTATATAGCACACCAGAAGGGGTTAAAAGTACAATTCTATAGATCTTTTAGGTTGTCTGTACTCACAAAATGTCCAGGGACAGCTGGTAGCCTCTTTCCAACTTCCAAGTGACACTCTACACCAGTGATACCAGACCAGATCTTGAATAGATATCTCCTTCAGCCAGTATTCTCCAAAACCAGGGTCTCTCTCACTAACTTCAGGCCCTCAGGACCCCCACCTGAGGCCGCATGGCGCTAGTGCCAGGGGAGGTAGCAGCCTCTCCCCTGGCCAATGCAATCCTCTTCTAGGAAAAGCCAAGAGCCCATGTGCTCCTATAATACAAATAGAGGCACCCAGAATGCCTAGGGGCACCTCCCCTTGTAATTGGCCAGGACTGTATGAATATTTATGCGCCCATCTACACGGTTTGTGACTATTACCCAGAACTTTCCAAAGTTGCTTGGATACAAGGAAACATGAGCAACACTAGGGCACACTAAGCAGGATGCACTAGCCGATCAGAGCTCTCTGTTAAGCAGACAGCAATTGAATTTACCTAGCTGTCCCTCTGTTAAACAGAGAAACCAAAAACTATTTTACTCCTACCTAGAAGGGCACTACACTTATGTGCTCTCATTCTTCTGGCCAACCGGTTTAAAGTCCAATTGTGAATCATTGGGCATAAGTGGTTATGTGTTCAGGTGAGACATTGAAAGAAATCAATGCTACAATTGTTTAGCTGTCCAGGGAAATACATTTTTGTACAATAAGCGTATAACTGCCTTTATTTGGATTCATCTGTAAGTGTGCCCACAGACATTAGTGGAGCCTTCTCCAATGCCCAATAGCTGAACATTTGTATGGGATTTATCAATGGTCCAGGATTGATTCAGACCTGAGATCAGCCCCAATGCATGCACCCAGACCTTAGATCTTCTCTAATTTTTGCACTTTTAGACCTCAGATCAGCCCTAATTTATATATCTCCACACCTTAGATCAGCCCCAATTTCTACACCTTCAGGTTTCAGATCAGCCCCTAATTCTGCACTTTCAGACCTCAGATCAGTTTTAGTCACTGTACCGATTATCCCCAATTTCTACACCTTCACATCTCAGATCAGCCTCAATTACTGCATCCCCGGGCCTCAGATTGGCTCTAATATTTGCACTTTTAGACCTCAATTCCATGTACCTTTAGACCATAAATCAGCCTTAGACTGCCCTTAGATCATAGGTGGAATTACCTTCAGACCTCAGATCAGTCTCCATGCACACATGACAAAGATCAGCCCTTTAGGGATGTCATTTAATATAGTCTAGAACAGTGGTTCTCAACTCCGGTCCTTAGGACCAACTAACACGCCAGATTTTAAATATGACCTTGGGTAGATGCAGACTAGAATACTGCAATCACTGAGCAGCAAAATATATCCCCTGTGATGTATTTCAGTTATCTTGCAAACCTGGCCTGTTGGTGGGTCCCGAGGCCTGGAGTTGAGAACCACTGGTCTAGAAGTTCGTTGTTTGGTACACAAAACCTCCATCCTAAAAATATTTTAGGATCCCAGCTTATTTATAACATTTTAAGCCTTTGATCTGGCTATCACATTATTGTATTATTGGCCCCTGTGCCAGCCAGCCACCCACCACAGGGTGCCAGCCATCCAGCCACCCACCCCCACAGGGTGCCAGCCAGCCAGCCACCCACTACAGGGTACCAGCAAGCCAGCCATCCACCATAGGGTGCCAGACAGCCAGCCACCCACCACAGGGTGCCAGCCAGCTAGCCACCCACTGCAGGGTGCCAGCCAGCCAGCCACCCACCAGAGGGTGCCAGACAGCCACCCACAGGCCCTGTACCAGCAAGCCACAGGCACTGTACCAGCCAGCCGCCCATAGCCCCTGTGCCAGCCAGCCACCCACAGCCCCTGTGCCAGCCAGCCACCCACCACAGGGTGCCAGCCATCCAGCCACCCACCCCCACAGGGTGCCAGCCAGCCAGCCACCCACTACAGGGTACCAGCAAGCCAGCCATCCACCATAGGGTGCCAGACAGCCAGCCACCCACCACAGGGTGCCAGCCAGCTAGCCACCCACTGCAGGGTGCCAGCCAGCCAGCCACCCACCAGAGGGTGCCAGACAGCCAGCCACCCACCACAGCTTGCCAGACAGCCAGCCACCCACCACAGGGTGCCAGCAAGCCAGCCAGCCACCCACCCACCACCACAGGGTGCCAGACAGCCAGCCATCCACCACAGGGTGCCAGACAGCCAGCCACCCACCACAGGGTTCCAGCCAGCCAGCCATCCACCACAGGGTGCCAGCAAGCCAGCCACCCACCATAGGGTGCCAGACAGCCAGCCACCCACCACAGGGTGCCAGACAGCCAGCCATCCATCCATCCACCACAGGGTGCCAGCAAGCCAGCCACCCACCACAGGGTTCCAGACAGTCAGCCAGTCACCACAGGGTGCCAGCCAGCCAGCCATTAAACAAAAATTAACATGTTCAGTATCAGATTTGTGTCAATAATTTTCTTTATTTTTCCAAACGTAAAATGTACAAAATATCGGCCCATATTGGCCGATACCGATATGCGATGGCCAAAATATCGGTATCGGTATCGGCAACGAAAAACCGATATCGGTCGATCTCTACATTGCATGCCCAATTACTTGCATATAGGCTTTCAAGATGGGTACTGTTGTTTTTTTCAGTTCGGGTCCCTTAGATTTCAATGGGGTTCTTTATTCAGTTCCGAACTTTCGCAATGTTCAAAAATTCTGGTGCAAACCAAACAGAGTTGTTCGGCCCATCCCTAGTCCATAGCTATATGACCCCAAGGTTCTACAGGAACAGGTAATAGTGCAGCCCTGCAGGAGCTTGAATAGGAGAATTTGTCTGCGAGCCAGCCAGCCACCCACAGGCCCTGTACCAGCCAGCCACAGGCACTGTACCAGCCAGCCAGCCAGACAGCCACCCACAGGCCCTGTACCAGCCAGCCACCCACAGCCCCTGTGCCAGCCACCCACTCACCACAGGGAGCCAGCCAGCCACCCACAGGCCCTGTACCAGCAAGCCACAGGCACTGTACCAGCCAGCCGCCCATAGCCCCTGTGCCAGCCAGCCACCCACAGCCCCTGTGCCAGCCAGCCACCCACCACAGGGTGCCAGCCAGCCAGCCACCCACCCCCACAGGGTGCCAGCCAGCCAGCCACCCACTACAGGGTACCAGCAAGCCAGCCATCCACCATAGGGTGCCAGACAGCCAGCCACCCACCACAGGGTGCCAGCCAGCTAGCCACCCACTGCAGGGTGCCAGCCAGCCAGCCACCCACCAGAGGGTGCCAGACAGCCAGCCACCCACCACAGCTTGCCAGACAGCCAGCCACCCACCACAGGGTGCCAGCAAGCCAGCCAGCCACCCACCCACCACCACAGGGTGCCAGACAGCCAGCCATCCACCACAGGGTGCCAGACAGCCAGCCACCCACCACAGGGTTCCAGCCAGCCAGCCATCCACCACAGGGTGCCAGCAAGCCAGCCACCCACCATAGGGTGCCAGACAGCCAGCCACCCACCACAGGGTGCCAGACAGCCAGCCATCCATCCATCCACCACAGGGTGCCAGCAAGCCAGCCACCCACCACAGGGTTCCAGACAGTCAGCCAGTCACCACAGGGTGCCAGCCAGCCAGCCATTAAACAAAAATTAACATGTTCAGTATCAGATTTGTGTCAATAATTTTCTTTATTTTTCCAAACGTAAAATGTACAAAATATCGGCCCTTATTGGCCGATACCGATATGCGATGGCCAAAATATCGGTATCGGTATCGGCAACGAAAAACCGATATCGGTCGATCTCTACATTGCATGCCCAATTACTTGTATATAGGCTTTCAAGATGGGTACTGTTGTTTTTTTCAGTTCGGGTCCCTTAGATTTCAATGGGGTTCTTTATTCAGTTCCGAACTTTCGCAATGTTCAAAAATTCTGGTGCAAACCAAACAGAGTTGTTCGGCCCATCCCTAGTCCATAGCTATATGACCCCAAGGTTCTACAGGAACAGGGAATAGTGCAGCCCTGCAGGAGCTTGAATAGGAGAATTTGTCTGTACACAAATCAGACAGGCTTTAACATATGTTTTTCATATTTTTGCAGAGTGCATGCAATCAGAGAAGGAGAGAAAGACAATGGTTATAAGGACCTCAGGGTTTCTGGAAGTCTTAGAATCATGGGCTCAGCATAGGGCTCATGGGCTCAGCAAGTTTTGTGTGTATTTTCACAGATACAAAGCTTTTGCCTGAAGGCAGAAGTGTGGGACAGGACTTGAGAAGGAATGATGAACTCTGGCTCAATAGAAATTTCATAATCTTGTGTGTCAAATTAATATGAAAGAGCATCTGCATAAGAATTATCTTCCCTCTGGTTTAACCACTTGACCTCTGGAAGGTTTTAACCCCTTCATGACCAGGGCATTGTTTTGCTTTTTAGTACTGTTCTATTTTAACTGGAAAATGCATGGTCATGCAACAATGTACGCAAATGAAATTAATATAATTTTTTCACACATATAGAGCTTTCTTTTGGTGGTATTTGATTACCACTGGGTTTTATATTTTTTATTATATAATGAAAAAATATTTAACATTTTGAAATAAATACAGTTTCTTCTTTCTGTAAAAAACCTAGCCAATAAAAAATAAAAATAAAAATCGAATTTCTTTGGTAAAAAAAAAAAAAAATCCAATAGGTGTATATTAATTGGTTTGTGCAAATGTTATAGAGTCTACGAACTATGGTATATACAGTATATTGGGATTTATGCAGCTATAGACGCTACTGTAATGGCTTTGATCAGCGAACAATAGTGGGACTGTGATAGGGTGGTGGGCAATCCGGCGCTAATAAACACTATCTGGGAGGGTCATTAACTGACACTGATATCGCTAGTGACAATAATACAGTGCTCAGTGATAATAATGTACACTGACACTGTACTAATGACACTAGCTGGGAAGGGGTTAACATCTAGGGACAACCAAGGGGCTAACTGTGTGTAATGTGTGCTGCTTTTATTTTCTGATCTGGCTGTTTTTTTCTCCCTGCTTTTCAGAGAGAAGAAACAACCAGATCGCTGTTCCAATGTACACAGAGTACTTTGTGTTTATAAAAACTGAACTCTGTGTGTGATTGGACACAGCCGATCAAAAGGCTGAAATTATCTGCCAAACCCATGCTATGTCTAATCACAGCACGGGTTGGCAGGGGGTGCGAGCATGTGTGCCCCAAACCCAGAAGAAGGCCGCTCACGTACATGTATGTGACTGTACCTGTACCTGCCTCCTGCTCACAGTATTTTTACTGTGAGCGGTCCACAGGTCTGAATAGGGTTCCAGTGATGTTGGCTCTAGCCTTTTAAGACAGCACTCCCTCTGTGATTGGCTGGAAGCTTGTGGCCTCGCACAAAGAGAAAGACCCAGGTCTGCAGCATGGAACAAGTAAATGTGACAGAAGAGATATAGTGCATAAAATGAAATATTACATCATTGGAGCTACCCCCATAACACCATTAAATTACACAAACTCCCCAATCCTCCTGAGATGCAATACCCAACAGGAACCTGGTATATACAGTATATATTGTGTATATATATATATATATATATATATATATATATATATATATATATATATATATACAGTATCTCACGAAAGTGAGCACACACCTCATATTTTTGTAAATATTTTATTATAGACTGTGTCTCGGTGGAAGGATTGAAGAGTTTAAGTGCATCTGGAAGGATTCCCATTAGAGACTCTCTTATCCAACTTACATTTGGATTGTTTTTTGGGACTTTCTTCTTTTGTTTGATATTTGAAACATTGCTTTTCATTTACTGCACTCCACCTTTTCAGGAATATTTTTATGATCACTTTATTCTATTGATTTAGCTTATCACTGATTAGCACTCATTTTGATTCATTTATTAGATTTTTTCAAATCTGGTTTATCAATTGCACAACTTTGTTTGAGGTATATATTTAGTGCACATAATAGGTTGAGCGCAGCTCTGTTATATCTGGTATAATTTATTTTGCAATCTTCAAGCCTAGGCCATCTTTATGTAGAGCAACAATTCTTTTTTTCAGATCCTCAGAGTTATTTGCCATGAGGTGCCATGTTGAACTTCCAGTGACCAGTATGAGAGAGTGAGAGCGATAACACCAAATTTAACACACCTGCTCTCCATTCATACCTGAGACCTTGTCAGTGGCGTAGCGTGGGTTGTCAGCACCCGGGGCAAGGTAAGTCATTTGCGCCCCCTAACCCGGGGATTAGCACTCCCTTCCAGTAGTATAGTAGTTCGGACCTACTTGATTCCTACACTGACATTCCTGACCCCTGCGCTGACCTACCTGACCCATACACTGACCTACCTACACTGACCTACCTGACCGCTACACTAACCTACCTACACTGACCCCTACACTAACCTACCTGCCCCCTACACAAACCTAACTGAACCCTACACTAACCTACCTGAACCCTACACTAACCTACCTGACCATTACACTGACTTACCTGACCCCTACACTAACCTACCTGACCCCTACACTAACCTACCTGATCCCTACACCGACCTATCTACGCTGACTTACCTACACTGACTCCTACACTAACCTACCTGACCCCCTACACTGACCTACCTACACTGACCTATCTGACCCCTACATCAACCTACCTGATGCCTAAAATGACCACTACACTAACCTACCTGACCCCTACACTAACCTACCTGACCCCTAAACTAACCTACCTGACCCCTACACTAACCTACCTGGCACCTACACTAACCTACCTGGCCCCTACACTGACCCATACACTAACCTACCTGCCCCATACACTAACCTACCTGCCCCATACACTAACCTACCTGACCCATACACTAACCTACCTGACCCATACACTAACTTACCTGACCCATACACTAACCTACCTGACCCATACACTAACCTACCTGACCCATACCCTTACCTACCTGACCCATACACTAACCTACCTGACCCCTACACTAACCTACCTGACCCATGCACTAACCTACCTGACCCATACACTAACCTACCTGGCACCTACACTAACCTACCTGACCCCTACACTGACCTACCTGACCCCTACACTAACCTACCTGACCCATGCACTAACCTACCTGACCCATGCACTAAACTACCTGACCCATACACTAACCTACCTGACCCCTACACTAACCTACTTGACCCCTACACTAACCTACCTGGCACCTACACTAACCTACCTGACCCCTACACTGACCCATACACTAACCTACCTGCCCCATACACTAACCTACCTGACCCATACACGAACCTACCTGACACATACACTGACCTACCTTACCCATACACTAACCTACCTGACCCATACACTGACCTACCTGACCAATACACTGACATACCTTACCCATACACTAACCTACCTGACCCATACACTGACCTACCTGACCCATACACTGACATACCTTACCCATACACTGACCTACCTGACCCATACACTAACCTACCTGACCCGTACACTAACCTACCTGACCCATACACTAACCTACCTGACCCCTACACTAACCTACCTGGCACCTACACTAACCTACATGGCACCTACACTGACCCATACACTAACCTACCTGCCCCATACACTAACCTACCTGACCCATACACTAACCTACCTGACACATACACTGACCTACCTGACCCATACACTAACCTACCTGACCAATGCACTAACCTACCTGACCCATACACTGACCTCCCTGACCCATACACTAACCTACCTGACCCCTACACTAACCTACCTGACCCCTACACTGACCTACCTGACCCCTACACTAACCTACCTGACCCATGCACTAACCTACCTGACCCCTACACTAACCTACCTGACCCCTACACTAACCTACCTGGCACCTACACTAACCTACCTGACCCATACACTAACCTACCTGCCCCATACACTAACCTACCTGACCCATACACTAACCTACCTGACACATACACTGACCTACCTGACCCATACATTAACCTACCTGACCCATACACTGACCTACCTGACCCCTACACTGACGTACCTTACCCATACACTAACCTACCTGACCCATACACTGACCTACCTCACCCATACACTGACATACCTTACCCATACACTAACCTACCTGACCCCTACACTGACCTACCTGTCCCCTACACTAACCTACCTGGCACCTACACTGACCCATACACTAACCTACCTGCCCCATACACTAACCTACCTGACCCATACACTAACCTACCTGCCCCATACACTAACCTACCTGCCCCATGCACTTACCTACCTGACCCATACACTAACCTACCTGACACATACACTGACCTACCTGACCCATACACTGACATACCTTACCCATAAACTAACCTACCTGACCCATACACTAACCTACCTGACCCATACACTGACCTACCTGACCTATACACTGACATACCTTACCCATACACTAACCTACCTGACCCATACACTGACCTACCTGACCCATACACTGACATACCTTACACACCTACTTTCTGCACTACTCACCCCCCATCCTCCACACACAGTACGATGCAGATGGTGAATCCATCATTCTCCTTACCTCTCTACTGCCTCATCGTCTATTTTATCACAGCTCTCCCCAGCAGCGGGCGGGCAGTATTGTAGGAGCCCCCACCATCCAGCCACTCGTTGGTATCCCTGCCACCGGGAGGTCAGATAGCAGCCAATGCACCTCTCCCATGGCCATAACTGCTCCGAGCACTGCCCCTCCCCTCCGCTGTTTCACAGCCCGCGCCAGAGGGACAGACTGGACCAAAGGAGCCCTGGGGCAGGGGGAGCTGGAATAGGGTGCCGCTGAGAGGAATGCCCTAATGCCTCACCGGAGGTGTAGGGGTCTGGGGGAGGCAACAAGCTGCAGCACAGACCCTCGGGATGGGAAGGGAATAATTTTGCGCCCCCTAAATGTTGCGCCCGGTGCGAGATGACTGGCTGCACCCCCCACGCTATGCCACTGGACCTTGTAACACTAATGAGTCACAGGGCACCGGGGAGGGAAAATGGCTAATTGGGCCTAATTTGGACATTTTCACTTAGGGGTGTAATCACTTTTGTTGCCAGTGGTTAAGACATTAATGGCTGTGTGTTGACACATACACTGACCTACCTTACCCATACACTAACCTACCTGACCCATACACTGACCTACCTGACCCATACACTGACATACCTTACCCATACACTGACCTACCTGACCCATACACTAACCTACCTGACCCGTACACTAACCTACCTGACCCATACACTAACCTACCTGACCCCTACACTAACCTACCTGGCACCTACACTAACCTACATGGCACCTACACTGACCCATACACTAACCTACCTGCCCCATACACTAACCTACCTGACCCATACACTAACCTACCTGACACATACACTGACCTACCTGACCCATACACTAACCTACCTGACCAATGCACTAACCTACCTGACCCATACACTGACCTACCTGACCCATACACTAACCTACCTGACCCCTACACTAACCTACCTGACCCCTACACTGACCTACCTGACCCCTACACTAACCTACCTGACCCATGCACTAACCTACCTGACCCATACACTAACCTACCTGACCCCTACACTAACCTACCTGACCCCTACACTAACCTACCTGGCACCTACACTAACCTACCTGACCCATACACTAACCTACCTGCCCCATACACTAACCTACCTGACCCATACACTAACCTACCTGACACATACACTGACCTACCTGACCCATACACTAACCTACCTGACCCATACACTGACCTACCTGACCCCTACACTGACATACCTTACCCATACACTAACCTACCTGACCCATACACTGACCTACCTCACCCATACACTGACATACCTTACCCATACACTAACCTACCTGACCCCTACACTAACCTACCTGTCCCCTACACTAACCTACCTGGCACCTACACTGACCCATACACTAACCTACCTGCCCCATACACTAACTTACCTGACCCATACACTAACCTACCTGCCCCATACACTAACCTACCTGCCCCATGCACTTACCTACCTGACCCATACACTAACCTACCTGACACATACACTGACCTACCTGACCCATACACTGACATACCTTACCCATAAACTAACCTACCTGACCCATACACTAACCTACCTGACCCATACACTGACCTACCTGACCCATACACTGACATACCTTACCCATACACTAACCTACCTGACCCATACACTGACCTACCTGACCCATACACTGACATACCTTACACACCTACTTCCTGCACTACTCACCCCCCATCCTCCACACACAGTACGATGCAGATGGTGAATCCATCATTCTCCTTACCTCTCTACTGCCTCATCGTCTATTTTAGCACAGCTCTCCCCAGCAGCGGGCAGGCAGTATTGTAGGAGCCCCCACCATCCAGCCACTCGTTGGTATCCCTGCCACCGGGAGGTCAGATAGCAGCCAATGCACCTCTCCCATGGCCATAACTGCTCCGAGCACTGCCCCTCCCCTCCGCTGTTTCACAGCCCGCGCCAGAGGGACAGACTGGACCAAAGGAGCCCTGGGGCAGGGGGAGCTGGAATAGGGTGCCGCTGAGAGGAATGCCCTAATGCCTCACCGGAGGTGTAGGGGTCTGGGGGAGGCAACAAGCTGCAGCACAGACCCTCGGGATGGCAAGGGAATAATTTTGCGCCCCCTAAATGTTGCGCCCGGTGCGAGATGACTGGCTGCACCCCCCACGCTACGCCACTGGACCTTGTAACACTAATGAGTCACATGGCACCGGGGAGGGAAAATGGCTAATTGGGCCTAATTTGGACATTTTCACTTAGGGGTGTAATCACTTTTGTTGCCAGTGGTTAAGACATTAATGGCTGTGTGTTGAGATTTTTTGAGGGGACAACAAATTTACACTGTTATACAAGCTGTACACTCACTACTTTACATTGTAGCAAAGTGTCATTTCTTCAGTGTTGTCACATGAAAAGATATAATAAAATATTTACAAAAATGTAAGGGGTGTACTCACTATTGTGAGATACTGTATATGTATATATATATATATATATATATATATATATATATATATATATATACTGTATATATATATATATATAGGGATGAGCTTTGAGTTCGAGTCGAGACTAAGTTCGACTCGAACATCGGTCGTTCGATTGTTCGTCAAATGACGAACAAATGTGCTTCTTCGTGGGAAATTCGAGATTCCTATAATGCACTGCACGCGAGCTGCCCGTGCAGCACGTTATGTGATTGGCCAAAGCATGCATCCTGACCCTAATGCTTTGGCCAATCAAATGATATCTGACATGATTGGACAAAAGGCAGGCTGCCTTTAGCCAATCATGGCTCAGGGGCCAAGTACATGCCCCACACTACATGAAGGCTGCCCGCGCAGCCACGGCGTGTAGTGTGATTGTGCGGGTGAGGAGACAGGGAGACGGAGGTGTGTGAGGCAGGGAGAGAGTATCTTTTTTTGGAGTTTGTCAGACAGTGCAGAGAGACATTTCTAGCAGTGTAGGGAGGGCCAGAAACGTGTTTCAGGCAGGGAGAGATTTGTTTCTTTACATTTTGTCAGACAGTGCAGCACCAGTGAGTGATTCATTCCTAGCAGTGTAGGGACTCGGGAGGGCCAGGAACATGTTTCAGGCAGGGAGAGATTTGTTTCTTTATATCATATCAGTGAGAGTATTGTTCATGGTCACTTGGGTACATCCTATAAGCATCACATATCTTCTATAGGATTATAGATTACATCAGATATTAGTGAGAGTATTGTTCATCGGTCACTTGGGTACATCCTATAAGCATCACAGATCTCTTATAGGATTATAGATTACATCAGATATCAGTGAGAGTATTGTTCATCGGTCACTTGGGTACATCCTATAAGCAGCACAGATCTTCTATAGGATTATAGATTACATCAGATATCAGTAAGAGCATTGTTCATCGGTCACTTGGGTACATCCTATAAGCAGCAGAGATCATCTATAGGGCTATCGATTACATCATATCAGTGAGAGTATTGTTAATCGGTCACTTGCGTACATCTATAACCACCACAGCTCATCTATAGGGCTATCAATTACATCATATCAGGTCATTGAGTATCTATTGATCAATTGCGTATACCCTATATTGATCTGTATCAACATCATGTCCGAAAAGGCCGACAAGGAGAGGCCGACGCTCACAGGACACGAAAAGAGGGCAAGCAGCCTCTGTGTCCATTGGGAAAAGTGGTGGTCACAGTCGGTGGTCACGCCCGTCTTTTTTTTTCCGGTGCTGCCTGTGCTATTCAGCCACAACATGTGGAAGAGTTGGTGGAGTGGATCAATAAGCCATCCTCATCCTCATCCTCCTCGTCCTCTGACACCCATGCTCACAGTAGTTTGCCTTCCACCGCAGCTGCCAAAGTGACCCGTTCCACAGGCTCCTTCTCCACAGCTACTCCTTCTGTCGCCTCACCATCATGCACAGAGGAGTCACCTGAACTATTCGATCATAATGTCAGTGACATGCTGCTGGAGGATGCGTAGCAATTTAAAGCTGTGATGCTCGGTCAGCTCTGCGTGTGTCTCTGTTGCAAGGGCAACAGGGACGCTATGTGCAGAGCTGGCTATGTCATGCGGCTCTCGCGTTGTTAGAAAAAAAAGAGATAAGCGAGAGCCGCTCAGTCAGCCATATGTTCTAGCGCCCGTTAATTTAATGGGCTTAATGTCTAGGTCTAGTAAAGATATAAAACTTTAATTTTTTGTGAAGACTCAACAACAAGTCGGACACAATCATGAAGTGAAACTAAATTTATTGGATATTTCAAACTTTTTTAACAAATAAAAAACTGAAAAATTGGGCGTGCAAAATTATTTAGCCCCCTTAAGTTAATACTTTGTAGCGCCACCTTTTGCTGCGATTACAGCTGTAAGTCGCTTGGGGTATGTCTCTATCAGTTTTGCACATCAAGAGACTGAAATTTTTGCCCATTCCTCCTTGCAAAACAGCTCGAGCTCAGTGAGGTTGTATGGAGAGCGTTTGTGAACAGCAGTTTTCAGTTCTTTCCACAGATTCTCGATTGGATTCAGGTCTGGACTTTGACTTGGCCATTCTAACACCTGGATATGTTTATTTGTGAACCATTCCATTGTAGATTTTGCTTTATGTTTTGGATCATTGTCTTGTTGGAAGACAAATCTCCGTCCCAGTCTCAGGTCTTTTGCAGACTCCATCAGATTTTCTTCCAGAATGGTCCTGTATTTGGCTCCATCCATCTTCCCATCAATTTTAACCATCTTCCCTGTCCCTGCTGAAGAAAAGCAGGCCCAAACCATGATGCTGCCACCACCATGTTTGACAGTGGGGATGGTTTGTTCAGGGTGAAGAGCTGTGTTGCTTTTACGCCAAACATAACGTTTTGCATTGTTGCCAAAAAGTTTGATTTTTTTTAGAACTCACTCACCAAAGAGCCCCAGTTTTCACTCCAAACACCCAATAGAGACATTTATATCTCACTCCCTCACCACCCCCACCATTAAATCTTTGAAAACTGACCTTTCGGTCATTAATTTGTCTGATTATGATTTATCTTCTGATGAAATTGAGGTCCTCTCTAAAGGCCTCAGTTTCTGCCCAAATACTGCTCTTAACAAATTTGATTTCATTAAAGATCTCCATTTATTTGCTCGAAAGTTGAACTTCAGGGCCATTTTTGACAAGGAAAATGTTTCAGACATTCCTAGGACCAAAAAAGATCCCATTCTAGATACACTAATATCATTATTGGAAGAAAATGATGATCTTATTGACAGAATAGATATGCCATCACTCCTAGCGGGTATTGATTCCAAACAACCAAATCCTGGTCTAAAAACAGGGTCCCTGAGAAAGAAATCGGACAAATTCCCCAATCCTATTAATACCAACATCTCCGCCTTTGTGAAGCTTGTAACAAAAGAAGTCGAAAAAATAAAAATTCGGCCTTCAAAAACACCTAATATTACAGCCAACCAAAGATTGGCTATTACCAAATTAACACAAAATCACTCTATTACTATAAAACAGGCCGACAAAGGCGGAAATGTTGTGATTATGAACAATTCCCAGTATACAGCTATGTGTTATAAAATTCTCAAAAATCAAAATTGGTATCGTAAAATCACAGCCAATATCGTCTTAAAATACCAACAAGAATTCTATCAATTAATTGATACAGCCTATTTAAACAATGTGATTCCTAAACATACATGGGAATTTATCCGTACATCATTCCCCATCACTCCAACCTTTTATTCGCTCCCTAAAATTCATAAAAATGCCACTGATCCACCAGGGAGACCAATTATATCAGGTCGGGGCTCGATCTCCGATAGCGCCAGTAAGCTAGTAGATACCTTCCTCAAACCCTTAGTAACAGCCCTACCCTCACACATCCGGGACACGATACATTTTCTGCAGCGCATTGAGAATGTATTTGTCCCAGAGGATTGCCTACTTGTCACCATTGACGTCGAGGCACTGTACAGCTCTATCCCCCATGACCGGGGGATAGCAGCTGTGCAACATGCAATAACATCTAGCCACAACCTCGACGCCTATGGTGAATTCATCCTGTCTGTTTTACAGTTTATTTTACATCATAATGTATTTACTTTCAATGGCTCCCACTACCTCCAGATACAGGGCGTAGCGATGGGCACTTGTTGTGCCCCATCCTACGCCAACCTGTATCTGGGGGAGTGGGAGAAATATTTCCTTACCAGTGAGACTAATTCTATGTATACGGACCACATCGTTATGTGGTTACGATACATAGATGATGTCTTTATGATCTGGCAGGGACCACCTGAACTTCTTACCCATTGCATAGACAGGATGAACAGGAATGATTTTAATTTAACATTCACAGTAAGTTTCAGCAAGGATGTGATTACATTCTTGGACGTGGAAGTCAAGAGAGGGGAGGATGGTGTTCTCCGCAGTGGCCTTTTTCGGAAGCCCACTGCTGGAAACACCATCCTCCATGCATCCAGTTTTCACCCCCAGTCTCTTGTACATTCCATACCATATGGTGAACATTCCATACCATATGGTGAATATTTAAGAGCTAGACGTAATTGTACAGACTTGGAAAGCAGCGGATGATTTGAGGACCAGACTCCTTGCGAGAGGATACACGAAAACAATTTTAAAAAAAGCCTATAAAAAAGCTGTTTCCAGCGACAGAGGCAAATTATTATCTCCTAAAGAAAACAAACAGGAAGATTCAGTCCTTAGAATAATAACAACATACTCAGAACAATATCCAACTATCAAAAAAATAGTATCAAAATACTGGCACGTGCTGGCCATGGATCCTACACTTGGCAGACACGTCCCAGAACACCCACACTTTACTTATAGGAAGGTACCGGCGCTAAAGGACAAACTAGTCCAGAGCGAATTTAAAGATGAAAAGAGACAAGATCCTTGCAAATATAGGGGGACCTATATGTGCGGCAGCTGCAGATATTGCAAATATATGCTGACTTAAAAAAATCCAATCTTGCCGAATGGCCAAACATTCAGGCCCAAGCACTTTGCCAACTGCCGCACTCACGGAGTGGTATATTTACTACTCTGTGAGTGCGGCTGCTTTTATGTCGGCAAGACAAAATTAGAATTTTTTAAACGTGCCAACAGACACATTAGAAGCATTGAGACATGTGACCCAGACTTGCCCCTTGGGCGACATGCAGGACTTGTTCACCAAAGAAAATGTCCAAAAATCAGATTTCTCATCCTAGATAGAATCCACCCTAGCTCCAGAGGGGGAGACTGGAACAAGGTTCTCTTGCAAATGGAGCTAGGGTGGATATATCTTCTCAGGGCCACTGAACCCCCAGGATTGAATGAAATGATATCCTTTAAACCTTTTTTAGAAGGTTTTACTTCAGGAGGAATGGAAAGATAGAATTCTTTTCAATTTTTCCTCCTTTAAATGATCCCATTCTTTTCTAATTAAAAAAACAATTTTCCTTTGCAGATCGTTAACAGTAAAGGTCTGCAACAATGTCATATTAACATTCAAGACCACAGATATATATATATATATATATGATACATGCAGGCAGGCTCTGATTCCTTTATCCCTTTTTCTTTTTTCCTTTTCTTTTCTTTTGTTCCCAATCTCCCAGCAGATGCCTATATGTCTCCCTGAACCACCTCTAGGCTATAGGAAATGCTTTTCTTCCACTGGCAAGCAAATTGATATATATTAAAGGTTAAATGATCTCGCAATGAGCCACAAGGGGGCGTTCACTTAGAAAATCCTTTCTGGATTTTATCCCCATACATTTTTCCTTTTTGCTCCATTCCTCTTTATTTGTTGAATGATATTTTGTCAAGAAAACAGAGAAAGAACCTCATAATTTATATACACCTCATTTAAATTTCTCTTTGCCCACAGCCAGACGAAACAATGGGTAAATGTATGGCCATCCAGCTCGCTCCAGGTAAATAGCCCGGCACGGTAAGCGGCCGCCACCTAGTGGCGAGCCGCAACATGAGTCCTCGGCTCTGCACCAATCTCGCGAATTGCGAGACGTCCAGACGATGACTCACACTATGCCCCGCCTGCGTTCCACGCGAGCGGGTCATGTGACGTGCCGGTGGTGCGCAGGAGCCGACCGCACTTCCGCCATGCCCGACAGCCGAGCAGTGGATGAGGAGAGCGCCCGGCCCCCCCACACCAGGGACCCCACCAGGCAATCAACGGAAGGAAAACGCAAATCAATCCAGCTAAGTAAACACAGCTGTGAAGTCAATTTGACTTCACATTTAAACCCCCGAATAATAGCAGTGAGCCTATTGCTCGCTTGCTGTGAACACCGAGGGTTGTTTGTCTGGCATGATCCAGGCCGTTTACCATCTGAACAAGGTAACTGGTATACTCCATTTTTACACTTAAAAAAAACCCCTTTTTTTACCTTCTATCCTTGTGTTTTGGAGGTGACTATCTTATACTATTGGCTATACTAAAATGAAGAGATATAAATCAAATAACTTTCAGAATGTGGTATAGAGAATAACTTGCTCTGTAAGACCAAGTAAATTTACCCCTCCTTTTACCCTTTTTTTGTTTTGAAGCTTTGGAGAAATATGAAACCTTATGCCTCCAAATATAATATGTACATTCTAGCAAGAATGTTTAAATCCTTTTTTTATGCCTTTATGCATTATCCACTCTCTTTTTCTAAAGAAATAGCCACCTCCAATCACTGGATTTTTGAAGTTACTTGTTCCTTACAATTTCACATTTCCTCCTTCCAGCTGATCAGCCACTAATTTGGGATCCAGCTATCCTTACCTGGTGCTTCCTGAGAGCCACCCATGAGAGAATGGCATAATCTTTTCCTTCACAACATATGTGTATGAGGTCTGAGTACCCCATTTTTATGTTGTGATTCAGCCAGAGTGCAGGTTCGGAGGAGCATAGACAGCATCTGATTTTAATACATCCCGGCAGGTATATAGTGCCATTCATCACTGCATAGAATGTAAGTTACAATTCTTCTTTATCTTGAGGAAATGTCTTGTTCTACTAATTATTGTAATGTATACATGACTGCATTATTGTTATATTTGACTGATGTCTACCTAATTAATTATCTACAGACCACCACCCAGGGTCTCGTCTCCCCCCTGAAGAAGGAGTAATTGTTTAGCTCCGAAACTAGTCGGGTTTTGAGCCTTCACCCTGTACTTGCGTGGTCACTTCCTAAATGCACATGTGATGTATCTTACTTTACTTGCTTTTTATGCATATCTATGAAATTGTAATTTTTCAATAAAATTTATATTTTTTAAAAAAAATTTGTGTACATGTGAGTGCCTAAAAAGTCCCACCAATAGGGGAAAACTTCTTCTTGAAAAGTTTGATTTTGGTTTCATCTGACCAGAGCACCTTCTTCCACATGTTTGGTGTGTCTCCCAGGTGGCTTGTGGCAAACTTTAAACAACACTTTTTATGGATATCTTTAAGAAATGGCTTTCTTCTTGCCACTCTTCCATAAAGGCCAGATTTTTGCAGTATACAACTGATTGTTGTCCTATGGACAGAGTCTCCCACCTCAGCTGTAGATCTCTGCAGTTCATCCAGAGTGATCATGGGCCTCTTGGCTGCATCTCTTCTCCTTGTATGAGCTGAAAGTTTAGAGGGACAGCCAGGTCTTCGTAGATTTGCAGTGGTCTGATACTCCTTCCATTTCAATGTTATCGCTTGCACAGTGCTCCTTGGGATGTTTAAAGCTTGGGAAATCTTTTTGTATCCAAATCCAGCTTTAAACTTCTCCACAACAGTATCTCGGACCTGCCTGGTGTGTTCCTTGTTCTTCATGATGCTCTCTGCGCTTTAAACAGACCTCTGAGACTATCACATTGCAGGTGCATTTATACGGAGACTTGATTACGCACAGGTGGATTCTATTTATCATCATTCGTCATTTAGGTCAACATACGATCATTCAGAGATCCTCACTTAACTTCTGGGGAGAGTTTGCTGCACTGAAAGTAAAGGGGCTGAATAATTTTGCACGCCCAATTTTTCAGTTTTTTATTTGTTAAAAAAGTTTGAAATATCCAATAAATTTCGTTCCACTTCATGATTGTGTCCCACTTGTTGATTCTTCACAAAAAATTACAGTTTTATATCTTTATGTTTGAAGCCTGAAAAATGGCAAAAGGTTGAAAAGTTCAAGGGGGCCGAATACTTTCGCAAGGCACTGTATATAAAATCAGTGTGGCAGCCGATGAGTTTACCTGCAAGGCAAACTGGTTAACAATAGAATGAAATACAAACAAAGTGCAGTAAAAGTGCAGTAGGAAGAGTAGAAGAACAGAAAAAGAACTCAAACGACAACTATTTTTGGCTTTTTTATGTTATATTTATTTTGTTTTTTTTGTAACTTTTATATTTTTTTTTGCTTTTTTTACACTTTTTAAAATTTCTTTGTATTTTTTTTTTTTTTTTACACTTTTTTTCTTCAACTTGAACTTTCCAGTTTAGGGTCTCTCAAAATATCGATAGCCATCGAACATCTTTCGAAACCATGTGTTAGTGTGCCCTACACTGTGTCGTGCTGTACCCTACGCTAATACTCTACTAGTGTGTGGTAGCGACGGAAACAGTCCCCGATGCAGAGACCAGGTTGGTCAGGACATTCAGGACAATAAAAAGGGTGTCACACATAAATCCGCGCCTGCTACAGACACGACATCTTCTTTGGGGGTTTCTTCTGGTAGGGGTACGCGGGAGGACTTGTGGAAAGTGCCTCTCATGCAGCCGGCTCACTGCATCTGGAAGGGGAAGTTGGGCAGGAGCACCTCCTCGATACAGGTAGGCTCCGATGATCTCTTCCTGGAATTCTAGGAAGGATCCAGTTCGCCCTGACGCTCTGTATAGTACAAAGGCGTTCAGCATAGCCAATTGGAATAAATAAACAGACACTTTTTTGTACCAGCGTCTGGCTTTATGGGCAACTAAGTACGGCGCCAAAAGCTAATCGTTACGGTCCACCCCTCTCATATTAAGGTTATATTCGTGGACACAGAGGGGTTTCTCCAAAACGCCAGTTGCCATAGTAATTTGGATTGTCATGTCTGCATGAAGGGAGGACAGAATGAAAACATTCCGTATATCCCTCCACTTCACTGTAAGCAATTTGTCCGTTTTCAAGCAGGCTCTCTCCCCCCGACTAAGATGGGAATCTACAAGCCGTTGGGGGAAGCCCCTTCAATTAGGTCGCACGGTGCCACATGTGCCAATTTGTAATTCGAGCAATGGACTAAAAAGTGGCACGCTTGAATAAAAATTGTCCACGTACAAATGGTACCCCTTTCCGAATAAGGGTGACCCAAACTATCTTGCCACTGCTACCTATGTAGTCTGGGCAGTTGGGGAGCTCCACAGTTCTATCTTTCCCTCGTAAACCCCTAAACTAACTGTATAGCCTGTGGCCTTGTCACAGAGCTTATACAGCTTGACCCCGTATCTGGCACGCTTGCTGGGGAGATACTGTTTCATAGCAAGGCGGCCAGTAAACTTAACAAGGGATTAATCAACGTAGACAACTTGTTGGGGGGTAAACAAGGCTGCAAACCGCTGAAGTGGTTTATGAGGGGCCGAATTTTGTGGAGCCGGTCATATTCAGGGTCTCCCCGAGGACGACAGATTTCATTGTCGTTGAAAACCATAAACAGCAGAAGTTGCTCGTATCTCGCCCTGGACATGGAAGCAGAGTACACGCGCATATGGTGAATTGGGTTAGTGGACCAATATAACCGAAACTCACTCTTTTTGGTTATGCCTATGTTGAGGGAAATGCCCAGAAATGTTTTAAACTCGGAAATCGTTATAGGTTTCTAGCCGAATTGTCTGGCAAGGGGCGATTTGGGTTGGCGGCGATTAATTGACCAGCGTATAAATTGCTTTGATCCACAATAGATCTTAAAAGATCTTTCGTGAAAAACCGCTCATAAAAATTCAGGGGTGTAAAATTGGCGGTTTCCAAGTGGATTCCAGGTTGGGCAGTGAATAGGGGAAGTACGGGCGCTGTAGTATCAGTGGGCCGCCAATTGGGATATGCCAGCGCATCAGGGAGGGCACTATGGGCTCTACGGGCCTGTCTTCGAATACGCAGTGGCTGCGGGCAACTACTTGTGCTAGCCACCGCACCAGCTTCAACTGCACTTATGGGACTCACCACGTCACCAAGTGATACTGCAGTGCTGGTTGTTCTAGGTCCAGGGTGTACTAGGCCGCTGGTGCTTGCCAGTTCACCAGAAGGGTGAGCGGCACTAGTACTGGCTCCCTGCTCCATACGAGCACCCTGCGATTCCTACACCTCAGCAACTCCAGAATGGGGTCAGGTACGCCTGGTCCTAACAGGGACCCATCCGTCATCAGAGCTGTCTGTCAGGGAGCCACTGCTCTCTTCAGGTTCGTATACTTAACCCGGATTCTGACAGTGAGGCTTCCCCATTGCTCTCATCTGACATGGTCAGTACACTGTAGGCCTCTGCACTACTGTGCCACCGTTTGGTCATTTTAGCAACTAAATTTACAGGTACAGTAGTGTGACTCACAGGTAAAAAAGCACCTGATTGTCAAGGACTATTTGGTCGCTACAAAAAACTGCTAATGCTAGCAGGGATCAGGCCTGACTCTGCTAATACAGCGGTTTTGTGTGTTTTTTGGAAGGGACAGTAATCTATTGATTACTGCACTTTCCTTGGGGGGGGGGGGTGGGGTGGGCTGGGCGGAGGGGCTAAATGCAGGTGCTGGCAGGAATCAGTGCTTATCGTGCAAACACTGCATTTTGGGAGCCCTAAACTATTGGGGACGCTAGTATAGTTCTGATAAGATCAGATATTGATCTGTTCAAACACTATACTAGTAATGGCAGTGTATGTGTGTGTATGTGGTAATCAAGGGGTTAACTAATATTTCTAACTATGCGCCGGGGATCTGCGCTGTCCTACACTGATGCTAACACTAACTAATGTCACCTGTGACACTAATAATAGTGATCAGAAAAAAAAACTGTACACTATAAAAGTGACACTGTAACAGGGCAATGAAGGGGTTAACTGGGGGGATCGGGGGGGGGGGTTAAATCTTTATTGGGGGGGTGGCGTGGACCCTAAACCTACTTGGGAGAAAAATAACTTGCTAACGCTAACTGAAGTCACAATCACACTATCACAGATATACAGAAAAACACTATATTACCTGTATATAGTGTGCAATGTGACAGGGGGAAGGGGTTAACTGGGGGTGATCAGGGGGATCAGGGGGTTAAATCTTTATTGGGGGGTGGCAGGTATCCTAACCCTAAAAGGAATGGCCGCAAGCGCTAAACCAGGTCACAAGTCACACTAATACAGGTATATAGAAAACTGCTGTATACTAAATACAGTGTGTGTTGTGACAGGGGGTGTAGGGGTTAACTGGGGGTGATCAGGGGGTTAAATCTTTATTGGGGGTTGGTGGGGACCCTAAACCTACTTGGGACAGAAACTAACTCTCTAGCGCTAACTGAAGTCACAATCACACTAATACAAAAATACAGTAAACCACTATATTACCTGTGTATAGAGTGCAATGTGACAGGGGGGAAGGAGTTAACTGGGGGTGATCAGGGGGGGATCAGGGGGGATCAGAGGTTAAATCTTTATTGGGCGGGTGACGGGTATCCTAACCCAAAAAGGAACGGCCACAAGTGCTAAACCAGGTCACAAGTCACACTAATACAGGTATATAGGAAAATGATATATACTGTATAAAGTGAGCATTGTGACAGGCGGTGTAGGGGTTAACTGGGGTGGTGATCGGGGGTTAAGTGTGCCTAGCTAGGTGTGTGCAAGTGTACTGTGTGCAATACTCACAGTTTTGACCCTCTCTCTTCTCTTAATGAATCCAAAAAGGTTTTTGGGAGGAGAGAGCGGGTCTTTTCTGTGCCTGTCTTTACATTACACAGGCACAGTCAGTATCTCATTGGGCAGGACCGTTCAACAGGTCCAGGCCAAAAATCATTGGCCTGGATCTAATGACTGCTCTGTTCTGAACCCAATCAGATCATCAGCGGGGCCGGGGGCACGCGGGAGCCCGCCCCATGACCCTGGGAGCGAGCGCCGTACATGTATGATACTTTGCCTGTACGAGCCAGACTGCTGCCATACAACTTAAGCAACCATCGGCAGCGTCTCCATCATATGGTGAATGATTATCTAGGCACAAGAGCAGACTTGGAGACCTTTCCAGCTGAGCATCCACTGGGTTACAGGGTCTTGTGGATGGACCACTGGCCAGAACTTGCTCAATATGCAATGGAGCTACTGGCCTGTCCTGCTTCCAGCGTGCTTTCCGAACAGACGTTCAGTGCTGCTGAAGGTTTTGTAATGGACAAAAGAGTGCGTCTGTCCACAGACTCTGTTGACCAGCTGACTTTTATCAAAATTAACCAGTCCTGGATCAACAAAAGCTATCAAGCCCCTGATACTGATGTAGCTGATTGAATTTGCTAAGGGTCTGCCATCCCTTGAAGACTGCATATGCTGCCTATCCTATTCCTCTACCTTTATTCTGCTAGCTTCCAACAATGTCTTTGGTTTAGGTCACTACCAACCCCCAAGGCCTAATTTTTATGCACTTGTAGGACAGGTGCATACAATTTAAATGTCGTATGTCATTTTTAACAGCAGGCCCTGTCCCTGTGCCCTACTAACTGTGAGGGGTTACGGTGTTCAGGCACCAACCACAGCAAAGGCCCATTATTTTTGCACCTGTATGACAAGTTCATGCAATTTAAAATTTGGATGTAATTCTTACTAGCAGGTTCTGTTCCTGCACCCAGCAAGAGTATCTGCAAGGGCTTGGTTACGGTGTTCAGGTATCACCAACAGCAAAGGCCCAATTTTTGGCACCTGTATAGCACATGCAATTTCAAATTTGTATGGATGGAATTCTTAACAGCAGGTCCTTTTCCTGCATCCAGCAAGAGTAAGTATCTGCGAGGGCTTGGTTACGGTGTTCAGGCACCACCCACAGCAAAGGTCCAATTTTTGGCACCTGTATAGCTCATGCAATTTCAAATTTGTATGGAATTCTTACCAGCCGGTCCCGTTCCTGCACCCAGCAAGAGTAACTGTGAGGGGTTACGGTGTTTAGGCACCACCAACAACCAAGGCCCACTTTTTCTGAACATGTATGACAAGTTCATGCAATTTTAATTTCGTATCTAATTTTTAATGGCAGGGCCTGTCCCTGTGCCCAGCAAGAGTAACTGTAAGGGGTTGGGATGTTCAGGCACCACCAACAACCAAGGCCCAATTTTTCTGCACCTGTATGATAAGTACATTTGATTTGAAATTTGTATGTATATTTGTATATGACATTTCTTGCTTTAGAAATGTCAGTATTGCTGCAGCAGGCTACATACATCGTAGAGATGCACTATTTTACATGCCCATTCAGGAGACCCCCCCCACCCAGGCATGATATTTGAAGGAATTTTTCATTTTTATAGTTTCACTTTAAGGGCTCTTTCACACAGGCGGACCGTTCAGATCCGCCTGTCTGTTTTTTTGGCGGATCTGAACGGTCCCCCCATGCATCACTATGGGGCATCGAATGTCAGGGGAGACATGTCCGCTGACATCGGATCCAATCCGATCCGTCAAATCTGGACGGATGGAAAACCTGTTTTCCATCCGTCCAGCGGATCGAATCAGATGAGAACGGATCGACGGTCCGTTCCCATCAGATTCCCCCATAGAGATGTATGGGGAACTGACAGCTGTGTCTCCGCAGCTGTCATTCTTTTGCTCAGCGGGGGATCGGCGGATCGATTCTCCGCTGAGATAAATGGAGTCCGTTCGATGGACGGACTGTGTGAAAGGGCCTAAGCCTCATTAAAATCAGTAAATCAGTGCTCCTTTAAAAACAATTGTTTTTAAAAACTTTTTTTCGTTGCTACATGTTCCCCAGGTCAGGACCCAGACCCAATACACTTTTTTGGGGCAATAACTTGCATTTAAGCGTTCAAAATGAGGCCGTTTGATTTTCGAGGTTCAAGTCCCATAGACTTTCATGGGCTTTGTTTATTCGAACAAACATTTCCTCTGTTCACAGTGTTCTGGTGCGAACCAAAACAGGGGTGTTCGGCTCATCGCTATATATATATATATATATATATATATATATATATATATATATATATATATCTCCATACCATGAATATTAGCTTGTATAAAAGTTACCGTTTCTATGTGTGCATTCTTTGATGCTTTGAGGTAAACCTTTTATGAACCCTGGCAATTCATATGAATGACAAACAATGACAAATTGCACATAAAAAAATCTAATAAATAGACAAATAGATAAATTGACACAAACAGCTGAACTTAGATGCAGATGTCATCTTTTCCTGTAAAAGTAGAGATCCTCTCCACATGCTTCCATCTCCTCTATCTATTTGTAGCCCATCATAAAGAAAAGACCTACAGTGAGGCAGGAGTATGGTGGTGGAGGTTTCAGATAGTCAGTCCTCAGCCCCCCTTTACGTCACAGCCCCCCTTTACATCACATTTCCCCCTTCAAAGCAGTCAAGCAGTGTCCTCAGTTTCCCTTTACATCATCACAGATTATAGCCCCCCCTTTACATTACAGTGCCCTTTGGCAGTTCTCTCCCATTTACATCACAGTGCCAATTTCCATTGCAGTCCCTTGTACATTAGAGAGGCCTGCACTGTAAAGGGGCACTGTGATGTAAAGGGTACTGCACTGTAAGGGAGCACTATGATTGGGGGGGGGGGATGTGTGATTGCTAGGGACACTGTAATTTAAAGGTTCACTGTGACATAAGGGGGACTTCACTTTAAAGGGGCACTGTAATCATTACAGTGCCCCTTTACAGTGCAGTCCCCTTAATATCACATTGCCCATTTACAGTGCAGCCCTTTACATCACAGTGCCCCTTTAAAGTGCAGCTCCCATTATAGTTCAGTCCTCTTTTAATCACAATGCCCCTTTACAGTGCAGCCCCCCTCTACATTAATGTACAGGGAACTGCACTGTAAAGGGGCACTGAGATATAAAGGGGAATGCACTGTAAAAGGGCATTGTAATGATTGTGCCCTTAGCAACCAGAGCCCCCCATCACAATGCCCCTTGCAAATTATGGCCCCCCTTTTCTCTCCTACATCACAGAGTCCCCTTTCAGTCTCTGCCCCTGCTGCACCATCCTACTTTCAGCAGGGCAGAGGCTGTTATCAGCCTTTGTATCCTCTTCTGGGTCTCCAGCCCCACCAACAATGTCATCCTGTCAGCAGGGGGCAGGAGGAGATGCAGATCTGGACAGAGAGCAGGAGCTGTCCAACCTATCTTTTTAACAAGAGAGTGTTTGCCCACTGGTTAATATGAAAAAAGCTCACACTCACTGTTCTGATCTGCAGCTCCTCCTGCACCCTGCCCTGCTGAGAGAATAATATTGTCAACAGGGAGTGAGACCCGGGAAAGGACACAAAAGCTGCTAAGTGGCATGGCTGCAGTCACTGCTCACCTCCTGCACCCCCAGCTGATGTACAGCCCAGTTATAAACAAGCCACTCCTGTGCGGCCTGGGGGGTTGGGGCCCACTGTTCTACAAGTATAGTGTGAGGAATAGCAGAACAGGGAGCTGGAATTTTTATGGGTCTCCAACCAATACCTGGGAAAGCTTGCCCAGTAGGTGGAGGAAAAGCCCATAAACACTCTGAGGCCTGGCAGTCTGGGAGCAAATTCCAGGGTCCAACCATCTGGAGGTGACCCCTGTGCTAAGGGCTCTGCCTCTGGGGCAGAAAAGAGAAGGCGAGAGAGAGAAGCCTCAGGAAACCAGCATTAGGTCTCAGCTAGGCTTAGCTGAGGACCCACCAAAGCAAGAGTCAGCCTAACCAAGCGTGGAGGAGACTGCTTGGTCAGTTCTCTAGCTATGTTGTGAACACAGCCTGCTCTCCTCCAATGATCAGACTTGTCCTGACATGCCCCCGATGCACAGCCATTCACTGACAAGCTCAGTGTACTGCTGCTTCTCTTCCCTTAGGTCGTATGCCGCTGAGAACAGAGGGAATGTGGTTAAGTAAAAAAAAAGGAAAAAAAGTGGTATTTATAATATTTTTTTTATATCTTTACACAAATGTTTTGCTTTTCATTTCTATTTTGAATTGAATGGGATGTATTACAAGGTGATCATTTACAATCACTTTAATCCAGCCATCTTTGCAAGATAAGTAAATGTGGAGTGCAATACCTCACAAGTCAGGACAAAGTGCAGCTGGAGATATGCAAATTAGTAGTGGCACACCACTTCTTAGTGACTTAACTTTGTGCAACCAGGTGCAGTGTGACACAGCCAGGCACTGTGTTACTACTACTTTCACTACCACTCTTATCACTAGTGGCTTGCAACCTGTTACAGAGATGCCAGAAACTTAGTAGTTCTAAAGTTTTCTACAGTTTGGCGTATCCCATGCTTCCAGTTACAACCCTATCCAAGTTCATTGTTCCCTGTTCAATGACATTTCAACTTAGAAGCAGTGTTATAATGTGCAAATAAATAGACAGGCTCACTTTTAGATACGTAGTCTCATTGAAGCCAATAACAGTACACTTCAATCTTCCGTGGCAATAAATCCCCACACTCAGGATGTGGTCATATCTATACAATCAGTGCCGCCTTAGTGACCGCAGAACTCTCACCTCCAAAATAATAATGAATTGCGTGTATATTTTTATACTGTGTACTGTACTTGTTAGTGTTTTTATTTCTATCTTTTTCTTTATTGTGTGCCATGTGCACAGCAGTTACCATTTGCCTACGTGATAGATCATTCACTTTTTGTATAATTTTTTGGACATTGTAATGGTATTACTACTTTAACATGGCTGCCATATTGTATTTGCCCTCTAGTCACCATGCCCTTTTATTTAAGCCAGAAACTCTAGTAATATGGCCTCCGTGCATACTATTATCTCTGAGAACATGGCCACGTGTATTCCCTATTGAGTCATCCCCAGGAAGATGTCCACCATTTATTGTTTCTGCAGAAGGTTTAGCAAAATGGCCGCCGTTATATTAGATCCAATGTATAAAAGGACTGCATGTCCACCCAACTCTTTCCCCTGAGGAAGTCAAGTAAATGCGACGTAACACATAGGGGGTAGCGGAGGTAGAGACAGATTGGAAGTGATGTAGAAGAAAGTCTGTACTGTAGTCTCTCATGCTTTTCATTTGATTTTTATGTAGTTTTATTGTGATTGTATTTCAAAATTTCATTTTTTTACTTCAATTACTACACTTATGGGAGCTTCTCTATATGTTTTCTTGTAACACGGGCAAGGCAATATAGGCCACATGAATACTAAAGAGATTTAAAGGGACCGCACCCTTTATTTTATGGAGCTATTGTTGATTCAAACAAGAGACCCTAATAGACAGAAGGCCCCGACGTGTCCAATTTAAGGAGTTGAGAGACCCTGGTGGCTTTATATACATGCAATTTATTATTATTTTGGAGGTGAGAGTTCTCAGATCATTGAGGTGGCACCAATTGTATAGATATGAGCACCTTCTGAGATTTTCACTCAGTGTGGGGAAGATTGAAGTGTGCTTCAATGAGACTACGTGTCTAAAGAGTGACTGTCTCTTTATTTGCACATTATAACACTGCTTCTAAGTATAACTATCATTGTGTTATGTGTATGAGCAGGTAATATTTTTATTTTTTTTTATTATTTTTTTTATAATTATGCATTTACTTCACATATGTATTTTGCACAATTTATTAAAGTGTCATAAAGATAAACAGTAAAATCAGTCTGTATATGCAGTAAAGCATGCTTATTATACTCACTTTGGAACCCAAGGGATTAATCCTCCACATTGTGTAAAAAGGTTGTTTGATCAGGTCTTATCTGATCCTCCCCTTTTTCCACATTTCCCAATATATCCTCTGACAGTACAGAGCTCTTAGGGCACTCTGCACATGCACTGTTTGGTGTATTGATAGGGAGTTTTTTTTTTTCTTGGGAGCGTGCATTTGATCAGCACTGTCCAGACAGAGCAACCTCATAGGACAGTGAGAGGAGAATGAAAACTCCTTCTACAAGCTTTAACCAGTGTTCGACCAGACACTGTTAGAAGTCACAAGACTGCTATTTACTGTTGATGAGAAAAGGTATTTAGCACTAGCAGTTTATATTTATTACAATAGTTGCATTTCCATGTTCTGTGTACTGTAGGAGACCAGATATAGTGAATGCATGGGCCTGAGTTTAAAGACACTTTTAAAGTCACAAGTTATTTAGTCAGCAGAGAAGCACTTTTTCTAGTATTTATTTGTTTGAATTTTGGGAACTCAATTTGGGCTAGCAGCAGCTGGATATAAGGCTCCATTTACACCTGAGCATATAATTTTCAGGCGTTTTTTTGGGCTTCTTATAGGTGATTTTTGGGTGTTTTTCAGGCATTTTTTCAGGCATTTTTTGCAGGTGTTTGGAGGTAGGCATTGACATTCAACAAAAGCACTGGTAATCTGCCAAAAGAGAAGCTCATGTACTTTTTTGAGCTTCAGGCGTTTTACGCTCATATGTGAACAGGGGCCATTGAAATGAATGGGATTTTGCTTGTTGGGCGTTTTGAGACTTCAGAGATGAGCGTTTTACGAGCTGTAAAACGCTCAGGTGTGAACAGGGCCTTAGTATTCTTTGCTTCATTTTTTGTTTTTGTTATTTTTATTTACTGGTAGCACAGGATTTGAGCTCCTTTCACACTGACGGACCAGTCATTGCTCTCTATTGAGCGGCAGGTTTGCCAACATCCGATCCTGTCCACTAAAAAACAGACAGAAAAGTATCCCCGTTCCCTATCCATCTGGTGGATCAGATTGGATGACAGTCAGATGGAAATGGACAAGCAGTCCATTTCCATCTAACGGCCCCCTAGAAAAGACGCAGATCTGTCATCCAGCTGCTCGGAAGGGATCAGCGGAAAGATCTCTCGCTGAGCAGGCGGATTTGCTAGCGGACTCAGCCAGTGTGAAAGGGGCCTAACATTTTAACCATATATTTTAACCATATATATGCTACATATCAATGAATAAGGTAGGTAAATCTTAAATGGACTTAGCAGCTCATATTTTGGTCACCCCACTATTGCAATAATTTTTCCAACATGTTTTTTTTATAAGGGAAGTATTTCTTCCAAAGGTTTTATTGCTAGGAGAACATAGCAAAAATAAATGTTCTTGTAAGCTATTACAAATGGATACCTGATAACTTTATTTACAGTATTTGAGAACAATAAACAATATCATGCATAAATTAACCTGATTCTGGTCACATCTCCCTCGATGTTTATTTTAGTTGGATGCTGATTGATGAAGGCTGTTTTGAATGTGAAATATTAATAGCATATTTTACTAATGATAAATTACGCATTATCTTATACTTTGTAAAATATTTTAATGTGTTACTTTTTTGCCAAGGACATGCTTATAAATAAAATACATATAAATGTTCTGTAAATTAAGATGGATTGAAAACTTTCATTAGTTCAGTAAACAAAATATCTTGAATGGGTTCTGCTGAATTAACGACATTCAATTTTAACATAATGACAATATAAATTTTCATACCAGGCTTTCTTGGTTTGATTGATTATAAGAAAATACCTTGAATGTGGCCATGCTATAAATGTGAATAGTTTTATTAAAGTGTCTGTCCTGCCAAAACTTTTTTGGCAGAAAATGGGAATATGTTACCATCACCTACTGTCACAGTGACCATGGTCTCACCAGACAGGAATTAAAGAAAAATCTACAACAGTGATAGCAAAAAAAAAGCCCACTAGTCCTCTAGCCTTACCCTAGTTGTTGGAAAGCTTCTGAAGATATGACTCCAAATGCCTAGTACACACGATCAGAAAATCAGACGAAAAATAACGCTTTCAAAGCGATCCTACGATAATCTAATTGTTGGTGCACAACTTTCGAGAGCCGATCATAACAGTTCATCCAAAACATTTTTCTCGCACGATTCCAGATCATGCGATTTTCATTTGATCAGTACAGTATTTCGTAAAAAAAGAAAAAAAACGAACAGAAAAGCAAGACCACACATGCTCATAAACGAAAAAATACATTACATCACTTCCAAAGTTGTATTCTGTCGTATGTGAATTTTCGTATCTTAAACAACCCCTTAATTTTCTATATGAGACTAGCATGCAAAAAAAAAGAAAAAAACGGACAATCATTTGTCAGATATTCTAATGGTGTACAGTCAGGTCCATAAATATTGGGACATTGACACAATTCTAATCTTTTTGGCTCTATACACCACCACAATGGATTTGAAATAATATAAACAAGATGTGCTTTAACTGCAGACTTTCAGCTTTAATTTGAGGGTATTTACATCCAAATCAGGGGAACGGTGTGGGAATTACAACAGTTTGTATATGTGCCTCCCACTTTTTAAGGGACCAAAAGTAATGGGACAATTGGCTGCTTAGATGTTCCATGGCCAGGTGTGTGTTATTCCCTCATTATCCCATTTACAAGGAGCAGATAAAGGGTCCAGAGTTAATTTCAAGTGTGCTATTTGCATTTGGAATCTGTTGCTGTCAACTCGCAATATGTGATCCAAAGAGCTGAAAAAACAAAACAAACCCATCAGAGAGATAGAAAAAACATTAGGTGTGGCCAAATCAACTGTTTGGAACATCCTTAAAAAGAAAGAAGGCACCGGTGAGCTCAGCAACGCAAAATGACCCAAAAGACCACGGAAAACAACTGTGGTGGATGACCGAAGAATTCTTTCCCTGGTGAAGAAAACACCCTTCACAACAGTTGGCCAGATCAAGAACACTCTCCAGGAGGTAGGTGTATGTGTGTCAAAGTCAACAATAAAGAGAAGACTTCACCAGAGTGAAAACATAGGGTTCACCACAAGATGTAAACCATTGGTGAGCCTCAAAAACAGGAAGGCCAGGTTAGAGTTTGCCAAACAACATCTAAAAAAGCCTTCACAGTTCTGGAACAACATCCTATGGAAAGATGAGACCAAGATCAACTTGTACCATAGTAATAGGAAGAGAAGAGTATGGAGAAGGAAAGGAACTGCTCATGATCTAAAGTATACCACCTGATCAGTGAAGCATGGTGGTGGTAGTGTCATGGCGTGGGCATGTATGGCTGCCAATGGAACTGATTCTCTTGTATTTATTGATGATCTGACTGCTGACAAAAGCAGCAGGATTAATTCTGAAGTGTTTCCATCAATATTTATGAAAAGGGGTAACTGCGCTAGATAATGACCAAAAAGGTTGAAAGCAGCAACTTAAAATGTGACAAACATCCAAAGAGCATAATAATTAGAAAACCTGCGCTAAAGTGAGAGGACTAATTATATTAAGAAGTCCTAATAAAGTCCCATATTCAAAAAATTAATTAGGTGAAAAAAATGTGTGAAATATAAATGTCCAAATATATCCAAATGGTGTATAACTCTTCTATAGGGATTGACCATAGATGTATACTGCTTACCAGAAACAGCAAATTAAATCACCCGATAAGATGATATTAGCTCTCCCGATCCACTGTATAACCAGGGGGAAACCCTTAGGAGAGATGCCAGGCCTCAGACGACTCAATATATTCAATAAGCATCAATCATATACTGTATATAAAAAATAAGATGTACATAGCGTGATACTGTATCAAAAAGTGCACACACCAGGTGTAAATCACCTAAGTGTATAAATTGAAAGTAGGTGCCAAAATAAAGTAGAAGACCACCACCAACATCACATACTGCTTACCAGACACAATGTGTGATAGCACAATAAAAATAGATCCCAAACTGCCAGAGTTCAATCACATGCGATAGAATCCAGTCCACAACTGTGACCACCACCAACATATATCACTGCTTACCAGATGTATAGTGAACTGATGCAGGCTGAACTGGATTCTATCGCATGTGATTGAACTCTGGCGGTTTGGGATCTATTTTTTTATACAAACTGTTGTAATTCTTACACCATTCACCTGATTTGGATGTAAATACCCTCAAATTAAAGCTAAAAGTCAACAGTTATCTTGCTTGTTTAATTTCAAATCCATTGTGGTGGTGTATAGAGCCAAAAAGATTAGAATTGTGTCGATGTCCCAATATTTATGGACCTGACTGTATATGAGGCTTTACAGCAGCTTTCCCTTAATTATAGTCCCATCTAGTGATGAGCTGAAGACCCCCCCCCCCCCCCCCCGGTTCGGTTCGCACCAGAACACTGGGAACAGAGGAAAAGTTTGTTTAAATAAATGAACCCCATTGAAGTCTATGGGACTGAAATCTCAAAAATCAACAACCTCATTTTGAAGGCTTAAATGCAAGTTATTGCCCCAAAAAAGTGTATGGGGGTCTGGGTACTGACCTGGGGAACATGTAACAATGAAAAGAAAGTTTTTAAAAATGATCGTTTTTAAAGGAGCACTGATTTACTGATTTTAATGAGGCTTAAAGTGAAACTAGAAAAATTAGAAATTCCTTCAAATATCATACCCAGGGTCCCCTTAATGTGCCTGTAAAGTAGTGCATCTCTACGATGTATGTAGCCTGCTGCAGGAATACTGACATATCTAAAGCAATAAATGTCATATACAAATACACATACAAATTTCAAATCAAATGCACTTGTTATACAGGTGCAGAGAAATTGGGCCTTGCTTGTTGGTGGTGCCTGAATACTGTAACACCTCGCAGTTACTCTTGCTTGGCACAAGAATGGGACCTGCTGGTAAGAATTCCAGACAAATGTGAAATTGCATGTGCTATACAGGTGCCAAAAATTGGGCCTTTGCTGTTGGTGATGCCTGAACACCATAACCAAGCCCTCGCAGTTACTCTTGCTGGGCGCAGGAACAGGACCTACTGGTAAGAATTCCATACAAATTTGAAATTGCATGTACTATACAGGTGCTGAAAATTGGGCCTTTGCTGTTGGTGGTGCCTGAACAACGTAAGCCCTCAAAGTTATTCTTGCTGGGTGCAGGAACTGGATCTGTTGGTAAGAATACCATACAAATTTGAAATTGTATGTGTTATACAGGTGAAAAAATTGGGCCTTTGCCGTAGGTGGTGCCTGAACACCGTGACCCCTCACAGTACTCTTGCTGGGTGCAGGAATGGAAATTGCTGGTAAGAATTCCATACAAATTTGAAATTGCATGTGCTATAAAGGTGCCAAAAATTGGGCCTTTGCTGTTGGTGGTGCCTGAACAACTTAACCAAGCCCTCGCAGTTACTCTTGCTGGGTGCAGGAACAGGACCAGCTGGTAAGAATTCCATACAAATTAGAAATTGCATGTACTTGTCATACAGGTGCAAAATGATTAGGCCTTTGGTGTTGGTGGTGCCTGAACACCTTAACACCTTAACACCTCACAGTTACTCTTGCTGGGTGCAGGGCACAGGGACAGGGCCTGCTGTTAAAAATGACACATGATATTTAAATTGTATGGACCTGTCATACAAGTGCAGAAAAATTAGGCCTTGGGAGTTGGTAGTGACCTAAACCAAAAACATTGTTGGAAGCTAGCAGAATTAAGGTAGAGGAATAGGATAGGCAGCATATGCAGTCTTCAAGGGATGGCAGACCCTTAGCAAATTCAATCAGTTACATCAGCATCAGGGGCTTGTTAGCTCTTGCTGATCCAGGACTTGTTCATTTTGATAAAAGTCAGCTGGTCAACAGAGTCTGTGGACAGACGCACTCTTTTGTCTGTCACAAAACCTCCAGCAGCACTGAACATCCGTTCGGAAAGAACGCTGGAAGGAGGACAAGCCAGTAGCTCCATTGCTTATTGAGCAAGTTCTGGCCAGTGGTCCATGCTCAAGACCCAGTAACCCAGTGGATGCTCAGCTGGAAAGGTCTCCAAGTCTGCTTTTGAACCTAGATAATCATGCACCATATGATGGAGACACTGCTGATGGTTGCTTAAACTTAACAGCCCTGGGTGCTGCTGAGGACTAAAGAACTGTTTAAAGGCATCGGTCAGTCGGCCGCCTTCTCCACCGCTCCTCCTTTGGCTGAACGATGCCTCAGAAACACATCTAGAGAAATGTTGACCTCCCAGTGTTTGGAAAGGCGGTACACAAATTTTTTTTCAAGGCCTCCTCAAAATGTTTCATCCTCTGCTCCCTCTGCAAAAGCAGGATGAGCTTTGCAACTTTACCCTTGTAACGTGGATCAAGAAGGGTTGCCAACCGGTAATTATCCCTCTCCTTGATAGCATGAATCCTCGGGTCCTTTCAGCCCTCCAGGCTTTGCAGAATCAGGGAGTCCATGTAAGTTGGAGGAGGCATGAGCTTCTGAGTCCTCTGGGTCACTAAAGATGACATTGTCAGCAGGAGCAACCTCTCCCCAACCATGTACAACTCCTGGGGTTTCTTGGGAATCAAAACCATTTCTTGAAGGTTGCTGTTTGCTATCCTCTACATCCATGCTGCCAAAATTCTTCTCCTTTACCTCCTCTTGCTCCTGTGTGTTTTTTGGCCCTGCAGGAATTATATCTGCATAAAGGGGGGCCTTGTGCAGAAAGGAAGTCCTCCTCTTCCTCCCACTGTTCTGCCTCAAGTGCCCTGTCCACGATTCCACGCAGCGTGTGCTCCAGCAGGTAGACTGTCACTGACTGTCACTGATGCATGCATTATCCCAGCTCACCATCCTTGTGGCCCCCTTTAAATGGTGACAATGCATGCATCCTTAATCAAAAGCCACTGGCGTGGCGAACAAAAGTCAGCGGAAAAAAAAAAATTGTCCTTGTGCCATACTCACACAGGTACTGATTGATGGCCTTCTGCTGCATGTGCAGCCGCTGCAGCATTGCCAACATTGAGTTCCACCTGGTGCGCATGTCACAAATGAGGCGGTTGGTGGGCAGGTTGAATTCCCGTTGAATGTCAGATAAGCGAGCACTGGCATTGAACGAACAGTGGAAATGGCCACAGACTTTTCTGGCGTGCCTCAGGAGATCTTGGAAGCCAAGGTATCTGCTCAAGAAACGCTGCACCACCAGATTCAGGACATGTGCCAAGCATGGAACATGTGTCAAGTGTCCCTGTCAGAGGGCGGAGAGAAGGTTGGTGCCATTTTCGCATACAACCATTCCTGGCTCAAGCTGTCATGGCGTCAACTATCTCTGAGCCTTCCCCTGCAGGGCTGACAGAATCTCTGCACAGGTGTGACTCCTATCCCCTAGGCAGACCAACTGAAGCACAGCATGGATTCTTTTAGCCTGACTGCTTGTGTAGCCCCTTGAACACTTAGGGAGCACTGCTGCTTCAAAGCACACTTGAGCAGAAGAGGACATGGAGGAGGAGCAAGAGGAGGAGTAGGAGGAGGTGGAGTAGCCAGATGTGGCAAAACCAGCCCCAGCTTTTTGGAGGCGTGGTGGCAAAACAAGATGCAACACCGAACCCTGTCCTGCATCCTTCCCAGCTGCCAGCTACCGTGAAAGAAATGTAACGTCCCTGTCCATGCCTGATGGACCAAGAGTCAGCAGTTATGTGCACCTTCCTGCTGACCGCTTTGTCCAACGAGGCCAAAACACTACCTTCTACCTGACGGTAGAGAGCCGGAATGGCCTTACGCAAAAAGAAATGCCTTTTTGGGACCTGCCACTGTGGTGCAGCACATTCCACAAATTTGCAAAAGGGAGCAGAGTCTACCAGATGAAAGGCAGCAACTGTAATGCTAGCAATTTGGCCAAGCTAGCATTAACCAGTTAAGCCCCGGAAGATTTTACCCCCTTCCTGACCAGGGCCTATTTTGCGATTCGGCACTGCGTGATTTTAACGGACAATTGCGAGGTCGTGCGACGCTGTTCCTAAACTAATTTAATGTCCTTTTTTTTCCCACAAACAGAGCTTTCTTTTGGTGGTATTTGATCACCTGTGCGATTTTTTGATCATGCGCTATAAACAAAAAAAATGCGTAAATTTTGCAAAAATAACAATATTTTTCAAATTTTTTTATGTGAAATTCCCCCCCAAAAAATGTAAAAATCAAAATTTTTTAACATTTTCGGCCAATTTGTTTTATGCTACATATGTTTGGTAAAAAAAATCGCAAAAAGCGTATTTTGATTGGTTTGCGCAAAAGTTATCGCGTTTACTAACAAAGGGAAAGATTTTTGTCATTTTTGTTGTTTTTCTCTTTTTTCTCTTTCTTTTTCGTAATGGCGGCGATCTGCAATTTTTTTTGCAGGACTGCGACATTGCAGTGGACAGATCGGACCCTTGACTGACATTTTTGACACTTTTGGGGTTACCAGTGACATTACTACAGTAATCAGGGCTATACATATGCACTGTTGCTGTAAAATGACACTGGCAGTGAAGGGGTTAACTTTTTTTTGAGAGGGAGGGGTTATGTGTGTCCCTAGGGGCGTGATTCTAACTGTGATTGGCTGTGGCTTGAGGTGTAGGAACAGTGATCAACGGTCCTACATAGTAGAACCGTATGATCACTATTCCTACACAGGGGAGAATGACAGGCGGCTTGTTTACATTAGCCGCCTGCCTTTCTCCTGCTCTAACGGACGATCGCGAGTGACCTCGGGTCCACCAGTCACACCCGTGGGGGGGTCCGTGACCGCGCGGGAGTGGGAGCGCGCCTCCGGCGGCGCGCGCTCGCTCCCTAGACCCTCACAGGCTAGCGACGTAGTTCTACGTCGCTTTGCCTGTGAGGGGCTGACCGCCGCAGTAAATAGCCATGCGGCGGTCCGCAAGCGGTTAAGATGCTGAGCATGTGGATGGCTGGGACAGTATTTCTTTCTACGGTTCAAAAACTGGGGTAGTGACATTTGCCTGCGGCTCAAATCAAGTGGTGGTGTACTGCTAGCAGATTGGGTGCAAGTCTCTGTGGCACTCAATGCTCTAGCATCATCCCTCTCAATGCTGGTATTTGAGAAGGCATGAGGTATAGTAGGGTTAGAGATCGCAGATGAGGAGCAAGGTGATGTATGCTTGTTTTGATCTGGTGCCTCTTTCAGGTGCTGTTGCCAACGGACTGCATGGTGGGTCGTCATATGCCTTGTCAAGCATGTGACACCCAAGCGGCTGGTGTTCTGGCCACGCTTGATCCGCTTTAGATAGATGTTGCAAACAGCAATGCTGCGGTCTACTGCACATGTGCTGAAAAAAGCCCACACTAATGAACTTTTGTAAGTCCACGGTGAGTTTGCAGCACCCTTCACCTGTGGAGCTCTGTACTGTGGCACAATAGGATGGCTACTGCTATGGCGGCCCCTGGAGCACATCCTGCCTCTTTGGAGTTGTGTGTACTCCTCATCCTCCTCCTCTATCTTGTCAGGCAGTACAGTAAGTGACCTCATCATTCCCTCCCTCCTCGTCACTGGAGCAAACTTGGCAATATGCTTCAGCTGTGGCAACATGACTGCTGGTTTCTTGTCCGTCATTGTCAACCCCTCTCTTTAGGCTCAGGTTATTCCCTTCATCAACCTGGGAACCAACATCACAGCTTTCAAATTGCTGCGCATCTTCCAGCAGCATGTCACTGACACTTTAATCAAATAGTTCAGGTGACTCCTCTGTGCATGATGGTGGGGCAACAGAAGGAGTAGCTGTGGAGAAGGAGCCTGTGGAATGGGCCGCTTTGGCAGCTGTGGTGGAAGGCAAACTACTGTGAGCGTGGGTGTCAAAGGACTTGGAGGATGAGGACGGCTTATTGATCCACTCCACCAACTCTTCCACATGTTGTGGATGAATAGCACGGGCAGCACCGGAAATAAAGGACAGGCATGCCCCGCCTGCAGAGGATTCACTATGGCTAATGTGACCACCACTTTTCACAATGGACACAGAGGCTGCTTGCCCTCTTTTCGTGGCCTGTGAGCATCGGCCTCTACTTGTCGGCCTTTCAGACATGATGTTGATATAGATCAATATAGGGTATACACAACTGACCAAAAGATACTCAATGACCTGATATTATGTAATCAATAGCCCTATAGATGAGCTGTGCTGCTTATAGATGTACGCAAGTGACCGATTAACAATACTATCATACTGATATGATGTAATCGATAGCCAAAGTACTAAATAATGTTGCAGATACAGAAAAAAACGTTGAAACCCCCCGTTGCCCCGCACACCTGCGCAAATGTAAACGCAAGCCCGTATGTAAACCACGGTCGCACCACACCTTATCGATGCGAACGTCAGAGTGAGAACAATAATTATAGCACAAGAGCTCCTAGTTAACTCTAAATTGATGAGCTGCAAAGGCTTATAAAGTGATATCTATGGTGATTTTCGGGCACCATAGTTTTTGGCAATATCGTGAGTGTACGCAATTTTAAGACATGGAAAGTTTGGTATCTATTTACTCATCTTTTAAATTTTAACCAAAAATTTATATTATATGGAGTGGTTTTGCGCATAAATGAATTTATTATATTTTTTCTGGAAAATTTGTGTTTAATTAACAGTTGCACATATATCATGTGAAACAAAAATTTGCAACTATCACCTTTTTTTTCCAAAAAGCCTCTGCTTTCAGAAAATGTATAATGTTCTGGGGATTTAAGTAATTTTATTGCTAAAAATTATGATTTTTACATGTATGTGACAAATAAAAAAATTGCTCTGGAGCCAAACTCGTTATGGTGATATTCAGAGCTTGCACTTCAAACTCTTTAATGCTGCAATTGATCACCACCATGTGCTCACCTCTAAGATAAGCATAATCAGCGTCTTACCAGATAACCAGACCTTTTCCAGGCCTGTGATCGCTTTAGTGAGCTCACCCCTCACTCTGGTTATATAGTAATATCGTTCCCAGCCAACCATCAAATTATATTACTTAGAGATAATTATTCACACTCTTCACTATGGATACTTGAACAGGATGATATGGAGCATAGCAATAGAAAGAAGAAAACATTCATTTGGCAACGTCCTCTCAATGGTAAAAACGTATTTATTAAAATTCTACTCACAAACCCAAAGAAATATACAGGCATTCAGTATATACACTCATCCTGCGCCCCAGCGGGCGTGCTGTCGTCACCGCTATTTCCTCCACCCTCCGCATGTTTTGTTGTAATAGACTTCATTAATGTAGCAGTGGGGATGCCTGGATTTTAATGCTAATAAGGACTCTCTAATCAGGACATGTAATTTTTAATAAAAATAGTTAGAGATAAACCAAACATACCTAAGCTCCTTTTGAGGCAAGTTTGCAGAATATGACTAAATCTCAAATGTCAACTCCAGACCCCATAGCAGTCAACAGAAGCCAAAAAATCAGTAATTACAATAACCTAGGCAAATAGCCAAGAATATGTCAAACAAATGGTGCAGGGAACAATGCAAAACATGTTTTTTTCTTAAATTCCGTTTGGTGAGAATCAGCAATTAAAAAAAACATTAAAAATCCTAGCTTTCTTTAAATAGCATGCCAGTGAAGTGGTGCATCTGTACAATATTTACAACATACTAGGGCAAAACTGACATTTACAAAGAAGGAAAACATGCTGTTTAAATTGCCAGCAAATGACAGATCCCTGCTGCTTATTTCTGTTTGTAAACAAAAGACCTGGGGATTCCCTTTGCTGGATAAGGGTCTGGTATAGATTTTAATAGGGCACCCACACATACTGTACAAAAAAAATAACGGCACGGGTTCAGCCAAAACAATTGCATGCCTAGTATGAATGTCAAGGGGGACTCCACACAAAAAAGAAACAACTAAAAGAGTTTGCCCCTTCCCTATCATTCTATATTAGAACCTTCAGGTATGGTATCAATTTTAAAGGGAGGGGCCACACAAAAACAAGAAAAAATTATGTAGCACCCCCAAAAATCCATGCCAGACTCTTATCCGAGCATGCAGCCCAGCAAGTCAGGAAAGTGGGAGACAAGCATGTATCCTTTCTTTGGAACCATACCAGGCTACATGCCCTGAACATGGGGGGATACTATGCGAGGGGGTGCCTTGCCACATTGATGAGGACAAGGGCCTGTTCCCCACAAATCTGACCATGTGGTTGTGGGGTCTTGCAGCCGGGGGCTTTTTGGAATCTGGTAGCCCTTTTTAACAATAGAGGGACCCCCAGTACCTTCCCCCAAATTGCAAATGAGTAAGGAGTCTTAAAAAATAAACAGTAAATAATGATACTTATTCAGTTTTTGAAAAATCCTTTATTAAAAGTAAAACCTAGAAAATGTCCCATGACGTACATCCATCATCAATCATATTGTCCAGAAATGCAGATCCATGGTAATCACAATGAAACTAAAAAAAAAAAACACTGACCAACAGACATGACCAATCTGGTCACCTACTAGCCGCAAATATTCCAGAGTCCCGCAACTAAAAGTGACAAAGGTCACCTGGGTCTTCTGGGTGACATTATTGTCCAAATATGACCATATTTGGTCACAGATGTCAGGCTATACCTGCCCCATTTTTGATGTGGACAGGGATTCTCAGACAGAAAATGAATGAGGACGGGTGATGTCAACGGTCGCTAAGGATGAGGTGGTTGCTTGCACCTGCAAGTTACATAGCAACCGCTAACAGGGAAGAAGCTGTCATATATAGCAGCAGCAAAAAATACCACTACTATATAGTATATGATGCTTTGCTCTTGCCAAATGAGCAAAAAGTCAGGCGTTAGGATGAACACCTGAACAGCAAAAGAATGTTGAGCTCAGCCCTGATTATAATAAATACAAAATCTTTTCTATAAAAATGTATTAACTCTTTAGTTTGGCTATAATCCCTGTGTTGAGAAACTAGCGTGAATTCCAAAATTCAATACCAAAAATGCTATATAAAAACAGAAACAAGTATAAATTATAATCAAGTACATGCATAAAATGAATAACCAATAAAAGTCCTGTGATTGAATAAACAGATGACAATCTTCTATTCAGCTTCCATCACCACTATTAATAATGCAATAATTGTGCAGTATGCTTATTTAAAATTCCTAATTAAAATAATTGCCAGTGCACCTACATTTTATTGTGCCATATAGCGGCACCCACAGTACAAGGTCTGGTAAGTTTACACTCCTCACCGCTCGTCGTGTGAGCCGGTGTGCGTTTATATATATTTTTGGCATTACACCTAAAATTGATGGGAACTGCTTATTAATCAACACTAATATGAGCTTCTTAGGAGGCACCATTTCTTTTTATTTTATCTTTAGTTTGGATGTTATAGACAGTCACCCTTTTTTTCTCTGTTTTTTTGTACTAAAATTTAACTTTAACTTACTCTTCCTATTAAAATAATGGTCTGCTGAAAATTGGTTCTATAGGGTAATCACCTGGATTAGGACCGCACACAAAATGACCCTAAAATGTGTAATAGTGGCAGTAAATAACTAGATAACCTGTGCTCCATTTATAAAAAAAAAAAAGATGTAAGTGATGTGGTCGATTGGAAAATCATTTGAGATGATGGAGTGAATACATAGGACTGCATGTCATTCTCCATGAGGCTTTAACCTGCCACTCTTAGACACTAGCATTAATAATAAGCATATAATGTAAAATCCTCTATCTTGTTTGCTCAGGTAAAGTAACACTAAATGATATCCTTAGTCTCCAAAAGTAATGCATACACATCCAACACTTAGTTACCCCGTATTCTATTTTTCAATACATTTTTTTCTTGCTGATTTTTTCTGCCTCCTTGTGATGTCCTATGTAAGCTCCCAAACCTCTCCTTTTGCTGTTCCCTTTCATTTGTTTGGAATAAGCAATGCATGCTAGTTGCTGTCATGTGAACTGACTGCTCTATGCATGCTACAAATGCATAGTCTTCGGTGATTAGTCCATAGTCCCTAGTCTATCTCGGAAGCAAGCAATAGAGGGTGGCTAAATTCCAACATACAGTGGGACAATTAGAGGAAACGTGGCCACCCTTTAACAGGAATTGGGACATTTGGTGTATTTTGAAAGCAAAATAAAGTACTTCTTAAAGTTAAAGTGAAATTGTGTTCAAGAACAGCGCCACATTATGAACTAAAGGATTAAAAGAACACAGTCCATGAAGTCCGTCTGATTATGATGCTGAGGTGCAGAGATAAATGCAAATAAATTCCAACACCGTGCAGACACAATCCTGATGTTCACCACGTGCATAGAATAAGGTAATCTCCTTACCAGATTTTTAGACCCCCTGTTAAGGAAGGTCCACCAAGCATGAGGTATGAAAACGATCACCAGTGAAGGGTCCACTCCAAGTCAGCAACCAATCCACGGAACATTCATAGAGGACAGTATATCTTTACGAACTTCATAGACCCCAAATGATGGACATTGATGTTCCTCCAAGAAAACAAGTGGGGCTCACATGGTGAAGTACGTACAGTTTATTGAATAAAAATACAGGTAAAAAACACTCACATGTTGGCTGCGTGATACAGGCATGTAATGAAGGTTTGCCGTGGCTACAAGCGTATCTGCATGGGGGCTGGCATGCTGACGCGTTTCGTCCTCCATCAGACTTTGTCAAAGGCAAAGCCCCCATATGCAGCACGCTCTTTTATTGTCCCCCTAATTGAAAGTGCGATCGCGCACTTCCGCTTCCGGTGCGCGATGTCGCACTTCCGCTTCCGGGGCACGATGACGCACTTCCAGTTGCGGCATGCGCGATGACGCACTTCCGGTATATTGCGGTAAGCGCGGTGAAGCACTTCCGCCCTCACTAAAGGCTGACTGGAATGCCTTGGAAGAGTACCGCATCAGACACATCACTACTACAAGGGGCAGACTCAAAATTACGCATCTGAAGCATACTGCATCAATCCCCAAGCATGCCATCACCCATTCCACAATGGATAATAACATTCTTATATAATTTTCGAAAATGGTAAAAAACATTAAAAGCATTAGATACTTCATGTGTATATATTGAGGCACAAAAAACATATATAAAAACATGTAAAAAAAACCCCAATGCTACATGAGAGTTGCAAATGACTGCACAACTCAGAACACAATTGTACTATGTTAAAAATCACAAAAAATGAACACAATTTTTCACAATCAACAACATATGAACCATATTCGATCATCTAAAACCCACCAATTTAGATAAAAGGAATAAACCTACTAAATAAATAAATATTATTCAAAGTGTCCCAAAAGGATAAAGGACATTAAGGAAGAATCTCTCTGTCAGAATAAATCGCAAGTGGAGTGGGACGTCCACATACCCCTCAACTGTTATTTATAAAACAGTTGACGTCCCAGTCCACGTTGAGACCATGGGGGGTATAGCACTTGAGGTAAAAAATCCACCTGGTCTCCAAGCGCGAGATCTCTCTTCTCACATTACTACCCCTCCAATGAGCAGTAAACCTATCGATGGCGATTATTTTAGTACCAACTGATTTTTTATGGTGGCATTCTGAATAGTGCCTAGAGACGCTGTGTTTTGGGAAGTCACGGCGAATGTTGCCTAAATGCTCATTCACCCTAACCCGCATAGCTCTGGTGGTCCTGCCCACATATTGATATCCACACGGGCATTCCAACATATAAACCACATTTTCTGTGGAGCATGTGATGAATTTATCTATGGGGTAACTCTTTTGTGTTGTCCTAGAGCAAAAGGAGGTGACTTTCCTGCCTTTAATGGCATTAGCCCTACAGACAATGCATCTCCTACAGGGGAAAAAGCCTTTTATCTCTGGAAAAAGATGGGTGGTTCTCAAAGGCTGATCCACGATATTGGGCGCTACCCTAAGTCTCAGGGGAGGAGCCCCTCTATAGACCACTGTAGGATGCTCTCCAATAGCCGGGGCCAGAACCCTATCATTCCTCAACACCTTCCAGTGTCGAGAAAAGATTATTTTTATATCCCGGAACTGTTGGGTATACAAGGTCACAAAAGATGTTGCGAATCCAGCATTAGTTTCTTTTTCCCTCACGGGTCCCTGCAACATACTAGTTCTGTCAATACAGGCCACTTCCTGAATCACCCGGTCCAATTCAGAGTCAGAATATCCTTTATCTAGGAACTTGTTCTTCAAAGTTTGTGACTGTTCTAAATAGTCATCCAGAAGAGTACAGTTCCTACGAACTCTGATGAACTGGCTTTTTGGCACCGATTTGAGCCACGAAGGATGGTGAAAACTATCAGTGCCAATGAAGCCATTACGATCAGTGGCCTTAAAATAAGTAGTAGTTACCAATACGTTATTCTTGACAGAGATATTGAGGTCAAGAAAGTGAATATTGGAATCGCTTGCTTCATGCTGCAAACGAATCCCAAAAATATTCTCATTCAACTCCTCAAAAAAACGGGATAAAGACTCAACGGTGCCATTCCATATTAGAATGACATCGTCGATGTATCTTTTCCATAGCACTAACTCATCCCTCTGTTCTTTGCCATGCTAGGTGCGAACTTAGCACCCATGGTGACGCCCTTGGTTTGGAGGTAATAGGAACCTCTGAACCAGAAATAGTTGTGCGTCATGGCAAAGGAGAGGAGTTCAAGGATCCAGTCCCTCTGCACCGGGATGAGTAGTGGATCTCTCTGCAGAAAAGAGGATACCGCTCTAAACCCATGGTCATGAGAGATGATGGTGTAGAGGGAGGTAACATCCGCAGTGGCCAGCAGATAACCATCCCTCCACACCACATCATCCAAAAGTCTCAGAACATGGGTCGAGTCTCTTAAGAAGGTGGGGGTAGACACCACCAATGGCTGTAGGTAACCATCAATGTACTTACCTACCCTTGAGGTTACTGAGTCAATCCCACTAATGATGGGACGACCAGGTGGGTGGGAAGGATTTTTGTGAACCTCAGGGAGGTAGTACATTACAGGGACCCTAGTAGCCACGGGAACAAGAAAAGATTTCTCCTTCTTGTTCAAGATGTTATCCTCAAAGGCTTTATTAACAATTGCAGAGAGCTCCCTTTTGAATTTAAGGGTGGGATTAGATCTCAGAGGGGAATAGGTATCGCGTTCCGACAAAATATTCGACATTTCGGCCAAATATGCAGACTTGTCCAGGACCACGATTCCCCCCCCCTTTGTCCGCATCTTATCACAAGCTCGTCTCTTGCCTGTAAGGATTTCAATCCAACATTAAACCTACGATCGACATACATCCGCTTTACTTCTAATGATTCCAGGTCTTTGATGACTAGTTCTCTAAATATACTTAATGGCGGGACTAGGGAGCCAGGGGGATTAAAAAGGGAAGCATATGAGAGATTTGAATGTTTAATTCCTTCTCTAACCTGGATAGAGTTCCTGACCGGGTTAGAAAGCATGTAGCGGTTTATATTAAGTTTGCGCGTATACTTTTGAATATCCATAAAAACACCAAATTTATTTAGTGGTTTGAATGGCACATGCTTCAAACCCCGGTCAAGGACAAAAATCTCATCATCAGTGAGAGACACTGAACTCAGGTTAAAGATACCTGCCCCTTTTAAGTTCTTTTTCTTTTCTTTCCTCCTCCTTCTGCCTCCTCTAGTTCCTCGTCTCGACCTACGTTCTGGTCATAGTCGTACCTGTCCCTCAGAAAAAAATCTGGATATCTCTGAGGATATTGATTCCTCTGAGGAGAATCATAACCTCGATCCCGAGGATAGTTATTTCTCTGTTGAGGATGTCGTGTGATGAACCTATCATCATAATTGTCATAGTTATCCTAGAAATGTTCCAAGGGAGCATATGAGTTATGTACAGGGGTATAGCATTGATTGTTTTGAGATTTCTTATGCTTTTTCTTTTTCTTTTTTGGGACTCTGTTAGGAGTATTAGAATAAAACTGCTGTGAAATATTAGGACCAGACGGTTGTTGATTACCTCTAGGTCTCATATAGGGGCCAGGTGGTCTAGCGGGGGGTGGGGTTCTAGGCGCAAATCGATGTGGGGTGTCCACAGAGACCATTCTCAGTGGCCTCGTGTTGGTACCCCTCCAAGTGAACCACTTGAAGCCTGATTTGTCTCCATCTGTGAACCTGATGGATCCAAAGATGGCATTCCTCCACCTGCTAACTCCGCCCTCCTTTTTTGCCACTTAAAAACAAGATCACTCCCGTAATCACCAGCATCCCTAAAGTATTTTTTTCTTTTTTTATACTTCTGTTCAGATTCCTCCTTTTCCAGAATTTTTTGAAGATCATCTGATCTTGTTTTAAACTCCGGAGTATCCTTATGAGAGGTTAGTAGCTTTTTAAGAGTAGTGAGTTCCTCATCCAATCAAGTAAGCCATTAAAGACAGGAAAGTCACCTCCTTTTGCTCTAGGACAACACAAAAGAGTTACCCCATAGATAAATTCATCACATTCTCCACAGAAAATGTGGTTTATATGTTGGAATGCCCATGGGGATATCAATATGTGGGCAGGACCACCAGAGCTATGCGGGTTAGGGTGAACGAGCATTTGGGCAACATTCGCCGTGGCTTCCCAAAACACAGAGTCTCTAGGCACTATTCAGAATGCCACCATAAAAAATCAATTGGTACTAAAATAATCGGCATCGATAGGTTTACTGCACATTGGAGGAGTAGTAATGTGAGAAGAGAGATCTCGCGCTTGGAGACCAGGTGGATTTTTGACCTCAAGTGCTATACCCCCCATGGTCTCAACGTGGACTGGGACGTCAACTGTTTTATAAATAACAGTTGAGTGGTATGTGGACATCCCACTCCACTTGCGATTTATTCTGACAGAGAGATTCTTCCTTAATGTCCTTTATCCTTTTGGGACACTTTGAATAATATTTATTTATCTAGTAGGTTTATTACTTTTTTCTAAATTTGTGGGTTTTAGATGATCGAATATGGTTCATATGTTGTTGATTGTGAAAAATTGTGTTAATTTTTTGTGATTTTTAACATAGTACAATTGTGTTCTGAGTGAGTTGTGCAGTCATTTGCAACTCTCATGTAGCATTGGGTTTTTTTTTTACATGTTTTTATATATGTTTTTTGTGCCTCAATATATACATATGAAGTATCTAATGCTTTTAATGTTTTTTACCATTTTCGAAAATTATATAAGAATGTAATTATCCATTGTGGAATGGGTGATGGCATGCTTGGGGATTGATGCAGTATGCTTCAGATGCGTCATTTTGAGTCTGCCCCTTGTGGTAGTCATGTGTCCGATGCGGTACTCTTCCCAGGCATTCCAGTCAGCCTTTAGTGAGGGCGGAAGTGCTTTACCGCGCTGACCGCAATATACCGGAAGTGCATGATCGCGCACGCCGCAACCGGAAGTGCGCAATCGCGCACCGGAAGCGCGACATTGCGCACCGGAAGCGGAAGTGCGCAATCGCACTTTCAATTAGGGGGACAATAAAAGAGCGTGCTGCATATGGGGGCTTTGCCTTTGACAAAGTCTGATGAAGGACGAAACGCGTCAACATGCCAGCCCCCATGCAGATACGCTTGTAGCCGCGGCAAACCTTCATTACATGCCTGTATCACGCAGCCAACATGTGAGTGTTTTTTACCTGTATTTTTATTCAATAAACTGTACGTACTTCACCATGTGAGCCCCACTTGTTTTCTTGGAGGAACATCAATGTCCATCATTTGGGGTCTATGAAGTTTGTATAAAAATATACTGTCCTCTATGAATGTTCCGTGGATTGGTTGCTGACTTGGAGTGGACCCTTCACTGGTGATCGTTTTCATACCTCATGCTTGGTGGACCTTCCTTAACCGGGGGTCTAAAAATCTGGTAAGGAGATTACCTTATTCTATGCACGTGGTGAACATCAGGATTGTGTCTGCACGGTGTTGGAATTTATTTGCATTTATCTCTGCACCTCAGCATCATAATCAGATGGACTTCATGGACTGTGTTCTTTTAATCCTTTAGTTCATAATGTGGCGCTGTACTTGAACACAATTTTGCTATATGGTCGGATAATACTGTTGTACTGGCAGCCTTACTCTTGTTAGTTCATTTAAGTGCAGCTTTCTCACTTCTTTGTTTGTTTAAAGTTAAAGTGGTTTTGAGTTTTTTTTGTTCCCTAATGAATTCTCTGCATTAAGATAAAAAACCTTTGATGTTTAACTCCCTCCCTGCCCCCCCCCCCCGAGCTACCCGAGCGTGATCTCGATCCATTGCTGTGGCAGGGAGTCCCAAAGCTGCTCTCTCTGTCCTCACAAGGACTGAGGCAGCAGTGGGAGCCATTGGCTTCTGCTTCTGTCAATCAAATCCTGTGAGGAGGGAGCGGGGTAGGGCTGAGCCACACTGTGTGTATCAATAGATGCTCACAGCCTGACACAGGATTAAGCCCGCATGTGTGCCACCATAGGAAGTGGCTTCCAATTGTGGCACACGGAGAAGAGGAGGAGTGGAGAGTGCCAGTGGGGACCCAAGAAGAAGAGGATCGAGGATGCTCTGTGCCAACCATTGCACAGAGCAGGTATATAAAACAAACAATTATTATCACTTTAAGAATACATACTTAAAGAGAATCTTTTTAAACCAGAGTTTAGTGTCACTTTTTATGTGAACCATCACCTTGTAAAACAACCCATTCAGTTTAAAATAAAAATGCAAGGCAAAACGGTAAGAATTCAATTCACATGGCAAAAATGTTCCCGATGTGACAAGAATCCAACAAAATCCTGCGGATAGATCTCCTTGTATGTCCAGCTGCAGGAATATGCTAGATTCTTGCCACAACCTGAACATTTTTGCCATGTGAATGAGAAAAAGACTTTGATCATCTTATAAAGAGTAGTTATCATCCTCAGGTCCTCCTATTGAAAATGATTATCTCATAAGTCCATATGCATAGTTATGGGTGGGCTGAAACGTGGGTTCACCTGAGACCGATTCCTAATTATAGTGTTAAAAATCACTCAAAGGCATTTAGCCAGGAGTGGAAGGAATCTGAGGCAACAGGGAGTGGTGTCTTTTAAGTTTTTTAGTAATGTGATCCTCCTATGTTCTTGAGTTCAGTATTGGTAATGACAACATTTGTTCTGTAACACTTATCATATATCCATTATTGTAGCACTGGATTTCATTATGTATACGGTATGTTAATGCTGACATCTAATGTCAATTCAGTGTTACTACAACTTGTTATTGCTATATTTGTTAATAGTAGAATCTAGCTTCCCTGTATGTTGGGGCTAGTTAGTTTTCAGTGAGCTGCTAGCCTTCATACCTGGCATAAGGCTAAGAAAAGTATTATCTCTTTACACTTTAAATGTTCTAGGAAAATCCCATGCTCTGTAAGTAAAACAATGTAGGATTAAACTGCTGGAAGGTGCTTATTCAGAAGGTGACCTTACTGGCTGAATTGACAAAGGCCTAAAGGTGGTATGTCAATGCATAAGGCAGTGCTTGAAACAGAACAGAATGTGCTGTAATATTAAAAAACAATATTAGACTATAGAACTTCTACAGGTAATTATAAAACAATAATTTTCCTTAGTACATTCAAAAAATGCCTTTTCAAGCTTAAATAGTGGAATCATGCACATTTTGCTTACACTGTCTGTGTTTTTCAAGTGCAGCCACAATGTTCCAGGGAGATTATGGGGCATGAGGAAATCAATTTGGAAAAAAAGGACTAAGAGATTCTTTCGAATTGTTTCCTTGTTCAATGTTCTTCAGTAAAAATGACTTTATTAGTTATCATCTGGGTCAGGAAAGAAAGTGGAAAATTCTTTCTCTTTAATAAAAAAGCTGACCAAAAATCGTAAACTGAATAGATTGTAATAATTAACGTCATTTAGTTGCAGTATGTTTGTGTATCCTGTCATACATGGTTGAGCACAGCAATCAATCACATAATACCTCCAGGCTGTATTTTCTTTGCTGTACTGTAGTTGTCTGTGGAATGAGATAAACACGCATGCTGCTACTGCTGTTATGTTCTGTAATATTAGGATGCCAGCTGGATGTAGAATTAACAAATTCTTTATAGATGTAATATAACAGTGTGTGGAAGTATGAACAGAATATAGAATATCAAAAAATATAACATGCCTGGGGAAAAATCCCCATGGTGTGGTCACAAGATTTTAAGTCATAATTACTATGTGGTGGGGAAGCTGCAGAAAACTACCCTTGTTCCCTTTGCTATATTGCATTGCCACTTTAAAGTGGTTGCAAAAATGAAAAATGAACAAAGCATATCCTTCCATAGTGTGTACTTGCGTCTATCCAAAGCACCTAGGATGATTTCTGTCTCCTCTCCGATTCTTCTGCTATCTGCATGAGTTTCTTCTGAGAGTCTATGCCGTCACCAGGTAATCCTGGGAGATGGAACACAACAGGTGGTTGACAGCCTAAGCTCTGCATGTTTCCCTATGAGACTGTGTAGGGAGGGGGGGGTGACAATTCACTCAGTTCTCAGACTATACCCAGCTCCTTGCTCTATGCTGTGCACTGTGTGAAATCAGATCCTGTCCCCTGCCTTCTAGAACTCAGAAATGCTGTCTAACTTGTTATGACAAGCTGTGGAGAAGAGAGGGCTGCAGATAAACAGGCATATCTTATGTAGGAGGATTTGTTTAATATACAGTATGTATATCACCCAAGGCTAGTTAATTCAGTGGGTATATGTAAGGGTTTACAACCACTTTAAGGCTAGCCACAATGGTAGATCTGCTTTAATCACACAGGCAGGAATAAAAGAGGAAAACCCATGGTACAAAAGTATGGAAATTCCTTCTAACTGTAAATATAACTCCAAGGCACTATGTTTTCTGAATTGCATGGTCTGAAGCTTCCGAGGCAGTGCACTGGGGCCTGCTGGACCTGCTTTGTAATGTAGATGTAAGGCAAGTGTTTTTACAATTTCACTCCTCTGGGCTACTTCTCTAATTTTATCATTTACCAAACCCTCACTGACTTATATTGCTGTGGGCACTGTGGAGCCAGTCAGCTTCAAATTTCTCAGCAGAATCATTGCATTCATTGAAGTAGCTCAGCTTACTCTGCTCCCACCATTCTGTGCACCTGATTTTCGTTTACTTTAGAGATTAGAGTGCTGAAAGGCTGCTGGGTCACTGCTGGGAAGGGGAAGCAAAGTGAGCTAAGTTGTCAATAGAACAAGTTAAATGACCTTAGTGCTTCTGTTGTGAATTTTGAGGATTAATTGCTCCATAATGTCTGCAGCTACACATGTCTTTGGAGCGTCGGAGAAACTCCAGTGCTGCAAGACTACTAAGCCACAGCAGTTGCTTTCAACTTATGCATCCAGTATCTATTATTGCCCAGGCTAATGAGAATCTCCATCACCAGAAATCCTGAAAAAACTGTGGGGAGGTTCTAAAATATTGCCTAGCACATTACGGTATACGGTAGTAGAAGTGGTTTTAATTGTGCAGCCAAATGTGGACTGAGGTGTTGTGCTAACAGACCTTAGACTTTTAAATCTAATATCTGTAAAAAACAACCTATTTTTTGGAATAGGCAGCTGGTCAAGATAAGGTCTGTACAATAGTTCACAAACCCTGTCTTTACAAAAAACATTTCTTTGTACGTGTATAAAAAATATGCTGCTCTTACTCATACAACCCCAATTTCAAAAAAAGATGGGAAACTGTTTAAAATCTATATAAAAATGCAATAATTTGCCAATCTCATAAACCCATATTTCACTCAAAACAAAACATAGAAAACATATCAAATGTTTAAACAAGAAAATAAACTATTTTAAGAAAAAAATAGGGTAATTTTGAAATTGATGGCAGCAACATATCTCAAAAAAGTTGGGACAGGGTAACAAAAAGCTGGCAAAGTAAGTAACACTAACAAGGAAAAGCTGTACATTTGAAACTAATTTGTAACATTTTGAAACTAATTAGAATAATTATAAAAAAAAGGGAAACACTCGTTGGTAATGCCTCCACCCTGTGCTCTAAATGATCTTTATACAACAAACTAAGCCAAAGCCTATTAAAGGCTAAAAGAGCAGCTAGATAAAGGAAAAGGAATTGGCAGCACTCCAGGTTGAGTCAAAATCCAGATTTATTGACTGGACATCCAAATATGACAATCGTGACAAGGTAGACGCGTTTCACACACTGACTGTGTGCTTAATCATTACAAAGAAAAATGGATATAACATCTCAATATATACACACACAAAATCCAATCATCAATTAAAAAACAGGTGATACAAATAAGGGGTAAACCATTTTCCTAATTACCGAGGACACTGATAGACCCATAAAACATCTATGTGAAACCAGTGAAAAATCAAATGTGAATGCTGTGACACAATTGTGTATGAAAAAATATATAAATGCAAAAAATCTGATTGAGAATAAAAAAGTTCCCAACTTTTGAATTGCATGATGCAACATTGAAGCAATCATGGACTGACACACTATCAGCTTGTTCGTTTGCTCTGATGGAAATCATCATTGCTTCCAAAAAAAAGGAAATGTCGGTATTACAAGAGGAGATAACTGATTTGCAGGAAGCATTGAAACCATCACAAGATGTGACAACCTTTGCTGAGCTTGATGCACGTTTAAATGAGAAAATGAATCGTTTTGAAAAGGAGATCATCTCAGGAAAAAAAGAAAAAATGCTACGGGACAAGATAGACTATGAAACGAATAACATCTATGTATGGAAAAGGAGGCGACAACACCGTGGATCCTTCCAGCCTATGGGGAGCACCCCCAAACGTGTTAGCTTTACAGATCCTGAATCGGAGTCTATGGACTACATTACAGCTAACACGGACTCTGATTCATCTCCATCGGGGTCAACTACTAGAGGCGAATTGGCGGGCTCAGCTACAATCACTACTTCAAAAAACGGGGTAGGCAAACGCAGACCCCGCAGGAGGGACAGGAACAGAAACGCAAAAGGACACGGCGGGGCCGCAAGAGATACGGAGGAAGAAAAACGCTATCCATCCCGCAGGCCAACACGCAAGTTTTGAATATGAATATCAATACTAATAATTTTTCTAATGTTTTAAATCTGTCTAGCAGGACTCTTTCTGTCAGTGAAATGTCTTTATTGTCTAAAGGGTTAAATTTTTGCCCTCAAAGACATCTTAACCTTTTTGAAACAATTCTTGATGTTAATAAATTTGTTAGGAATTTAACAATTAGAAAACATTTTTTTACAATTGACGGTGAGCAAGGTAACCAGATCCCTGATTGCACGATCCCAGAGGAGGATTCACTCTCCTTTAGGGAACTTTGTGCAATCTGAGATCTGGAAGATTTATTGTGTGAAGGGGCCATAGACACTTATAACTCTGGTGATTTTGAAGCTCTCAGATCCGTTCCATTAAATATCAAGTCAGACTTTTATCCTGTTAACTCTTGTAGCCCTGAAATGATTGGGTTCCAACGAGCTGTGGAACGTGATCTGACAGCCCTATCCACCAGAGCCATTAATGGTTGCACACAATGGTCAGATAATTTAACAAAGGAAGAAAGATCAGCATGGGAGAATTTGCAGCGTGATGATACAATTATCATCTGCAATTCAGATAAGGGGGGTCTAATAGTGGTCATGAACACCGACATATATGAGTGAGGCTATTCGCCAGTTAACGGATATTCATACCTATTTACCACTTAAAAATAACCCCACTAAGCATTATAAATTTATTCTGACCAGCATCATTAACAGGGGAGTGAAAATAGGTGTATTCAGTGAAAAGGAATCCATAAAAATGATCCCAGAAAATCCTGTCATTCCCACATTTTACCATCTACCTAAAACCCATAAAGGGTTAGACCCCCTGTATGGCCGTCCTATAATCTCAGGAATCAATTCCCTTAATGAAAGACTAGGACAGTGATTAGACAGGCAGTTACAGCCATTAGTCCAGCAACTACCTGGTTATCTTAAAGACACCAACCACTTATTGGAAATGGTAGAAAACTTTGAATGGAATATTGACCATGCATGGATTACATGCGATGTGGTTAATTTATATTCGTCTATTCCACACAATCTGGCTGTAATAGCGGTGTCATTTTTCCTAGATTCACTAACATCTCTACCAGTTGAGCAAAAAGATTACATTTTGGAAGTCCTTGAATACCTTTTGTCACACAATTATTTTTGTTTTGATGGGGTTTTTTACTTCCAAAGGTGCGGGGCTGCGATGGGCGCTAAATTTTCGCCCTCACTCGCCAACCTATACATGGGCTGGTGGGAGAGGCCCCGCATCTTTGGGGGTGAGAACCCCTTCAGACCTTTTATTAAATTTTACTTTCGATTTATAGATGACCTACTGTTTATCATGGAGGATGGAGTTGAAAGGTTAAACTCATTCCTTGACTTCCTAAATTGTAACAATAAAAACTTAAAATTTACAGGAGAAGCCAACGCTAGAGAAATACACTATTTGGATGTGTTGTTAAAAGGTATTGATGGACAAATCATAACTACACTATACAGAAAACCCCTGTCAGGTAATTCACTCCTGTCAGCACAATCTGGACACCCCAAACACACGATAAAAGGAATTCCGGTTGGACAATTTATACGTGTTAGACGGATATGTAAAAATGATGCCGACTTTGACAGAGAAGCCTCCTCCCTTTTTCATAGGTTTTTAGACAGAGGCTACCCAAAGTGGATGATCAATAGGGCTTGGAATATAGCTAAAAACAAAAAAAGATCAGATCTTATAGGGTTAAAAAGATCACACAGCAGGAGCATGCACCAAACCAAACTTACCTTTTCTACCCCATACAGTTCTGAATTTAGAGAAATTTGGGACATTATTAATCGACACCTCCATATGTTAGGTACCGATGAAACATGTGCAAAATTACTTAAGGGAGGCATTAATGTAGTCCCAAGACGTGCCCCTACCCTTGGCCAATCACTCTCCCCTAGTTTTTTTTCGTAGAAATACTCTAAAAACCCCTACTTGGCTACATTTTAAAGGGAACTATAGATGTGGCAGTACTGGATGCCTATGTTGTAGCCACATACTCAGGGGAGACCAATTTGTCTCCACATGTACAGGCAAACAATATAACATAAGTGAATTCTTTAACTGTAACACCAACTATATCATATATTTGTTAACATGTAAAATCTGCCATGTACAATATGTGGGTAGAACGATTAGGCGACTACGAGATCGCTTTAATGAACACCTATAGCAAAGAAAAAAGAGGGGGTTTGGGACTTTATATGAGGCAACACAAAGACATGTGCCTCCATCCCTATTATCGCACGATAAAAAACATTTTATAGTTTGGGACTTTGTATGAGATGTGTGGCCCTATGTGACTGATAATTGTGCAACCATAATAAACAAAACATATCATGATGAATCATGTTTTATTGTACTCGTATCCAAGGTGATGGATGCTGATAATAGCAAAACATGTGAAGAACAGCATTGAAGGGTATGGATCATACATGGATGTACAACAATGACATAGGAATGATAACATCGGTACATGCATGTTGTTAAACAACATGAATGTCGACAATAAATAAATACAAGTATTGTAAAAAATACAGTAAAATACATGATGAAACAAAATTGATGATATGAAGTTGCTTCATGAAAAGCTTGACGCGTTTCGTGTAAAAACACTCATCAGGAGCAGGTGTAGTCTGTGTATCTAAAGAAAATGATGTATATAAATACATGTGTATATAAGATAATCATGTATATGGCTGTTAAACAGCTCTATAAAACCAGCCCTTATAGCATTGAAACTCACAGGTTTGTTCCAAATAGAGTTGCAGGATGTGTAGAGATGCGCCATTGGAGGGTATGCCTGACACGGGAGCTGAGGGGGCAAAGCCTGCACACATGGATAACTGTAGTGCTGGATCTGTGGATGCTATGAATTCTCATGTGGGGACCACCAAAATCTCCAATTGACCACAATGGGTTTCTAGAATGATAATATCATGGTATCATAATGAAGTATTAAAGATATAAGAAGCTTAGCACGTATGCAAGTAAGGAGAGATGGTGAAATGTCCATGCCAGAGAACCAAGCCGCCAAGACCAACAACCATGGAGTGAATAGAAAAGTGATAGATGAAAAGTAGTGAAGTGTAGAAGAGTGCATGAACCGTGAAGCAGACTAAGAAGGAGAAAGAAGAGTGACAAGAGTGCAAGGGTGGATAAGAGATGAAAGTGATTGGTGATAGACCAATAGGGATGTGTGGTTCAAAAAGGTATAACTGGTGAAGGAGACCAATGACTGACAGGGGGGGGGGGGTTTCATATGAAATGAATATCCCGAGTTAATGATGAAATTGTGCAAATAAGTGAAAGTGTCAGTCTATCTCTGACTGGATCGGAAAAGAAGTGAAAGTGCAAAGGAAGGAAAGAGACAAAAAGTACCTCCATGAAGACATGAGCAGGGTATGCTCCCAGCGTCACACTGCTACAACCACAACAGGGGATCAGCAAACGGCTGTGTAAGCCGGAAGCAAAAGATCCATAAGTGGGAACGCTGATGGACAACACGTGTTAAGGCGCCGGCGCCAATCATGACGTCAGGACCTGCACGGATGTGCGTGACGCCGATGCGCTGCGGCCGCAAACCCCGCCTCCCACTCCCGCCTCAAGGCGCGGAGAGCGGAGGGAGGGGAAGGCGGGCGGAGCGCATCGCAGCTCCCGGAACCAGACAAAACCCAGGCATGGCTGCATATACACAAACTGCCCTCACCAGCTAAGAAAAAAAAAAAAAAAATATTAAGAGTAACGTAAATAGTTAATGTGCTGTTCTTCACATGTTTTGCTATTATCAGCATCCATCACCTTGGATACGAGTACAATAAAACATGATTCATCATGATAAGTTTTGTTTATTATGGTTGCACAATTATCAGTCACATAGGGCCACACATCTCATACAAAGTCCCAAACTATAAAATGTTTTTTATCGTGCGATAATAGGGATGGAGGCACATGTCTTTGTGTTGCCTCATATAAAGTCCCAAACCCCCTCTTTTTTCTTTGCTAATCAACCAGGGATGGAGATGTGTGTCCCGAGTCACCACTTTTCGGATGACTCAATGTGCTCATTGTGACAATTTTCGGTTGAGCCCTTATACACATGGACTCACCACTATTATCTACGATACTATTTACGTTACTCTTAATATTTTTTTTTTTCTTAGCTGGTGAGGGCAGTTTGTGTATATGCGGCCATGCCTGGGTTTTGTCTGGTTCCGGGAGCTGCGATGCGCTCCGCCCGCCTTCCCCTCCCTCCGCTCTCCGCGCCTTGAGGCGGGAGTGGGAGGCGGGGTTTGTGGCCGCAGCACATCGGCGTCACGCACATCCGTGCAGGTCCTGACGTCATGATTGGCGCCGGCGCCTTAACACGTGTTGTCCATCAGCGTTCCCACTTATGGATCTTTTGCTTCCGGCTTACACAGCCATTTACTGATCCCCTGTTGTGGTTGTAGCAGTGTGACGCTGGGAGCATACCCTGCTCATGTCTTCATGGAGGTACTTTTTTCACTTCTTTTCCGATCCAGTCAGAGATGGACTGACACTTTCACTTATTTGCACAATTTCATCATTAACTCGGGATATTCATTTCATATGAACCCCCCCCCCCCCCTGTCAGTCATTGGTCTCCTTCACCAGTTATACCTTTTTGAACCACACATCCCTATTGGTCTATCACCAATCACTTTCATCTCTTATCCACCCTTGCACTCTTGTCACTCTTCTTTCTCCTTCTTAGTCTGCTTCACGGTTCATGCACTCTTCTACACTTCACTACTTTTCATCTATCACTTTTCTATTCACTCCATGGTTGTTGGTCTTGGCGGCTTGGTTCTCTGGCATGGACATTTCACCATCTCTCCTTACTTGTATACGTGCTAAGCTTCTTATATCTTTAATACTTCATTATGATACCATGATATTATCATTCTAGAAACCCATTGTGGTCAATTGGAGATTTTGGTGGTCCCCACATGAGAATTCATAGCATCCACAGATCCAGCACTACAGTCATCCATGTGTGCAGGCTTTGCCCCCTCAGCTCCCGTGTCAGGCATACCCTCCAATGGCGCATCTCTACACATCCTGCAACTCTATTTGGAACAAACCTGTGAGTTTCAATGCTATAAGGGCTGGTTTTATAGAGCTGTTTAACAGCCATATACATGATTATCTTATATACACATGTATTTATATACATCATTTTCTTTAGATACACAGACTACACCTGCTCCTGATGAGTGTTTTTACACGAAACGCGTCGAGCTTTTCATGAAGCAACTTCATATCATCAATTTTGTTTCATCATGTATTTTACTGTATTTTTTACAATACTTGTATTTATTTATTGTCGACATTCATGTTGTTTAACAACATGCATGTACTGATGTTATCATTCCTATGTCATTGTTGTACATCCATGTATGATCCATACCCTTCAATGCTGTTCTTCACATGTTTTGCTATTATCAGCATCCATCACCTTGGATACGAGTACAATAAAACATGATTCATCATGATATGTTTTGTTTATTATGGTTGCACAATTATCAGTCACATAGGGCCACACATCTCATACAAAGTCCCAAACTATAATGAACACCTATATAGCGTCAATAAAAAATCAAAAACTAATGTAGCCAAACACTTTAACTTGTGCCACAATGGAGACACCACAGCTATGAACATACAAGTTATTGAAAAAATTAAAACACCACCACGGGGGGGGGGGGGGGTGACATATTTCGGCTTCTATGCAAGAGAGAGGTCTTTTGGATCTTCCACTTGCGAACTAGGTTGCCACAAGGCATGAACTTTGAATGGGATGTAACCCATTTTTATGAATAGGCGCCTTCATAAATCTCCAAACATCAGCCACATGTGTGCATATCCAAAAGATAATGATCCATAGCGACCTATATTTAGGAAGTCAGTGTTTTGTATCTCTATGTACAATAAACTGATGATTCACCATTATAATCTCTTTTGTTCATACATCGGGAGATGTCGGCGATCATTGACATGATTCATTTGGATCTGCACACATACGGCACAATGGGTCGGGCCAAACCATAATTTCCTTATTTGTAGATAATACATCCATTAGGTCGTGTGCAAACCTATATCTTTATGATATTATATATAATTTCTGGCCCTATTCGCAGACTACGTATGTGTGTTCTGTATGTTATATAGAAAATGGTGGTTCATACGGATATTCACAAATATTGAGGGTATTTTTCTCCTTCACATAAAATGGATTTAAACCATTTATGATTGGAATCCTCCATATCCATTGTCCGTCCAATGCAACACATTGGAGAATTTATCTCCAGTGTTGTTACAGTTCCCATGTCAATCTGCTAATAGTGTTGATACGATATAACAATAAATATACTGTATACTATATGATTTATTTCACACATTGCTTGGGATTGGATGTTGACATCGGGTAACAAATCCAGATACATAATTGCCTCCAAACTTGTTGCATTTCCACATTCAATTACAACAGGAACTGCCCATATACATAGCCGCATGTTTTTTCACAATTGGGGGCCAGGATCTCTGGATCTTTTGATTAACTGATCCTTTGTTCCTCAGATCCTTTGAATTCTGTCTGGATCTCGATATCCATTCCTGGGAGTTCATAGCATGACGTAGCCAACACTAAAGAGTTCATATTATATTACTTTCACTTTACATTTTATTTATATAATGAGCTTAGAGGTTGGGCCATCATCCTACATAATATTAACGATACTTTGCATAGTTAATTATCTCCCATATTTATGTCCTTTTTATGTGCGGATTCTGCGCAGTTGGATTTTACCATGTATGGACCCCCTGTCTTGCACGATATCTAGTGTTGTAGTCTGGTGTATTTAGCTTTGTCCCTTGGATCCTTTGAACTCTGACTAGATCTCGACGTCCGTCCCTAAGAGTTATAGCATGATATGGCCAACACTGCAGAGTTTATATTATATTACATATACTTTATATTCTATTTATATAATGAGCTTAAATGTTTGGCCATCATCCTGCATAATATTAAATATACTCTGTGTAGTTGTTCATCTTCCAGGCCTATATCCCTCCATATATCCTTCCAATTATGGATTCTCTACAATTAGATCTTACCATGTGTGGATCCCTTATCCTTCCAATTATGGATTCTTTACAATTAGATCTTACCATGTATGGATCCCTTATCCCTCCATATATCCTTCCAATTATGGATTCTCTACAATTAGATCTTACCATGTATGGATCCCCTATCCCTCCATATATCCTTCCAATTATGGATTCTCTACAATTAGATCTTACCATGTATGGATCCTCTATCTTGTTCAGTATCTAATGTTATAATCTGATGTATGTAGCCTTGATCTCCTCGAACTATATATCTCTCTCCGGTCACCCCGATATGATTGTAATTGTTTTTATGGGTGACCGGTTGATGCATATATACACACAGGATCATATGTGTTTATTTTGTTCTAAAAACCATATTGTTCGAAATTGTTTTTATTGTACATATATCGTTTGGTCTGTGTATGTTATACAATCAATTTTCTTCTGACCCATACAACTAATATGCACGAATCGATTTATATATTTGACAAAAAACATTTTTAAAATTGAAAATGTAATAACAAACTATTTCATAGTTTTGTATTCACATAATCGGATTGTACAGATATCAATATATATATTCACTATTCCTTGTATTTATGTATATTTTTTGTGCATTTTTTGCGCTTTTATTCTCATTTCATAATTGACACATATTATTAAACAATGGTAATTTTATCCATATCTTTAATCACAATACATTTAATTTTCACATATAGTTTATACATATTTAGATTTTATCAGATTTTTTGCATTTATATATTTTTTCATACACAATTGTGTCACAGCATTCACATTTGGTTTTTCACTGGTTTCACATAGATGTTTTATGGGTCTATCAGTGTCCTCGGTAATTAGGAAAATGGTTTACCCCTTATTTGTATCACCTGTTTTTTAATTGATGATTGGATTTTTGTGTGTGTATATATTGAGATGTTATATCCATTTTTCTTTGTAATGATTAAGCACACAGTCAGTGTGTGAAACGCGTCTACCTTGTCACGATTGTCAAATTTGGATGTCCAGTCAATAAATCTGGATTTTGACTCAACCTGGAGTGCTGCCAATTCCTTTTCCTTTATCAAGTTTTCACGGAGGCGAGCCGGGGCATGCACCTGTGTGAGTCATCAGGCAATTACACCACCTTGAGCAGTGAGTCCTTGTCTGTTTAAAAGAGCAGCTAGACAACTAGGAAACACTACTCACACTATATATTATATTTTAGACAAAATGCCATCTGTAAGCACTTACCAATCACTGACAGGCACACACGGACAGATTGACAGGCAACTTTGAGAAACTTGAAAATTTGTAATTTTATTTTTTTAATATGTCTCACTTATTACACTCCACACGGTTAGTTACATCTGTGCAGACTGGATGGGCTTCCATTCCTACTGACTGCTGGACATCTGCACCTTATCTAGAATTATGGCTTCCTCCCCCAGTCAACTCACTGAACTAATGAGTGTATTCTATCCTCTAATTCTGGTTCATGGCCAGTTGGCCACCTGTGTTTCCCTTCTTACGTTGAAAAAACACATGCATTCCCCTTGACTGACAGATCCAAACACAATATTCCCCACGCACACATTCAAGATGTCTGTTCAATGATGCTGGGTGCTATAATGACCATAGGTTGAAGACCGTGGATACTCAAAGTGAAGAAATGTCATCAGCACACCAAAGATTCCTCAAAATCTTTATTCTGTGGTCACATAATATACAGTGCTGTATATTATGTGACCACAGAATAAAGTTTTTGGACCCTTTTGAGGAATCCTTGGTGTGCTGGTGACATTCCTTGACTGACAGCACACATGCTTAGCTTAACTCATAACACCACCCTCCTGCAGCTCTTTAAGTGGGTTTCAATTGGTTCTTACAGTGGTCACAAGATCAGGAGTCTGTCCTGCTGACTCCCAATCAGAAGCTGTCGGTGAGTGCTGGGAGCATGCAGTGAGTACACTTACAACACAAAACTTCAGGCTGTTGTGGTGCATATGTACAGCAGTTGGGCGTTAGAGCCATTTCTCTTGCCAGAGCATAAATTAGGTTAATATAGGCTTTATTCTGCATGCATGTATTGTTTTAACCACTTCAGCCCCGGAAGATTTGGCTGCTCAAAGTTCAGGCCCTATTTTGTGAATCGGCACTGCGTGACTTTAACGGACAATTGCGCAGTTGTTCGACACTGTACCCAAATTAAATTGATGTCCTTTTTTTCCCACAAACAGAGCTTTCTTTTGGTGGTATTTAATCACCTGTGTGATTTTTATTTTTTGCGCTATAAACAAAAAAAGAGTAACAATTTTGAAAAAATATTTTTCACATTTTATTATATGAAATTAAAAAAAAAAATGTAAAAATCTAAATTTTTTAACATTTTAGGCCAATTTGTTTTCTGCTACATATTTTTGGTAAAAAAATTGCAATAAGTGTATTTTGATTGGTTTGCACAAAAGTGATTGCGTTTACTAACTACGAGAAAGATTCGTTTTTTTTAACTAGTAAAGGCCGCGATCTGCGATTTTTTTGAGGGACTGCGACATTGCAGTGGAGAGATTGGACCCCTGACTGACATTTTTGACACTTTTGGGGGTACCAGTGACATTACTACAGTAATCAGTGCTATAAATATGCACTGTTACTATAAAAATGACACTGGCAGGGAAGAGGTTAACTTTATTGGTGATCAAGGGGTTAAGTGTGTCCCTAGGGGCATGATTCTAACTGTTAGGGTGCATGGCTAGTGAAGTAACCACAGAGCCGCCGGTCACACGCGCTGGCTAGGCAGGGAATGAGCGGGGGGCGGGAACGTGCCTCCGGCGGCACGCGCTCACCCCCTACAGGCTCTTTGGCAAGCGACGTAGTACTACGTCACTTTGCCTGTAAGCGGCTGCGTGCTTCAGTAAATGTACAGGAGGCGGTCGGCAAGTGGTTAACCACATCAATATCGGACACTTTCACAATTTTCCTGCCAAGGCAATTTTAAGTTTTCAGCACTGTCACACTTTGAATGACAATTATTTAGTCATGCAACACTGTACCAAAATGACATTTTTATCATTTTTGAGACAGATAGAGCTTTATTTCTTTGTATTATTTGCTATATAAATAAAAAAACTACTGAAAATGTTGAAAAAAAATATAACATTTTGCAAATAATTATTCTTTCTTCATACATTTAGGTCAACATTTCTACATTTCTTTGGTCAAAAAAAATCAGTTTATAATATTTAGTCTGTGTGAAATTTAAAGAGTCTACAAACTATGGTATATTTATTTGAAAACTAATTAATCCTGATGTACTGACTGCCTATCTAATTTCTTGAGGCCCTGAAATGCTAGGACAGTATGAATACCCCCCAGATGACCCATTTTTGGAAAGCAGATAGTCTAGGGTATTTAGTAAGGGGCACAGTGAGTTTTTCGAAGTTGTAATTTTTGTCACAAATTTTTGGAAAATAAAGAAATTACATACAATTTTTTTTCACAAAGTTGTAATTTTTATTGGGTTATGTCTCACTCACACACAACAGAGAAATACTTATAATTACACCCCAAAACAAATTATGCTATGCCTCCCAAATGTGGGGATACCACATGTGTGAGACTTTTTCACAGCCTAGCCACACAGAGGAGCCCATAATCCAAGGGGCAACACCTATATGCAAAATTACTGCTAAAGTTGTCCAGGTGCTGAGTGGAAGACAACTCGATGACAGATGATAAAGTCAATACCCTTATGCAGCTAGAGAGGGACAAAGACACCTGGGATGGTGTTGTCCAATAAGTTTAAACAATAAAAAGTTCCTCATAATCCAGCTCTGAGGAATGGGTCGATAAGCACACTAAATGATAAAAGTGGCAAAAACGTAATTACATTGGCATTTCCACAAGTTGTATGTGAAAAATGAATTAATTGAGTATATCCAAGATTAAATATCCATAGGAAAAAAATAATAAAAGCTTACAGCCAATAGCAAAGTAACACATCCACACTCATAGGTAACGATCTCACCTACATCAAAAGCGGACTGACTCCAGTGTATCAGGGTTGGTGCCGAGGGACGGCCAGAGAAGGTGCTGAATACGGTGACATGGACAGATGGGGAAGATCGTCGGTTGATGGTGATGGTGGTCAGCTGGGTACAAGAACCCGCTGTGGATTGAGCCAGAGACTCAAGGCAGCCAGTGTGTGCAGCCAAATTAGACCGGAGTTTGACGTCACAAGCACAGGGCAAAGCTGACCCGACTGGGTCACAACAAAACTGGAGATGGAGCGCAGATGGAACGTGGATGTGATGTTGCGGCTGCGGGAGAAGATTCATCACCAGAGCGTGTTTCATTTCTACAGTCAAATGACGAAATGCTCAGGGTGGAGCTAGGATGTGACATCACCATGTATGCCAAGATCACACTCATGGTTTTGAACACCGGCTGGAGGCAACTCGACTAATACTAGTGTGCTTGTCAGTGGAGACACATGTGAATGCAGGTGTAGTTTATTGCTTTTAGAAAATAAACACTTATAATTTTACACTATGGGAGATCATTTCCTTTCTCTTGTTCCCTATATATTCCCTATATCCATTTATTAATGGTACATATGGTTGAGACATCGGCTGAAGATTATCTCTCCCGGAAGTGATGTGCAGTAGCTGGTTTATAATTTTACCAGTATAAAGTTCTAGTGAGTCCATCTAGTACTTGTGATGGTGGATTGCACTGATTGTTTCTGAGTCTAAAGTCAGAAGGTTAGGCCTGCCCCTGGGAAGACGTCACCATTGATGAAACGCATCGGAATTGGTTGTTACTGAAGACATCACCCTTGCTTAGCCATTATTCAAGGCTTTCCTTTCTAATGAGCTGACAGTCTGCTGCCATTTGACTCGTTTGTGACTGTTTACATTTACTGTATCGAAGGTACTTCTTAAATATTTTATATATAATTGCATAAATGTTAGCAGTCTTCACTATGCTTGTTCATTTTTTTTATTCCCGGTCTATTAGGAGCTGTTGCTGAGCAGCCACCACCTATCTCAGATGCCGGGGTTATTTTGTGCTTTTATAACCATTATAATTTATGGTCCACACTATCTGGTAAATTGTTGGTGCTTGGTGGGGAATTTCATCAATCCACCTTATTTATACACCTTTTTGCACTTTATGGACACTCTTTTTTATTAGTGAAAATTATTTAATTATATATTCATTTGTTCAGGTTCATATGTTCAGTTCATATGATTGATTTTTTTAAATTTTTTATGTTATATTTTGCTCATATTTTTATTCACTGCATTTTTAATTGTTTTCATGTCACATTATTTACCATATGATTAATCATGATTGCACTATTTGGATTTAGCACTGCTTCTCATTTATATTGATCATTCACAGCTGGTATCATAGTTGGTTAGGTGGCTGCTCACTTTTTCGTTCTTTTTACTTGACCTAGCGCAGATTTTTTCCTGTTTTATATCAGCACAGGAATTACTGCTTGCAGGCAGCAAGGTAACATGGGATACTCCACTGGGATACAATGGGGAAGATGCAAAACATGCAGGGAATCCAGGAAGTTGTGAAACGGGGTGGCCAGCAGACAGACAGAACTCACAATATAAAAGAAGATTTTTTAAGAAAACTTTTATTGGATTATCAATATCTTCTCCCCTCACTTAAAAATACCTATAGTTTTTGTTTGAATTTCTACTTTTGTTTTTATGTTTACAATCATGTTTAATCTTTTTCTCTATTGTCAGATGATGTTTATATGGATTAGAGACATTTATTGTTTTCATCCTCGTATATTATTTCATGTTCTTTGCATTTCATTTGTTTTTAGACTGTTACACACCTGATATCTGCTGAAGTGACAAGTTATCATGAAACACGTCACTGGCTTTATCAATAAACCTTTCTTCACATCTCTACCCTCTCACTGATTCCTCTGCAAAGAACACTTTTGGGCTTTTTCCAACTACGTGGACAGAATGCTATTATTATTTTGATTAAGAATAATGGATGTGTAAAAAAATTGTAAACAAGCGTTAACCTTTTTAACAAGTGCTGAAGAGTAAAGGCAGGCTGGCTAATTGCACTGTCAGCAATACGGCAAATACATTAACATTATATCATAGTACGTCACAGAACTATGACATGTACAGGTATGTATACAAATGATTTGTAATAATTGGCTTTTAGTTGCCCATGCATTGGAACCAATTTTTTTTGCCAATGTACCAGTGGCCTGCTTGTTGCTTGTGCATAGACGCATTGGAAAATGTGTCTGTGACTTTGCACTGTAACTTGAGTATCTTTCTTTTATAAAAATAAAGTGACCTGGTGGTTTTACATCATGGTGCTTCTATGTTTATTTTTTGTCTGATGCTAGCACAGTAGCTAATGGAGTTGGATTCCTGGTCATTGTTTAATATTATTTCAAACACATACCTGAGCTCATTAGATCTTTTTTTATTTTATTTTACAATTGTATATTTATTGTGTTTTTCCAAAGCAATAAAAGAAAATCTAAACAGCAAGGTACAATAGTATGACATAAGCAAAACATCAAATAATACAAAGATACAGAAAACGAATGAAACATAAAAGCAAATGTAAGCCATAGATATTTTGAGGGTGGCCACCAATAAAGCAGGCTTTGTAAACAGGAAAGAGATTTCACATAAATCTATTATGGCTCATATGTTGGGCCACACACAGGCATCTCCGTATAAGATTAGCAAAGAGGATAAACAGAAAAAAACGAGGGGAGAGGGGACACACACAATGGAACAGAAAATGGGCATGCTGTAGTTAAGGGTAACTAAGATAGTAAGAGAAGAAAGGTAGCTACCCAGGGGCTTTGGATTTCAATTCTGGATCAAGCTCAAAATTGTCCCATAGATCTCAAATCTGTAAAAATGGAGGTAAAGAATCCTGCAATACAGCCGTAAGGCATTCCATTCTGCATATATGAGCGATAGTATGCAATAATTGGGAGTTAACAGATAGTGAAGTGGGTCTAAGGGGAGATTAATCCCAATGAGATATTGAAGGAGAGACTGGACTGAGGACCAATGCGGTCAGATAATAGTAAAAAGGCAAGGGTGACCAGCGCTATGGAAGTGTGTGAATAACGTGTGATAAACAGGTGTAAGCCGCCAGCAACAAAACCCCGTGGGGTTAAATTAAGTGACTTCCCCAATAAGGAGTTTTCTCCAGAGTAAAACTATTTTTAAAAAATTTTTTTTAAACCCTCATTTTAAATATTATATTTTTGGACATTTCAAATAACGTTTTTGTATTTTCTTTTTCTTTTTAATTTTTGTTTGCAATCGGTGAGGCTGATGTGAAATAATGAGATAGCATCCGCCCCTCTGTGTATTAGCCGACATTGCAGGAAGGAACAAGATGGCCTCCGATCGGCAACATAAAGTGAGCACCAATATGGCGGCGGCACGAGCCGATTGGTTGCCATGAGATGGGCAGGCTATTTAATAACCGGGAGTGCGCTATGGTGACGCCGCATCAGCAGACGTCCTCTGACAAAACGCGTAGGGTGGGTCCATTGTGTCATACGTCACTTCCGGTTCTCAAGCATCTGACCGTGGAACGCGGAAGCTTCCCGGGAGACCGAACTGATCACCAACAGCCTACACCGTGAGTGTATCTATGCTCGCTACTCTATTAGCATTTATTTACTGCACAAATGGGGTTCCCTTTCTCTTGCATTCTATGATATCGATTGGCGTGTGCCTGCTCGCCGAAGAGAAGGAACCTCTACAATTGTGCCTACCTTATTCAAGTGAAAACTACCAAAACAGGTTGTATATCAGTTGCGACATCTAGTGGCCACAATTCTTTTTTCACTTGTTTTGTTTGCACTTTTCAAGAATTCCCTTAATAATAATTTTACACTGGTTCACTAATTTCCAGTGGCACTATTCATTTTTTTGCACCCAATTAATTTTTTCTGCACTGTATTTATCTATATTTGGAATAAAATTTCATCACTATTTCTCACTAGTGCTTATTTATTTATTTATTTGGCATTTGCACATGAGCACCTTCTCACACTGGTTTTTATACCCAGCACAAGTAATTTTCTGCTCACAAGTGGAATAATATTTATTTATTTTATATGTGCACTATTTTAATTTACCAACTGTCTTTGTAATTATTCACTTTATGGCACATATAGTTTAAGGTGACACTTCGTCACTTAGAGGTAGCGCCGGTTCAGATAATAAGGCAGTCCCAAAAAATATGATAATGAGTGCCCAAGTCCTGATGGCATCTCCAATACAGCTAAGAGACCGAAGGGTTGCAGCTATGAAGAACTTCTGGAGTTTTATACCAAAAGAATAGACTTTTATAAGCCATCTCTCTCTGCTCCACGCATCTTGAGGCCTCAGAAACAGGGTCCCATATTTTCTGCCATTGCAGAGGAGTTATAGGGTCATTGGAGAATTTGATCCCACTTATGCATATAGGGTAGACAGTAATCAGTAAGAGGAGTGGTGTCAAGAAGGATTTTATAAATTGATGATAGAAGGTGTGCTTGATATGGACCTTGGGCAAATAGGAGTTCAAATGCAGTAGGTTTATCCAAGGTTAAGGATAGGGACTTGGAGGAGAAATAATGTTTAATTTGGAGAAATGAGAAAAAAAGTTGCTTAGGGACCTGATTTGCTTTGAATCTTAGCAAAGGAATACAATTTGTGGGACAGAGGGTGTACCATATTATGGAATTAAAAAATACCTGCTTGCGACCATGGGTACGTTTGGCTGTAAAAAAAACTATTTGGAATGTCTGGGTTAAAAAGCACATTTAGGAGAGGTGGGCATGAAGAAAAGAGAGAGAACTTGCAATAACATTTTTTTCCAAACAGACAGAGTAAATAACATCAGACCCAGACATAAACCCTTCAATTGGGCAATAGATGTATATATAATTGACCAAAGCATAGCACAGGGGTGTACAGGACATGTAATACCTATTTTAATCACCGACCTACCAATAAAAAAGAAAAAAGAAAAGAGGGCTTTAGAAAGGTACCTCATCCTTATATATCGTATCCAAAATAAAAGTGGGGGAGGAAAGCTTCCCTTGCTTCCCTCCCCCTCTTTTTTTTTGGATTCAATCTCAGACCATCTGCTAGATGCATATCGGGCTGACCACGACGTGTCCGCCTTAAGGTATTGGCATAGTAGTACTTGGTGATATCTGGGACACCTAAGCCTCCTTGAGATTGGAGGGCAAGCACCATGAAACTAGCAATGCAATGAGACTTATAATGCCCAAAAAAATTGAGAAGGGATCTCTGGAGGAATTTGAGCTGCACCATCGAGATAGGGACTGGTAAAGTCTCAAAAAGGTATGGAAGTTTTGGAAAAATTGACATCTTGAGGACATTAATCCTCCCTAAAAGTGAAAGGTTGTAATTATCCCATAGTTGCAGAAGACAATTAATTACCTGAAACATAGGGGGGTAGTTGGCTTGGTTAACGGTAGAATAAGAAGCAGTCAGGTGTATCCCTAAATATTTGAACGATTGGGATCACCGATGATATGGGAAATTCTGCTGTAAAGTGGTGAGAAGGAAGAAAGGAATATGTAGGGGTAAAGCTTCCGTCTTAGTTGTGTTGACCTTATAGCCCAAAAGCAAACCAAAAGATGTCAGTAGGTTAGTAGGTTATGGGAGGTACGGTAGATATGTGGGTTGGTTAATGTCAAAAGAATGACGTTGGCAAAAAGGGAGGGTTTATATTCCCTCTGTCGTAAGAAAACCCCACAAATGTTAGAATAAGAGGGAATGGCCTCAGTAAAGGGTTCTAAACATAATATAAAGAGTAGGGGAGATAGGGGGCAACCTTGCCTGCAGGGCCGGCGTTAGGGGGGGCAAACTGGGCAACTGCCCAGGGCCCCGAATGTCCAGGGGCCCCGTGTCACTGTCAGTCAGGGCCGGACCGGGCAGTGTCCCGACTCCCGGTGGGCCGCGGCGCTCAGAGTCATCAGATACAGACACTAGAAGAAGACGATTCCTCACTGCGGGTGGCCGCCGGCCGGTGTACTTGCCAACTACACCGGCTCCGTGGCCAATCAGCCTTCTGCTCAGGGGGGGGGGTGTGAGTCAAACCCCCCTGAGCAGAAGGCTGATTGGCCGAGGAGCCGGTCCGGAAGTCAAGGTGTGTGTGTTCCTTCCCGCGGCCGCCGATGATCACTGAAGCCGCTGCAGATAGGAGCTCCTTCAGCCCGACTGTGGGCTGCTCACGGGGGGGGGGGGAGAGGGAAGGTAAGAGACTGCCTGCAGAGCAGCCTGTGCAGCCCCGGCCGTGTGTGCTGAATAGGAGGGGGTTGGGGCGGCTCGGCTGCATATAGAGGATTTGATGTTTCCTTATGCCGCTGGATGGATGGATGGATTCTTCTCCTCCCTTCTGCAGGCATTCTGCGGCTGCAGGAGAAATATGGAAATATCAATTTCTCTATATGCAGCTGAGCTGTCCCATCCCCCTCCTATTCAACTTCTTTTACTGCCCCCCAGTGATCTTAGCCCCCCCCCAGTGATCTTAGCCCCCCCCCCCAGTGATCTTAGCCACCCCAGTGATCTTAGCCCCCCCCCGTGATCTTAGCCACCCCAGTGATCTTAGCCCCCCCAGTGATCTTAGCCCCCCCAGTGATCTTAAACCCCATGTATTTTTTTACCCCCCCCGTCCTGTGCTCCTTAGCCCCCCCGTGCTCTTCAAGTCCCCACAGTGCTTTTCATCTCCCCCTATGCTCTCTGGCTCCCCCAGTGCTCTCCACCCCCCCCGTGCTCCCTGGCTCCCGCCTAAGTGATTTCCAGTTCCCCCCCAGTGCTCTCCAGTCCCCCCCCATGCTCTCCATCCCCCTGGTTTTCCCTGCCCGCCACCCCCCCAGTGCTATCCACACCCTGCGCCTTCCAACCCCCCTGCAATGCTTTCCAAACCCCCCCCCCTTAATTCTCTCCAGTTCCCTCCGCCCTTGCCCTTCAGCTCCTCCAGTGCTATCTGCTTTCCCTGTGCTCTCCGGCCTCCCTAGTGTCCTATCTTCTATCATGTCTGCAGTCTCTGACCTTCTCTTGTATCACATCCGCAGTCTCTGGACCATCTCCTGTACTATGTCTGCAGTCTCTGACCATCTCTTGTATCATGTCTGCAGTCTCTGACCATCTCTTGTATCATGTCTGCAGTCTCTGACCATCTCTTGTATCACGTCTGCAGTCTCTGACCATCTCTTGTATCACGTCTGCAGTCTCTGACCATCTACTGTATCACGTCTGTAGTCTCTGACCATCTCTTGTATCATGTCCTCAGTCTCTGACCATCTCCTGTATCATTTCCTCAGTCTCTGACCATCTCCTGTATCATGTCCTCAGTCTCTGACCATCTTCTGTATCATGTCCGTGGTCTCTGACCATCTCTTGTATCACGTCTGCACTCTCTGACCATCTACTGTATTACGTCTGTAGTCTCTGACCATCTCTTGTATCATGTCCTCAGTCTCTGACCATCTCCTGTATCATGTCTTCAGTCTCTGACCATCTCCTGTATCATGTCCTCAGTCTCTGACCATCTCCTGTATCATGTCCTCAGTCTCTGACCATCTCCTGTATCATGTCCTCAGTCTCTGACCATCTCCTGTATCATATCATGTCCTCAGTCTCTGACCATCTCCTGTATCATGTCCTCAGTCTCTGACCATCTCCTGTATCATGTCCTCAGTCTCTGACCATCTCCTGTATCATGTCTTCAGTCTCTGACCATCTCCTGTATCGTGTCTTCAGTCTCTGACCATCTTCTTTATCATGTCCGTGGTCTCTGACCATCTTCTGTATCATATCATGTCCTCAGTCTCTGACCATCTCCTGTATCATGTCCTTAGTCTCTGACCATCTCCTGTATCATGTCCTCAGTCTCTGACCATCTCCTGTATCATGTCCTCAGTCTCTGACCATCTCCTGTATCATGTCTTCAGTCTCTGACCATCTTCTGTATCATGTCCGTGGTCTCTGACCATCTCTTGTATCAGGTCCGTAGTCTCTGACCATCTCTTGTATCATGTTTGCAGTCTCTGACCATCTCCTGTACTATGTCCAGCGGGAACACTCTGCAGCCACACCGCACAGCACACCCAAGGTAAGTGGAGGACTGGAGAGAGGAGTGACTTCTACTTAGGGATTTATTTTGCAGATAGGCTGGGCTGGCACTGGCAGCAACAATTTTATTCAAAGAAATCAGGATTTCTTCTGCAAATATACTGGCACTGGCAGCAACAATTTAATTCAAATCAGGATTTCTTTTGCAAATAGGCTGGCCTGGCACTGGCAGCCAGGCATAGTACTAGTCTAGTACAATGCCTGCCAGTGCCTTGTCTGATCTGATGATGTCACTGCCAGGTTATTTGCAGAAAAAATCCTTATTTTTCCTCATTTTTTGATCATGTGTCACGATGACATTGGTTTTGGTAATTGTCTGACTCTGATGCCAGCCTATTTGCAGAAGAAATCCTGATTTGAATAAAATATTTGCTGCCAGTGCCAGCCTACCAGGCTATTTGCAGAAGAAATCCTGATTTGAATAAAATTGTTGCTGCCAGTGCCAGCCTACCAGGGGCTGATCTGAGGTGTGAAGGTGCAGAAATTGGGGTGATCTGAGGTGTGAAGGTGCAGGAATTTGGGTGGTCTGAGGTGTGAAGGTGCAGGAATTGGGGTGGTCTGAGGTGTGAAGGTGCAGAAATTGGGGTGGCCTGAGGTGTGAAGGTGCAGGAATTGGGGTGGTCTGAGGTGTGAAGGTGCAGAAATTGGGGTGGTCTGAGGTGTGAAGGTGCTTGAATTGGGGTGGTCTGAGGTGTGAAGGTGCAGAAATTGGGGTGGTCTGAGGTGTGAAGGTGCAGAAATTGGGGTGGCCTGAGGTGTGAAGGTGCAGGAATTGGGGCTGATCTGAGGTGTGATAGTGCAGGAATTGGGGTGATCTGAGGTGTGAAGGTGCAGGAATTGGGGTGATCTGAGGTGTGAAGGTGCAGGAATTGGGGTGATCTGATTTGTGAAGGTGCAGAAATTGGGGTGGTCTGAGGTGTGAAGGTGCAGGAATTGGGGTGGTCTGAGGTGTGATAGTGCAGAAATTGGGGTGGCCTGAGGTGTGAAGGTGCAGAAATTGGGATGGTCTGAGGTGTGAAGGTGCTTGAATTGGGGTGGTCTGAGGTGTGAAGGTGCAGAAATTGGGGTGGTCTGAGGTGTGAAGGTGCAGAAATTGGGGTGGTCTGAGGTGTGAAGGTGCAGGAATTGGGGCTGATCTGAGGTGTGATAGTGCAGAAATTGGGGTGATCTGAGGTGTGATAGTGCAGGAATTGGGGTGATCTGAGGTGTGAAGGTGCAGGAATTGGGGTGATCTGAGGTGTGAAGGTGCAGGAATTGGGGTGATCTGATTTGTGAAGGTGCAGAAATTGGGGTGGTCTGAGGTGTGAAGGTGCAGGAATTGGGGTGGTCTGAGGTGTGAAGGTGCAGAAATTGGGGTGTTCTGAGGTGTGAAGGTGCAGGAATTGGGGTGGTCTGAGGTGTGAAGGTGCTTGAATTGGGGTGGTCTGAGGTGTGAAGGTGCAGAAATTGGGGTGGTCTGAGGTGTGAAGGTGCAGGAATTGGGGTGATCTGAGGTGTGAAAGTGCAGGAATTGGGGTGATCTGATGTGTGAAGGTGCAGGAATTGGGGTGATCTGATTTGTGAAGGTGCAAAGCTCACTTGATTTCTTATTTATTCTATTTAATGTTATTTAATTAAAGCAGATTTTCATGTAGTTGTATGTTTTATTTGGCTAAATTGATTAAATGCGCCTATATTTTTGGTAGAATATAAAAAAATTTGGGGCCCCACTTTTAGGTTTGCCCAGGGCCACACTTTGTCTAAAACCGGCCCTGCTTGCCTGGTATGATTGCTCAGGGGGAATGATGGCAACATAAAAGAAGACAACTGTACCTAAGAGAAAGGCCAAGAATACAAGGCATGAAGTGCCGCAATAAAAGAACCCGTAAATCTGTAACACGAAGGGGTGGCAAACATAAAAGGCCAGCTGAACTTGTCAAAGCTTTCTGTTATCACCAGCATGTCTGGCAGGGAGGTATCCCACCTGGTCCTTATGTATGAGTTTAGGAAGTATATGGGGGAGCCTATTGGCTAAGATTATAGTAAATATTTTATAGAATTAAAATTAAGGAATTAAGTAGTGCTACAGGTTGATAGTTATCAGGAAGAGAAGGATGTTTCCCCAGATTCGTGATAACTGTGATATGCGCAAGTAAAAATTGGGAATGAAGGACAGTTCCTTTTACCAAGGAGGTAAATAAGTCAAGTAGATTTGGGCCTAAAATTGGGAGGAACATCTTGTAGTAGGAGTATGGCAGGGAGGTGCAGTCAGGGGAGGCAAGTGAGTCACCTGCCATGAACATTTATTCATAAACGATCTAGAGGGGGGGGATATCTAGCACAATCTCGGTATTTATGTATGATACTAAACTAAGCAGGGCAATAACTTCTATGCAGGATGTGGAAAACTTACAAGCAGACCTGAACAAAATAACAGGGTGGGCAACTACATGGCAGATGAGGTTTAATGTTGAAAAATGTAAGGTAATGCAGTTGGGCGTCAGAAACACAAAAGAAAGCTACTTGCTAGGGGGGGAACGTCTGGGTGAATCTAAGATGGAAAAGGACCTAGCGGTCCTAGTGGACAACAGGTTTGGCAGTGGCATGTAATGCCAAGCCGCTGCAAGCAAAGCCAACAGAATACTGGCATGTAAAAAAAGGGGATTCACTCCAGAAATAAAGAGATTATTCCCCCCTTTTTACAAGACTCTGGTCCAGCCACATCTGGGGTATGCTGTCCAGTTCTGGGCACCGGTCCTCAGAAAGGATGTGCTAGAACTGGAGAGAGTCCAGAGAAGGGCAACAAAAATAATTAGGGGAATGGAGGACATCAGCTATGAGGAAAGACTACAAGCATTTAACTTCTTCTCTCTGGAGAAGAGACGCTTGAGAGGGGATATGATATCAATGTACAAGTACTGTACTGGTGACCCTAGCATAAGGAACAAACTTTTCAGAGAAAGGGAATACAATAAGACATGTGGCCACTCACTAAAACTGGAGGGAAAACAGTTTAACCTTAAAATATGTAAGGGGTTCTTTACTGTCAGAGCAGTAAGGCTGAGGAATTCTCTTCCACAAGCAGTGGTATCAGCAAGAAGCATTGATAGTTTCAAAAAACTATTAGATGGGCACCTTAAAGACCCCAACATAAAGGGGTATACAAAGTACAGTTAACAGCAAACACACACACATCATAGGTTGAACTGGATGGACTGATGTATTTTTTCAACCTCACTAACTATGTAACATAAAAAAAAAACGATCAAGCTTTGAGGGTCATAGTTTGGCAACCTGGGGTCACAGAGACCCCAAAGATGATGGCCGAAGTCCTACCCCACCACTGGTCAAAATTTGTGGCTTCTAGCACTTATGGTTCTGGAGATATGGGGCTCCTTGCATAGCCTGTCAGAAGCTACATACAGCACAGACAGTTTAAATACAAACTGGCACATGTTGTTTGCAGGAGACTGAGAGGATGAGCTCACAGTGCCTCAGCCTTCTTGTCAGAGGCACTGAGCTCAATGTAAAGCACCATCAGTCCAAGCTGTCCAATAAAAATCCTGCAGTGGAGGCTCTCCTCTTACTGCAGTGTCAAAGAAGGGGGCATGTACCCAGCCCTACTAACTACAAGGAAAAAACATGGGTTTATGGGTATAAGGTTTACCCATAATCTCATCACACATTTAAGAGGAAGAATCTGCTGCTGCTGAAAAGGTACTTTTTTAATCAAGCAAAATAATATATTATTATGCTATATGTTATAACATAATAATTTAATATTTATCAATTTACTGTGAAATTACTGGTTTGAAGTTATAACTTCAAACTTCAGTAATTTGTCAGTTAAGCCACTTGCTTGAGTACAGTTTTTGAAAAAATAGTAAATTACCATAAAAAAATATATTATATCTATTTGTATATTACTTACTTATGGTAATTAATCGTTTGCCACCCAGACCAATTCTGACACTTCTCTTCTAAAAAATTATAATTGTTTTGCTAGAAAATTACTCATAATCCTCAAACATTATATATATATATATATATATATATATATATATATATATATATATATATATATTTTTTTTTTTTTTTTTTAGCAGACACCCTAATGAATAAGATGGTGGCCGTTTTTATGTCACACAGTATTTGCGCAGCAATTTTTAAACCTGTTTTTTTTGGGGGGAAAAAAACTGTTTCATAAAAAAAAATAAAAAAAAACCCACTAAAGTTAGCCTGATTTTTTTGTATAATTTGAAAAATGATGTTAGGCCGAGTAAACAGATACCTAATATGCTTTGAAACTGGGAATGACGCCAAAATTCAGTACCTAAAAATCTCCATAGGGGACGCTTTAAAATTTATTACAGGTTACATGTTTAGAGTTACAGACGAGATGTAGTGCCAGAATTATTGCTCTTGTGCTAGCATTCACGGCAATATCTCACATGTGTGGTTTGAATGCCATTTACATATGCTATAACTGGTCCTTATGCTGGGTAAATTAGTAAACAATGAGAACCAATGAAGGTGCTATATATAATCTATATAATCAGAGAATGGTTTAGGTTCTATTCTTTCATTATATCGATTATATATGGCACTTTCATTAGTTCTCACAGTTTACTAATTTGCCCAACATAAGGACTTGTTTTAATATAATCAAGACTGTTGGTAGCTATATAGAACATAGTGTATGTTGCATTCTGTAACAGCACTGTACTTGACCAGTGAAATCACAGTTTAAGAAATGACCCCTGCGCTATCACTTAGTAACAGAGAAATCTCTTGCAGGAATCAGGTGTAAAAGACAGGATCTGCTCCAGCTCTCAACTCAGTCTTTCAATTAAAACCGAATCAATCAAAGTAGGTATATAATAATAAAGCCACGCTTATCCTAACATAATTAATATCTATAATCAATAAATATAAGTAAATAAATAATTAATAATGTGCTTGATCAATAATGATTAATATATTCAAAGTGCTCCTAGTGCCATCCAATGTGTAAAAATAAAATATATAATAGCATGAATAGTCCATGAGGTGCAAACTGCTGTGACAAAGGTGCTAAGTGCAAGAAGACTATATATAAATCCACGGACGTCAATACATATACACTCTTCGTCCCAGTGTGATGGCTAACTGTACCTCCAAAATATATATAGTGAACAAAGTGACAAGTGCACAACAGCTGCGTAACAGTAGGATGATAATATGATGTATAAAACTAATAAACAATGAAAATAAAAAAAAATCCCATAAAACAAGCCATTCAGTGATCTGTTGCAGCTTCAATCCTCATGCAGTGAAAGTGGCATCAAATCAGGTGGTGTAAAATCAGGTGAGTGATTCCAGGAATCAACCAGTGAGGTGTAATAGGTGAGTCATTATAGGGAAAGAGATCAGTACTAGGGTTGAGCGGACACCTAGATGTCCGTGTTCGACGGGTTCGGCCGAACTTTAAAAAAAAGTCCGGGTCCGTGTCCCGGACTTTTACCGAACTTTTCCCGGACACCGAACCCCATTGAAGTCAATGGGGACCCGAACTTTAAGGCACTAAAATGGCTCTAAAACACCAAAGGAAAGGGCTAGAGTGCTGCAAATGGCAGCAAAACGTAATTAAGAGCATGGCAAGTGCTCTGCAAACAAATGTGGATAGGGAAATAACTTAAAACAACAAAAAAAAACAGAAAAATAAAACAATGTTCTTCTTCATCTCTGAAGGACGAGGCCCATATGGAGTAGGAGGGAGGTTGAGGTGGTGGTGGATGTGGCGGTGACATAGGCGTGCGCACAGGGTGTGCTGGGTGTGCCTGGGCACACCCTAATCACCTAGGGCACATAGCATTGCCAGTGAGGAGATGGGAAAGATCTCCCTGGGACCTGCTCTGCTCTATTTCTCCTTGCCTACAGGTACATGGCCCCGATACATTACTCTCCCTGCTGGCAAACACATGCATGTGTATTTCAACTTTGGGGTGCACACCTTAATGCAATAGGCTGCGCACACCTATGGGCGGTGTAGGTGGAAGCGGCGGTGGAGGAGGACCAGGGCCGGATTAACAGCATCATGGGCTTGGTGCTGAGGATTTTGAAGGGCCTTAAGGGCCGTGCCTTGCCATGCACCCAGAGGAGGAAGGGTGCAGCCATGCATGCCTAATTCAACATGGGATGCTGTCTCTGAAGCCCATAAACACATCCATGCATCGCCAACTGTCCCTCCTTGTCCGGCCTTCACGCTGTGTGGGGAGGTTCTGAGGGTGCTGCCTGGGGAAGCGAGCATAGAAGCCAGACTTCTGTGTTTACAAGTGACAGAAGAGCGGTAACAGTGAATATGGCCAACCCGGGGCCTATATAAAAGGTAGGGGCCTGGAGCTGCAGCTCCAATAGCCCCTACATTAATCTGGCCCTGAGGAGGAGGACGAGGTAGCCAACACTGCTTCTTTTCAAAAATTTTAAATGAGGGTACACCCCAAAAGAGTGAGAAAGAGCAAAAATGGAACAATGGGTGGGTAAGGTCGGTATCCATTGCTATTCTGCATAAGGTACGGAAAAGTCCCGTGGGATCCATGCCTGGTTCATTTTAATGAACGTGAGCTTGTCCACATTGTCTCTGGACAGGCGGCTGCGCTTGTCTGTTATAACGCCCCCAGCCGTGCTAAATACCCGTTCAGATAATACACTGGCTGCAGGGCACGCCAGCACCTCCAAGGCGTAAAGGGCAAGCTCAGGCCATGTGCCCAATTTGGAGACCCAGAAGTTGAAGGGGGCAGACCCGTCATTCACTACATGTAGGCGTGTGCACACATACTGCTCCACCATGTTGGTAAAATGCTGCCTCCTGCTAAGACGTTCCATCTGAGCTGCTGGTGCTGCTGTTTGTTGTGGCGTGCTGACAAAGCTTTTCCACATTTCGGCCATGCTAACCCTGCCTTCTGAGGTGCTGGCGGTGCCCTGGTTGCGTTGGCGACCTCCTCCTCCTCCTCCTCTGCCTTGTGCTTCCACTGTGGCCCCGCTGTCAGATGGGAATGCCAGCAGCATGGCGTCTACCAGCGTGCGCTTGTACTCGCGCATCTTGCGATCGCGCTCCAGTGAGTGAATTAAGGACGGTACGTTGTCCTTGTAACGGGGATCCAGCAGCGTGGCCACCCAGTAATCAGCACAAGTTAGAATGTGGGCAACTCAGCGGTCGTTGTGGAGACACTGCAGCATGTAATCGCTCATGTGTGCCAGGCTGCCCAGAGGCAACGAAAGGCTGTCCTCTGTGGGAGGTGTATCGTCCGTGTCCTCTGTATCCCCCCAGCCACGCACCAGTGATGGCCATGAGCTGGCCTGGGTGCCACCCTGCTGTGAACATGGTTCCATCTCCTCCTCCAGCTCCTCCTCCTCCTCATCCTCCTCATCCTCCAGAACTGTGCCCCTGCTGGACAATTGCGTCCCTGGCGTTTGCGTGTGCAGGAACCCACCCTCGGAGCCCCTTGCGAATGACTGCCCTGAAAGCCTTGGAAATGTTACCTCTTCATCCTCCTCCTCCTCCTCATCCTGTGCCACATCCTCTTCCATCATCGCCCGAATTGTTTTTTCAAGGAGGCATAGAAGTGGGATAGTTAAGCTGAGAACGGCGTCATTGCCACTGGCCATGTTGGTGGAGTACTCAAAACAGCGCAACAAGGCACACAGGTCTCGCATGGAGGCCCAGTTATTGGTGGTGAAGTGGTGCTGTTCCGCAGAGCGACTCACGCGTGCGTGCTGCAGCTGAAACTCCACTATGGCCTGCTGCTGCTCGCACAGTCTTTCCAGCATGTGCAAGGTGGAGTTCCACCTTGTGGGCACGTCACATATGAGGCGGTGAGCGGGAAGGCCGAAGTTACGCTGCAGCGCTGCCAGGCGAGCAGCAGCAGGGTGAGAACGCCGAAAGTGCGCACAAACGGCCCGCACTTTCTGCAGCAGCTCTGACATATCGGGGTAGTTTTTAAGGAACCTCTGCACCACCAAATTCAGCACATGCGCCAGGCAAGGGATGTGCGTCAAACCGGCTAGGCCCAGAGCTGCTATGAGATTTCGCCTGTTATCGCACACCACCAGGCCGGGCTTGAGGCTCGCTGGCAGCAACCACTCATTTGTCTGCTGTTCCATGCTCCTCCACAACTCCTGCGCGGTGTGTGGTTTGTCCCCCAAACAGGCAAGTTGTAAAACTGCCTGCTGTCGTTTACCCCTGGCCGTGCTGAAGTTGGTGGTGAAGGTGTTACGCTGTCCGGATGAGGAGGCGGTAGAGGATGAGGAAGCGGAGTAGGAGGAGTTAGGAACAGGAGGCAAACTGAAGCGCCCTGCAATCCTCGGTGGTGGAAGGACATGCGCCAAATTGCTATCCGCCTCAGGCCCATCCGCCACTGCATTTACCCAGTGTGCCGTTAAGGAGATATAACGCCCCTGACCGTGCTTACTGGTCCACGTATCCGTAGTTAGGTGGACCTTGGCACAGATGGCGTTGCGCAGTGCACACCTGATATTTTCCCCCACTTGGTTGTGCAGGGAAGGGATGGCTTGCCTGGAAAAGTAGTGGCGGCTGGGCACGACGTACTGTGGGACAGCCACCGACATAAGGTTTTTAAAACTGTGCGTCTCCACCAGACGGAATGACAGCATTTCAAAGGCCAATAATTTTGAAATGCTGGCATTCAGGGCCAGGGATCGCGGGTGGGTAGGGGGGTACTTCCTCTTCCTCTCAAGTGTTTGGGAGATGGAAAGCTGAACGCTTCCACGGGACATTGTGGAGATGGTTGTTGGTGACCCAGGTGGTGGTGTTGCTGACAGATCGTCTGTTTGCGGGGTGGCAGGTGCCGGTATCACTACAGATGTGGCTGGAGCGGCCGAGACTGCAGCAGAAGAGGAAGCAGGATGAGCCAGAGACGTTTCTTGGTTTTGAAGGTGTGTACTCCACTGCAGCTCGTGCTTTGCACTTAGATGCCTGATCATGCAGGTTGTGCTCAGGTTGAGAAGGTTTATGCCTCGCTTCAAGCTCTGATTGCACAGGGTGCAAACCACTCGTGTCCTGTCATCAGCACATTTTCTAAAGAACTTCCACGCTAGAGAACTCCTTTGAGCTGACTTTGGTGCGCTCGTTCCCTTGCTGCGTTGGGCAGTAGCGGGCGTAGTGTCTAGGGCACGGCCGCTCCGCTTCTGCACCCTGCTCCCTCTTCTGCTGTGCTGGTGGCTCTGTGCGACCACCGCCTCTTCCTCCAAACTACTCAGGTCACCTGCATGACGTTCATTCCATGTGGGGTCGAGGACCTCATCGTCCTCCACATCATCTTCCACCCAGTCTTCACCCCTGCCCTCCTTGTCGGTCTCCACAATGCTGAACGCCGCAGCAGTTGGCACCTGCGTTTCGTCATCATCGGAGACGTGCTGCGATGATCCTTGCATGTACTCATCTTGAGAAATAAGTGGTTGGGCATCGCTGCACTCAATCTCTTCCACTTCTGGGGCAGGGCTAGGTGGATGGCCCTGGGAAACCCTGCTGACAGAGTCCTCAAAAAGAATAAGAGACTGCTGTATGGCTTGGGGCTCAGACTGCTGGCCTGATTTGCAAGGGGGTGAGGTGAAAGACGGTTGGACATTGGCTGCAGGTGCCAACTCTGACCTTTCTGCAGTAGACTGGGTGGGAGACAATGTGAAGGAACTGGAGGCACTGTCAGCAGCAAACCAATCTACTATCGCCTCAACTTGTTCTGGCCTCTTCACTTCTAGGGGCGTTTGATGCCCTACCAAATACTGATGCAGGTTCTGTCGCCTACTCACACTTGAGGAAGGTGTTTCACTTGTGCGTGTAGCTGGCACAGATCGACCACGTCCTCTCCTTGCAACAGGAGCTCTACCAGCAGCACCACGACCCAGGCCACGGCCCTTATTTGACGGTCTCCTCATATTTCTGTAATTTAAGATCTTGCCCTAGAAAGGTTTTTATTGAATAGCGGAATAGGAAATATGATCCAAAAAAGTGTATGTATCTCGCACGTACAAAACCACACTAGGCCCCAATTACTATTGTTTCTACCCCTAAAAGGATGGATGAGGAGTAGGAGGAGTATGGAACAGACAGCACCCTCAAATCTTCAGAAGTATGAGATGAACCCCAAAAACTTGGAAAGGTGGATCTCACACGTACCGACACAGACTATCCCGCAATTCAATTGATCCTCAAAGGTTTTTATTGAATAGCGGAATAGGAAATATGATCAAAAAAAGTGTATGTATCTCGCACGTACACAACCACACTAGGCCCCAATTACTATTGTTTGTACCCCTAAAAGGATGGATGAGGAGTAGGAGGAGGAGTATGGAACAGGCAGCACCCTCAAATCTTCAGAAGTATGAGATGAACCCCAAAAACTTGGAAAGGTGGATCTCACACGTACCGACACAGACTATCCCGCAATTCAATTGATCCTCAAAGGTTTTTATTGAATAGCGGAATAGGAAATATGATCAAAAAAAGTGTATGTATCTCGCACGTACACAACCACACTAGGCCCCAATTACTATTGTTTGTACCCCTAAAAGGATGGTTGAGCAGTAGGAGCAGGAGTATGGAACAGGCAGCACCCTCAAATCTTCAGAAGTATGAGATGAACCCCAACAACTTGGAAAGGTGGATCTCACACGTACCGACACAGACTATCTCGCAATTGAATTGATCCCCAAAGGTTTTAATTGAATAGCGGAATAGAAAATATGATCAAAAAAAAAGTGTATGTATCTCGCACGTACACCACCACACTAGGCCCCAACTACTATTGTTTGTACCCCTAAAAGGATGGTTGAGCAGTAGGAGGAGGAGTATGGAACAGGCAGCACCCTCAAATCTTCAGAAGTATGAGATGAACCCCAAAAACTTGGAAAGGTGGATCTCTCTCACACGTACCAACACAGACTATCCCCCAATTTAACTGATCTCCAAAGGTTTTTGATTAAATAGCGGAATAGAAAATATGATCCAAAAAAAGTGTATGTATATCACACGTACACAACCACACTAGGCCCCAATTACTATTGTTTGTACCCCTAAAAGGCTAGATGAGGAGTAGGGGGGGTATGGAACAGGCAGCACCCTCAAACCTTCAGAAGTATGAGATGAACCCCAACAACTTGGAAAGGTGGATCTCTCTCACACGTACCAACACAGACTATCCCCCAATTTAACTGATCCCCAAAGGTTTTTGATTAAATAGCGGAATAGAAAATATGATCCAAAAAAAGTGTATGTATATCACACGTACACAACCACACTAGGCCCCAATTACTATTGTTTGTACCCCTAAAAGGCTAGATGAGGAGTAGGGGGGGTATGGAACAGGCAGCACCCTCAAACCTTCAGAAGTATGAGATGAACCCCAACAACTTGGAAAGGTGGATCTCTCTCACACGTACCAACACAGACTATCCCCCAATTTAACTGATCCCCAAAGGTTTTTGATTAAATAGCGGAATAGAAAATATGATCCAAAAAAAGTGTATGTATATCACACGTACACAACCACACTGGGCCCCAATTACTATTGTTTGTACCCCTAAAAGGCTAGATGAGGAGTAGGGGGAGTATGGAACAGGCAGCACCCTCAAACCTTCAGAAGTATGAGATGAACCCCAACAACTTGGAAAGGTGGATCTCTCTCACACGTACCAACACAGACTATCCCCCAATTTAACTGATCCCCAAAGGTTTTTGATTAAATAGCGGAATAGAAAATATGATCCAAAAAAAGTGTATGTATATCACACGTACACAACCACACTAGGCCCCAATTACTATTGTTTGTACCCCTAAAAGGCTAGATGAGGAGTAGGGGGGGTATGGAACAGGCAGCACCCTCAAACCTTCAGAAGTATGAGATGAACCCCAACAACTTGGAAAGGTGGATCTCTCTCACACGTACCAACACAGACTATCCCCCAATTTAACTGATCCCCAAAGGTTTTTGATTAAATAGCGGAATAGAAAATATGATCCAAAAAAAGTGTATGTATATCACACGTACACAACCACACTAGGCCCCAATTACTATTGTTTGTACCCCTAAAAGGCTAGGAGTAGGGGGAGTATGGAACAGGCAGCACCCTCAAACCTTCAGAAGTATGAGATGAACCCCAACAACTTGGAAAGGTGGATCTCTCTCACACGTACCAACACAGACTATCCCCCAATTTAACTGATCCCCAAAGGTTTTTGATTAAATAGCGGAATAGAAAATATGATCCAAAAAAAGTGTATGTATATCACACGTACACAACCACACTAGGCCCCAATTACTATTGTTTGTACCCCTAAAAGGCTAGATGAGGAGTAGGGGGGGTATGGAACAGGCAGCACCCTCAAACCTTCAGAAGTATGAGATGAACCCCAACAACTTGGAAAGGTGGATCTCTCTCACACGTACCAACACAGACTATCCCCCAATTTAACTGATCCCCAAAGGTTTTTGATTAAATAGCGGAATAGAAAATATGATCCAAAAAAAGTGTATGTATATCACACGTACACAACCACACTAGGCCCCAATTACTATTGTTTGTACCCCTAAAAGGCTAGATGAGGAGTAGGGGGGGTATGGAACAGGCAGCACCCTCAAACCTTCAGAAGTATGAGATGAACCCCAACAACTTGGAAAGGTGGATCTCTCTCACACGTACCAACACAGACTATCCCCCAATTTAACTGATCCCCAAAGGTTTTTGATTAAATAGCGGAATAGAAAATATGATCCAAAAAAAGTGTATGTATATCACACGTACACAACCACACTAGGCCCCAATTACTATTGTTTGTACCCCTAAAAGGCTAGGAGTAGGGGGAGTATGGAACAGGCAGCACCCTCAAACCTTCAGAAGTATGAGATGAACCCCAACAACTTGGAAAGGTGGATCTCTCTCACACGTACCAACACAGACTATCCCCCAATTTAACTGATCCCCAAAGGTTTTTGATTAAATAGCGGAATAGAAAATATGATCCAAAAAAAGTGTATGTATATCACACGTACACAACCACACTAGGCCCCAATTACTATTGTTTGTACCCCTAAAAGGCTAGATGAGGAGTAGGGGGGGTATGGAACAGGCAGCACCCTCAAACCTTCAGAAGTATGAGATGAACCCCAACAACTTGGAAAGGTGGATCTCTCTCACACGTACCAACACAGACTATCCCCCAATTTAACTGATCCCCAAAGGTTTTTGATTAAATAGCGGAATAGAAAATATGATCCAAAAAAAGTGTATGTATATCACACGTACACAACCACACTAGGCCCCAATTACTATTGTTTGTACCCCTAAAAGGCTAGATGAGGAGTAGGGGGGGTATGGAACAGGCAGCACCCTCAAATCTTCAGAAGTATGAGATGAACCCCAAAAACTTGGAAAGGTGGATCTCTCTCACACGTACCAACACAGACTATCCCCCAATTTAACTGATCCCCAAAGGTTTTTGATTAAATAGCGGAATAGAAAATATGATCCAAAAAAAGTGTATGTATATCACACGTACACAACCACACTAGGCCCCAATTACTATTGTTTGTACCCCTAAAAGGCTAGATGAGGAGTAGGGGGGGTATGGAACAGGCAGCACCCTCAAACCTTCAGAAGTATGAGATGAACCCCAACAACTTGGAAAGGTGGATCTCTCTCACACGTACCAACACAGACTATCCCCCAATTTAACTGATCCCCAAAGGTTTTTGATTAAATAGCGGAATAGAAAATATGATCCAAAAAAAGTGTATGTATATCACACGTACACAACCACACTAGGCCCCAATTACTATTGTTTGTACCCCTAAAAGGCTAGATGAGGAGTAGGGGGGGTATGGAACAGGCAGCACCCTCAAACCTTCAGAAGTATGAGATGAACCCCAACAACTTGGAAAGGTGGATCTCTCTCACACGTACCAACACAGACTATCCCCCAATTTAACTGATCCCCAAAGGTTTTTGATTAAATAGCGGAATAGAAAATATGATCCAAAAAAAGTGTATGTATATCACACGTACACAACCACACTAGGCCCCAATTACTATTGTTTGTACCCCTAAAAGGCTAGATGAGGAGTAGGGGGGGTATGGAACAGGCAGCACCCTCAAATCTTCAGAAGTATGAGATGAACCCCAAAAACTTGGAAAGGTGGATCTCTCTCACACGTACCAACACAGACTATCCCCCAATTTAACTGATCCCCAAAGGTTTTTGATTAAATAGCGGAATAGAAAATATGATCCAAAAAAAGTGTATGTATATCACACGTACACAACCACACTAGGCCCCAATTACTATTGTTTGTACCCCTAAAAGGCTAGATGAGGAGTAGGGGGGGTATGGAACAGGCAGCACCCTCAAACCTTCAGAAGTATGAGATGAACCCCAACAACTTGGAAAGGTGGATCTCTCTCACACGTACCAACACAGACTATCCCCCAATTTAACTGATCCCCAAAGGTTTTTGATTAAATAGCGGAATAGAAAATATGATCCAAAAAAAGTGTATGTATATCACACGTACACAACCACACTAGGCCCCAATTACTATTGTTTGTACCCCTAAAAGGCTAGATGAGGAGTAGGGGGGGTATGGAACAGGCAGCACCCTCAAACCTTCAGAAGTATGAGATGAACCCCAACAACTTGGAAAGGTGGATCTCTCTCACACGTACCAACACAGACTATCCCCCAATTTAACTGATCCCCAAAGGTTTTTGATTAAATAGCGGAATAGAAAATATGATCCAAAAAAAGTGTATGTATATCACACGTACACAACCACACTGGGCCCCAATTACTATTGTTTGTACCCCTAAAAGGCTAGATGAGGAGTAGGGGGAGTATGGAACAGGCAGCACCCTCAAACCTTCAGAAGTATGAGATGAACCCCAACAACTTGGAAAGGTGGATCTCTCTCACACGTACCAACACAGACTATCCCCCAATTTAACTGATCCCCAAAGGTTTTTGATTAAATAGCGGAATAGAAAATATGATCCAAAAAAAGTGTATGTATATCACACGTACACAACCACACTGGGCCCCAATTACTATTGTTTGTACCCCTAAAAGGCTAGATGAGGAGTAGGGGGAGTATGGAACAGGCAGCACCCTCAAACCTTCAGAAGTATGAGATGAACCCCAACAACTTGGAAAGGTGGATCTCTCTCACACGTACCAACACAGACTATCCCCCAATTTAACTGATCCCCAAAGGTTTTTGATTAAATAGCGGAATAGAAAATATGATCCAAAAAAAGTGTATGTATATCACAAGTACACAACCACACTAGGCCCCAATTACTATTGTTTGTACCCCTAAAAGGCTAGATGAGGAGTAGGGGGGGTATGGAACAGGCAGCACCCTCAAACCTTCAGAAGTATGAGATGAACCCCAACAACTTGGAAAGGTGGATCTCTCTCACACGTACCAACACAGACTATCCCCCAATTTAACTGATCCCCAAAGGTTTTTGATTAAATAGCGGAATAGAAAATATGATCCAAAAAAAGTGTATGTATATCACACGTACACAACCACACTAGGCCCCACTTACTATTGTTTGTACCCCTAAAAGGCTAGGAGTAGGGGGAGTATGGAACAGGCAGCACCCTCAAACCTTCAGAAGTATGAGATGAACCCCAACAACTTGGAAAGGTGGATCTCTCTCACACGTACCAACACAGACTATCCCCCAATTTAACTGATCCCCAAAGGTTTTTGATTAAATAGCGGAATAGAAAATATGATCCAAAAAAAGTGTATGTATATCACACGTACACAACCACACTAGGCCCCAATTACTATTGTTTGTACCCCTAAAAGGCTAGATGAGGAGTAGGGGGAGTATGGAACAGGCAGCACCCTCAAATCTTCAGAAGTATGAGATTGTGTTCACTGTACCCCACAAAGATTGAGTTCACTGCACCCCACAATGATTGTGTTCACTGCACCCCACAAAGATTGTGTTCACTGCACCTCACAAAGATTGTGTTCACTGTACCCCCCAAAGATTGTGTTCACTGCACCCCACAAAGATTCTGTTCACTGTACCCCACAAAGATTGTGTTCACTGCACCCTAAAAGGATGTTGTTCACTGCACCCCACAAAGATTGTGTTCACTGCACCCTAAAAGGATGTTGTTCACTGCACCCCAAAAAGATTGTGTTCACTGTACCCCCCCAAAGATTGTGTTCACTGCACCCCACAAAGATTGTGTTCACTGCACCCCAAAAAGATTGTGTTCACTGTACCCCCCAAAGATTGTGTTCACTGCACCCCAAAAAGATTGTGTTCACTGTACCCCCCAAAGATTGTGTTCACTGCACCCCACAAAGATTCTGTTCACTGTACCCCACAAAGATTGTGTTCACTGCACCCCAAAAAGATTGTGTTCACTGTACCCCCCCAAAGATTGTGTTCACTGCACCCCACAAAGATTCTGTTCACTGCACCCCACAAAGGATTTTGTTCACTGCACCCCAAAAAGATTGTGTTCACTGCACCCCAAAAAGGATTTTGATCACTGCACCCCAAAAAGGATGTTGTTCACTGCACCCCAAAAATGATTTTGTTCACTCCACCCCAAAAAGATTGTGTTCACTGCACCCCACAAAGATTGTGTTCACTGCACCCCAAAAAGATTGTGTTCACTGTACCCCCCAAAGATTGTGTTCACTGCACCCCACAAAGATTCTGTTCACTGTACCCCACAAAGATTGTGTTCACTGCACCCCAAAAAGATTGTGTTCACTGCACCCCAAAAAGGATGTTGTTCACTGCACCCCAAAAAGGATGTTGTTCACTCCACCCCAAAAAGATTGTGTTCACTGCACCCCACAAAGATTGTGTTCACTGCACCCCAAAAAGATTGTGTTCACTGCACCCCAAAAATGATTTTGTTCACTGCACCCCAAAAAGGATTTTGTTCACTGCACCCCAAAAAGGATGTTGTTCACTCCACCCCAAAAAGATTGTGTTCACTGCACCCCAAAAAGATTGTGTTCACTGCACCCCACAAAGGATTTTGTTCACTGCACCCCAAAAAGATTGTGTTCACTGCACCCCAAAAAGGATGTTGTTCACTGCACCCCAAAAAGGATTTTGTTCACTGCACCCCAAAAAGATTGTGTTCACTGCACCCCACAAAGGATTTTGTTCACTGCACCCCACAAAGATTGTGTTCACTGCACACCAAAAAGGATTGTGTTCACTGCACCCCAAAAAGATTTTGTTCACTGCACCCCAAAAAGATTGTGTTCACTGCAGCCCAAAAAGATTGTGTTCACTGCAGCCCAAAAAGATTGTGTTCACTGCAGCCCAAAAAGATTGTGTTCACTGCAGCTCACACACAGAAAAATGGATGTGGATCACTGACACCTGCCTATCTCCAATCCCACACCACACAGCAATATCGATTGTAGTTTGTAGAACACAGTTTCCCTAAAATTCAGCAGACTCTGTCCCTAACAGGATTGAGAAGAGATCGTAGATCAGGATTGAGTGCAGATTCACCCCACCCCCCACACAGCAATATCGATTGTAGTTTGTAGAAGACACTGACCCTATAATTCAGCAGACTCTATCCCTAAAATGCCTACAACTCGCCCTGCCTAAACACTCCGACCTGTCCCTCAATTCTATCCGGACACAAATGGTTTTTTCCTGCCTATCTTTCCCTAATCAGCAGCCAGCACATTGATGTGTGCTCTGTCCCTTAGCTAAGCAGCAGAATGACGCTGCTGCGGCGGCTGCCTCGAACTTATAAAGACTTGGTCACATGCTTCAGACGGCCAATCACAGCTACTAAGACATTTGCAGGCATGGCTGGGATGGCTTAAGGCACACCAGTTAAACGATTGTTGATTGGCTGTTGAAAGCCCGCCATGAAAAGAGCGCCAAAGCATGCAAAACCTGGAAATAAAACGACCGAACACGGATTTTTACCCGAACATACAGTAAAGTGTCCGTGTCCGTGTTCGGGTAAAAAAAATCCAATTATTCGGTACGAACACGAATAATACAGTCCGTGTTCGCTCAACACTAATCAGTACCCATTTCGCTTTACCCAGTTGGGAAAGGAGGGAGGACTCTTTTCAAGTGAGAGCCAGCAGAAATGCATTGGCCTCTAAAAAACGCTTTGTGCACTTCCCATAGAGTGGAAACCTCGACGTTGTATTCTCATTGAAACTAAAAGAAATCTGTTAAGTCTCAGGACAGTTGATCTCTAATAGCTGGAATATGTAGAAAAGAGTCATTAAGATGCCAGTGACAAGTTTTAGAAGAGGGAGCAGTATAGGCAATGTCTAGGTGGATGGAGGAATGGTCCAAACAGGTAGTGGGGATAATTTCAGAGGCAACTGTAGATGCCAACAGTGGGGATGTCACAAAAAATGGTCCAATCTACAGTATAGTTTGTGAGGGGGGGAGTAGAATGTGAATTGTTTGTGCATAGGATGCTTGATACTTCATATATAACAAAGGTTATGGGCTCTAATAAGTTTGCGGAAAAAAGTGGACAATCTGTTTACTTTGAGGGAGTAGATGGAAACAACAAGTGTCTATCCTTCCCAGGGGTTTTTTCATGTTGAATTCATCCCCTATAATCAAGGTTGTGATTTTTATTTTTCTCAAATACTTCCGTGAGAAATTTAACTTGCCTTGAGTTAGGAACATATATATATATATGTTGACCAAAGTAGGAGAACTTGTCAAGTAATTAGAGTCAAGCAAAATAAACCTACCAAGTAAGAAGACTTAATTCTCAAGGGACAAGTAAGTTTGATCAGAATCGCTACACCAGCTTTCCTAGAAGGGTCAGAACAAGTATTGGAAGTAGGGAGGTGTTTGGCAGCAAATTTAAAGGATGCGAGAAATGAGTTTCCTGGACATTCAAAAGAGATAGATGGATTTAAACTCTTTCAAAGCCATCTATATCTTTTGAATGGAGTTTAAACCCTTAATATCATAGGTAATCTATGACAAAAATACACTTTTATAGTCCAAATAACATAGAACATAAAAATAGAGCGAAATTGTCCATGGTGTATAAGGAGGGAAAAAGGCAAAAAAAAAAAAAAAAAAAAAAGAGGACAACAAAAAAGAACAATATTCAAAAGTGTCCAAATAGTCCCAATAGTCCAAACAGTGAACACAGATCAGGTCAAAAATGGGCCTGAAAAAACATGTGAACAAAAAAAGATAACCTGAGGAGCCGAAGCAACTCAGGAGTCCAGGACCATGGCCATGAACAGAGGAAAGGAGCTTGGAGACCTTTCGAAATCTGCCAGGAAACGAGTGAACTAAATGTGTAATTTGTTTTGGTCCGAATGTAAATACGGACAAATTTTTGGTTATTTGGAGATTTGGATGTATCCGAATCTTGGAATGAAATAGCAATGAATAGTAAATAATAGTAACGAATTTAATTGAAATCCATTAAAATTTGTTTTGTTTATTTGTTTTCTAATTACAACTTTTCAGAAAGATTAGAATTCAGATCGATCAAAAAGCGATGGACCAATTTGAATTCTCTGTGAAAAAATAGCTGGTTGTAAAGCAGCAGGCCGAAAAGCCAATCGCTCGCATCCTTAACAACCATGAGTCATCATCTGTCAGCAGGCTTCCCCACTGACAGATGAATGGAGAAAAAAGAATGCTGGCAATTGCATGGCAGTAGAAAAATGTAAAAAAAAAAACAAAAAACTGTAGGGTCCTCCCCAGTCCATACCAGGCCCCTCTCTCTTATAGCCCTGTGAATACTTCCCATCTCTTGAGAAAATTCCTGCTTAACATACTCCTTCACCCACCCTTCCCCCTCCTTTTTTTTTTTTTTCTTTTTATCTTTTCTTTTTTTTTTACCCTACCCTACCCTGTGTACCCAGAACCAATCTTGATCCCTTCATAGCCTATTTAGAATTTTCCAAATATCGTACTATAGATTTGATAGACCAATTTTATACCCCCCCGAGAGACAACTCTCCAGTACCTGTAGTTAAGAATTCATCAACCGCAACCACTTGAGGAGCTACATCTGCTTGCTCTACAGACCTTCCGAACTCAAACACAGAAAGTTTGTTTTAGATCATCCTCTTAGGACACTACACACTATCACTCCGCCACATGGACACACACACACTTTAATGTTCACATTTACTTATCACTAGGGTTGAGCGAACATGGACTGTATTGTTCGGGATCGTACCTGACTTTTGGGTGTTCGGTACCCGGAAACCTGTTAGGTGGGCGGCGTGCAGCGTGTAGAGGCCATGTAATGAAAGCTCAGTGCATATGTGTCTGCTTAATCTGGATTTTAAAAAAAAAAAACGTTTTTCCTTCATATTTTACAGTGACATACAGTATTTAGACACTGGTGTTCTAATCTGCTATTCAAAAAGCACCAATTTAAGGGGAAAATAATTATTTTTCAGTTTTTAGGGAAAAATCATTATTTTTCAGTTTTTCATTCAAATGGGTTTTTATTCAAAAGCGAATAGAACAACAACAATATCCAACCTGTTAGGTGGGCAGCGTGGGGCGTGTAGCTGCCATGTAATGCAACCTCATTGCATATATGTCTACTTAATCTGGATTTAAAAAAAAAACAAAACCTTTTTTCAGTCAGATTTTTCTGTGACATACAACATTTAGACGTTGTCACCAATTTAACGGGAATTTTTTTTTTCATTTTTTCCTTTATACAGTCGGGTCCATAAATATTGGGACATCGACAAAATTATAATCTTTTTGGCTCTATACACCACCACAATGGATTTAAAATGAAACAAACAAGATGTGCTTTAACTGCAGACTTTCAGCTTTAATTTGAGGGTATTTACATCCAAATCAGGTGAACGGTGTAGGAATTACAACTGTTTGTATATGTGCCTCCCACTTTTTCAGGGACCAAAAGTAATGGGACAGATTATGAAGGGTCTGCCCCCTTCACCTTCTTTGTCTTCAAATTGGGCACATGGTCTGAGCTTGCCCTTTACGCCTTGGAGGTCTTGGCCTGCCCTGCAGCCAGTGTATTATCTGAATGTGTATTTAGCATGGCTGGGGGCGTTATCACAGACAAGCGCAGCCGCCTGTCCAGAGCCAATGTGGACAAGCTCACGTTCATTAACATGAACCAGGCATGGATCCCACAGGACTTGTCAGTACCTTGTGCAGAATAGACATGTATACCGGCCTTACCCAGCCATTGTTGTATTTTTGATCTTTCTCACTCTTTTGGGGTGTACCCTAATTTAAAAAGAAATTTAAAATTAAAAACAAAAACCAGTGTTGGCTACCTCGTCCTCCTCCACCGCCGCTTCCACCTACACCACCACATCCACCGCCACCTCAGCCTCCTACTCCATATGGGCCTCGTCCTCCTAGATCAAGATGATTATTTTTTATTTTAAGAGCTTGCCATGCTCTTAAGAAGATTTTTCTGCCATTTGCAGCCCTCTAGCCCTTTCCATGTTTTTTTTAGAGCCATTTTAGTGCTCAAAAGTTCAGGTCACCTTTGACTTCAATGGGGTTCCGGATCGGGGTAAAGTTCGGGTTAAGTTCGGGTCATGAACCTGGACTCTTTATTCAAGTTCGGCCAAACCTGCCGAACCCGGACATCCAGGTGTTCGCTCAACTCTACTTATCACACTTGCAATGTTATAGACATGTTAATGTTTTTTAAGTAAGAAAAACAGTTCAAGAGTGTATATTACAGTGTTATCCTTTGCTAAACTGACTCTCTCTTTCCAGAGCTTTATAATAGGTATACAATTTGTCACATATATTGACATTTTCCAGTCATCTATATTCCAGCTAGGAACAGCTCCTAACTTTTAAATAAAGATGGTAAATAAAGATGGGACGTGTGGTTTTCCACCCCAGGGCACCAATTTTTCCCAGTTGGGGTGTCTGGGGATGCAAACTACACCCCTACTGAGAAAAGAAAAGAAAAGAAAAGAAAAGAAAAGAAAAGAAAAGAAGGAAGAGGGAGAAAAAAAGGAAAGAAATACATTTCCTTTTTTTTTTCCTTCTCTAATACTGCAAATGTGACTTATTTTATGCTTATGTACCTTCTCAAGTTAACTTCCGCTGTTTATCCTAATGTTTATCAGGAAATGTTCTTGTTCTCCTATGATCCTATACCTGTACTTGGTGAAAAAACCTTAATAAAAAATATTGAAACAAAAAAAAATACAACAAACTTGAAGCGTCATTTGTGGACAACTCATCCTGAAATTCATACAAGTCATACAGCACTTAACTCCACTTTTGTTGGGAACAGTCTTACCTATGTCTTACAAACGTTCTTGCAGTCAGATTTCATAACTTTTGTTATTCTGAAGTAATAGCTGTTTGTTTGTCTGTCCATGCTGTGCACTTGGTTACCGAATCTTAATGGGAGTGATGTCATAATATTTATCAGCTGCTGCTTTACCCGAATTGAAGTATTTCACCAAAATATATATAGAAGGATGTGGTCACTGGGAGGGGCTGGGACACTGCCAATTTTTGCACAGCACAGGGTGCCTAAAGGCCTATGGCCAGCCCTGGCAAGGACCATACATGTAGTATATTATAGAGAGACAACTTGAAGCTGACTTTAAAAGTGTCATTTAGCATTTATTAGTGTGAGGAAAGGGATATCTAGTGTAGTTAGAGTGCTCCTTTACACTTAAGTTAGCTTCAAAAATTTAGTTTCTGTAGGGAAAGTGTTAAATGTAAGGGGACCGTAGTGTAGTGTAGGGTTAACTGACAGTGACTTCTATGGAAGGGTGACAAAACCCTTCCATAGCAGGGTGACCGCTATAGAGAAATGATCATTTCTCTGAGTTGCTTCGGGACAGGAATATGGCTTCTCACCAGCAAGCATTTTTCATGCTGCAGGGGTTGCCACTGCCAGTGCTTTTTTGAGGACATGTTTGATGTCAGACATGACATCTGAACATGTGTATAGGGGGTATATATACATATATATGTCTGTATATATACCCCTAGACATTTATAGGTGTGATAGTAGCAGAAATATATGCTTGCGCTAATGAAATCATTTACAGTAATATATTTCTGCTACTATCACACCTATATATGGCTAGGTGTCTATATACATATAATTATGTGTGTGTATATACCACTATACACAAGTTCAGATGTTTTGCCTGCCTCAAAAGAACCCAAAAAAATGCCAAAAAAACGCTAGCGTCAAAAAAAAAATGCCCAGGTGTGTTTTTGCTGGCATTTTTTGGGGGGTTTTGGAGGCAGGCAAAACATCTGAACTTGTGTATGGTGGTGTATATACACACATACATATATTTATATACACACCTAGACATATATAGGTGTGATAGTAGCAGAAATATATGCTTGCGCTAATGAAATCATTTACAGTAATATATTTCTGCTACTATCACACCTATATATGGCTAGGTGTCTATATACATATAATTATGTGTGTATATATACCACTATACACAAGTTCAGATGTTTTGCCTGCCTCAAAAGAACCCAAAAAAATGCCAAAAAAACGCTAGCGTCAAAAAAAAAAATGCCCAGGTGTGTTTTTGCTGGCATTTTTTGGGGGGTTTTGGAGGCAGGCAAAACATCTGAACTTGTGTATAGTGGTGTATATACACACATACATATATTTATATACACACCTAGACATATATAGGTGTGATAGTAGCAGAAATATATGCTTGCGCTATTGAATTCATTTACAGTAATATATTTCTGCTACTATCACACCTACAGTGGGTACAGAAAGTATTCAGACCCCTTAAATTTTTCACTCTTTGTTATATTGCAGCCATTTGCTAAAATCATTTAAGTTCATTCTTCTTCCTCATGAATGTACACATAGCACCCCATACTGACAGAAAAACACAGAATTGTTGACATTGTTGCAGATTTATTAAAAAAGAAAAACTGAAATATCACATGGTCCTAAGTATTCAGACCCTTTGCTGTGACACTCATATATTTAACTCAGGTGCTTTCCATTTCTTCTGATCATCCTTGAGATGGTTCTACACCTTCATTTGAGTCCAGCTGTGTTTGATTATACTGATTGGACTTGATTAGGAAAGCCACACACCTGTCTATATAAGACCTTCCAGATCACAAAGCATGTCAGAGCAAATGAGAATCATGAGGTCAAAGGAACTGCCTGAAGAGCTCAGAGACAGAATTGTGGCAAGGCACAGATCTGGCCAAGGTTACAAAAAGATTTCTGCTGCACTTAAGGTTCCTAAGAGCACAGTGGCCTCCATAATCCTCAAATGGAAGATGTTTGGGGCGACCAGAACCCTTCCTAGAGCCGGCCGTCCGGCCAAACTGAGCTATCGGGGGAGAAGAGCCTTGGTGAGAGAGGTAAAGAAGAACCCAAAGATCACTGTGGCTGAGCTCCAGAGATGCAGTCAGGAGATGGGAGAAAGTTGTAGAAAGTCAACCATCACTGCAGCCCTCCACCAGTCGGGGCTTTATGGCAGAGTGGCCCGACAGAAGCCTCTCCTCAGTGTAAGACACATAAAAGCCTGCATGGAGTTTGCTAAAAAACACCTGAAGGACTCCAAGATGGTGAGAAATAAGATTCTCTGGTCTGATGAGACCAAAACTCTTTGGCCTTAATTCTAAGCGGTATGTGTGGAGAAAACCAGGCACTGCTCATCACCTGTCCAATACAGTCCCAACAGTGAAGCATGGTGGTGGCAGCATCATGCTGTGGGGGTGTTTTTCAGCTGCAGGGACAGGACGACTGGTTGCAATCGAGGGAAAGATGAATGCGGCCAAGTACAGGGATATCCTGGACAAAAACCTTCTCCAGAGTGCTCTGGACCTCAGACTGGGCTGAAGGTTTACCTTCCAACAAGACAATGACCCTAAGCACACAGCTAAAATAACGAAGGAGTGGCTTCACAACAACTCCGTGACTGTTCTTGAATGGCCCAGCCAGAGCCCTGACTTAAACCCAATTGAGCATCTCTGGAGAGTCCACCAACGTTTACCATCCAACCTGACAGAACTGGAGAGGATCTGCAAGGAGGAATGGCAGAGGATTCCCAAATCCAGGTGTGAAAGACTTGTTGCATCTTTCCCAAAAAGACTCCTGGCTGTATTAGATCAAAAGGGGGCTTCTACTAAATACTGAGCAAAGGGTCTGAATACTTAGGACCATGTGATATTTCAGTTTTTCTTTTTTAATAAATCTGCAACAATGTCAACAATTCTGTGTTTTTCTGTCAGTATGGGGTGCTATGTGTACATTCATGAGGAAGAAGAATGAACTTAAATGATTTTAGTAAATGGCTGCAATATAACAAAGAGTGAAACATTTAAAGGGGTCTGAATACTTTCCGTACCCACTGTATATATGGCTAGGTGTCTATATACATATAATTATGTGTGTATATATACCACTATACACAAGTTCAGATGTTTTGCCTGCCTCAAAAGAACCCCAAAAAATGCCAAAAAAACGCTAACGTCAAAAAAAAAAAAAATGCCCAGGTGTGTTTTTGCTGGCATTTTTTGGGTGTTTTTGGAGGCAGGCAAAACATCTGAACTTGTGCACAGTACCACTATACACAAGTTCAGATGTCTTTCCTGACTGCAAAGAACCCAAAAAAATGCCTGCTATTAAACCGGCAAGGTGTGAAAACTCCTGTGCTGAAAGTGTTCTAATACAAACTATCTTTTTTTTTATGGTTCTGGACATGCTACAGAGCTGAAAAATCAAAAAATCTCTTTTTTTTTTTAATTTTTCAATAATTGGCTTTTTTATCAAAAAATGACCATTTTAAGAACTTTTTTTGTGTGATTTTGTGTCTGGGGGGTCTAAAAGGTGTACCTGTGAAGTTTCAGCTCTGTAGCATGTCCAGAACCAGAAAAAAAAGATCATATAGGTGTAAAAGGAGGGTCCCACATCCCTGTTCTACTGAAAAATTATCTTTTTTTTTTTTCATGGTTCTGGACATGCTACAGAGCTGAAACTTCACATGTACACGTTTTAGACCCCCCAGATACTAAATCCAATCTCTCTTTTTTTTTTTTTTCAATAATTGGCTTTTTTATCAAAAATGACATTTTTTAAGAACTTTTTTTGTGTGATTAATAGTTAATGGGGCATGACCCAGAACCCTAGGGACTTTTTAGGGGCATTTATTGGGTTTTAGGGCTTAAAAATTGTGTTTTTTGATTACCGAAGTTCGGGTCCCATTTCAATGGGGTTCTGAAATCCGGGCCGAACTTTCGGGAAGTTCAGATGTTCTGGCCGAACCGAACTTTTCAAAAGTTCGATCATCCCTAGTTAACACCAAGCTGAGAAGAGGGGAGGCGGCAAGTCTGCGAAATGAGGAAGTTCTGGCTGTGAAGTGGAGGGACAGAAGAGACGTGTACATGCTGTCTTCAATCCACAATAACAACTACGTGGAAGTCCGAAGAAGGAATGGCCCAATCCGAATGCCAACATGTGTACATGAGTACAACTTGTTCATGGGGGGAGTGGACTTCAACGACCAAATGATGGAACCCTATCTACCCACAAGACGTACATATCATTGGTACAAAAAAGTAGCAATTTATCTTTTTCATTTGGCCACATACAATTCGTACATAATATACCGCAAGTCCACTGAAAGCCCCCAACCCTTCCTTTATTACCTGGAGGAAATCTTCACTGCCCTTATATTTCCAAACGGCCCACCAGAAAACTTTCGATCTGACGTAATCAGTAGACTTTCTGAACTCCATTTTCCCAGTAAAATCCCTCCCACACAAACAGACAAAAAACGGCAGAAAAAATGTAGGGTGTGTACCAAGGCAGGAGTTAGAAAAGACACCCGTTATTATTTTCCCCAGTGTCCTTCCCAACCAGGCCTCTGTGTAGAAGACTGTTTCCGCCGTTACCATACTTGTCTAAATTATTAGTGAAGTATGGTAAACGTAGTCCTCCACCTTCACCCCTTATGCCACTGTATGCTCCTGAAATGACCCTGGCCTGTTATTCAACGACGCCTTTGCCTGCTGATTTTGTACATGTCTGCCTGCTCCGGAACTGACCCTGGCCTGTTTTTTGACCATGCTTCTGCCTGTGTAACGCTCCTGCGTTTTATGTATGATGTGGATTTACAGCTGCAGAAATATTCCACTTCAGTAGTCATGTAGAGAAACGCTGAGACACCAATCCCAACTCCCAAAGACTCATCATGTGTGGATGATCTCAATTCAGCAAGAAAATACACACACTCAATAAGAAGTTCCTGGAGTGATCTATGTATATAGTAGTATAGAGGTGATAGGCTGAAGAGACAGGTTAAGTAGAGACGATAGGTGACAGACACTTGAGAGGAATGTTCTTGAGAATGAAATAGTAACAGGGGGGATGTAGATAGGTTAGCAATCATGTATGGTAGTAGATGATAGGATAGCAGATGACATAAAGGAGAGACTAACCCAGTGCAAGAGCAGATGATAGTAGGCTCAAGAGCTAGCAATCTAGATAGTGCAGATGTAGTAACAGTCCTTAGTATGCAGAGCTAGACAGTGTAAGCTTTAGTATGAAGGTTATTGAGGTTTCCCCTGTGGGGTACTTATCACTAGTAGCAATGTAGCAGAGGAGAGGTTCGACAAGAGCGGATGATCCGGTAGCGGGATACAGGGATCAGCGCAGCGTGGTTCCGACAGCGAGGTATGCTTGCAAGCATGAGAGCTTCAAGACAGGTTAGCATCAAGGCACATCTAGGAACACGGCAGGTTGAACGAACACATGTGAGTGAGAGCTGGTGATTTAAATAGCTGTTCAGTCCGGCGCTCAGTGATGACAGCATCAGTCTTAAAGGTAAACACACCTATATGTGCTTCATCTATCTAGGTAGATGGAAAGCACCCGGAAATGATGTGAAAGGAGGCACTGAGAGTGCCAGAACCTTACAGTACCCCCCCCCGTAAGGCCGGCTCCGGAAGGCCTCTAAGGCTGGTTGTCGATATAAGAATCGGAAAAAGCTGGTTGCCGATGTGAGAATCGGAAAAGACTGGTTGCCGATATGAGAATCGGATAACACTGGTTGCTGATACGAGAATCGGATAAGACTGGTTGCCGATACGAGAATCGGATAATACTGGTTGCTGATACGAGAATCGGATAAGACTGGTTGCCGATACGAGAATCGGATAAGACTGGTTGCCGATGCGAGAATCGGATGAGACTGGTTGCCGATACGAGAATCGGATCAGGTTGGTAACCGATCTGAGAATCGGATCAGGTTGGTAACCGATGTGAGAATCGGATCACTTGTTGCCGATATGAGAATCGGATCAGGTTGGTAACCGATGTGAGAATCGGATCACTTGTTGCCGATATGAGAATCGGATCAGGTTGGTAACTGATGTGAGAATCGGATCACTTGTTGCCGATATGAAAATCGGATCAGGTTGGTAACCGATCTGAGAATCGGATCACTTGTTGCCGATACGAGAATCGGATCAGGTTGGTAACCGATGTGAGAATCGGATCACTTGTTGCCGATATGAGAATCGGATCATGTTGGTAACCGATGTGAGAATCGGATCACTTGTTGCCGATATGAGAATCGGATCAGGTTGGTAACCGATGTGAGAATCGGATCACTTGTTGCCGATATGAGAATCGGATCAGGTTGGTAACCGATGTGAGAATCGGATCACTTGTTGCCGATATGAGAATTGGATCACTTGTTGCCGATACGAGAATCGGATCAGGTTGGTAACCGATGTGAGAATCGGATCACTTGTTGCCGATATGAAAATCGGATCAGGTTGGTAACCGATCTGAGAATCGGATCACTTGTTGCCGATATGAGAATCGGATCAGGTTGGTAACCGATGTGAGAATCGGATCACTTGTTGCCGATACGAGAATCGGATCAGGTTGGTAACCGATGTGAGAATCGGATCACTTGTTGCCGATATGAAAATCGGATCAGGTTGGTAACCGATGTGAGAATCGGATCACTTGTTGCCGATATGAGAATTGGATCACTTGTTGCCGATACGAGAATCGGATCAGGTTGGTAACCGATGTGAGAATCGGATCACTTGTTGCCGATATGAAAATCGGATCAGGTTGGTAACCGATCTGAGAATCGGATCACTTGTTGCTGATATGAGAATCGGATCAGGTTGGTAACCGATGTGAGAATCGGATCACTTGTTGCCGATACGAGAATCGGATCAGGTTGGTAACCGATGTGAGAATCGGATCACTTGTTGCCGATATGAAAATCGGATCAGGTTGGTAACCGATGTGAGAATCGGATCACTTGTTGCCGATATGAGAATCGAATCAGGTTGGTAACCGATGTGAGAATCGGATCACTTGTTGCCGATATGAAAATCGGATCAGGTTAGTAACCGATGTGAGAATCGGATCACTTGTTGCCGATATGAGAATCGGATCAGGTTGGTAACCGATGTGAGAATCGGATCACTTGTTGTTAGGGTGTCTGCTACATGAACCCCTCACTAGATCGGACGCATAACCATCCGAAGTAGTCCTAGTAGTCCTAGCAACCAATGCTTCTTCAAACATCCTCAGATCCTTCCTACATACCACCATGCCATTAGAAGCGCGTACGCAGTCAGGTGCAAGAATCTCAATGTTTTCATTGGAAGCTAGAAATGTACTTGCAAAAATAGGAGTATCTATACCAACATCTGCCAATTTCTGGGTGTCCTTTTCTGATATAGAACGGGGACAGGGCTGGCAACAGCCTTGGTAATTTTCAGGCTGTTTTTCAGGGAAGACAGTTCGGATTCGCCTGGCCTCCATTGGGAGAGCCTTAGGCCTATGGGGTCTGGTTGGGCAGGATGTAATGAAATGTCCCCCTTCTCCACAATAAAAACAAAGGCCACAGATTCTCCTGTGATCTTTTTTTTTTTGTAAGGACAACTTAGTATGTACGGCACCAATCTCCATAGGCTCCTCATCCATCTCTGTAGGATCAGGGTTCAAATGAGATGTGTCAGAGTGACAAGGCTGACTGTTTAAGGCAGGCTTGGACCATGACCAGGCAGGATCACCATATTCATTTGGTTTCCTTTTTTCCCTAGGTAGCCGGGGTCTGCGGTTACCTGGAGCAGGTTTAGGAGTAGATTTTTGGGAGGGGAGACACAGGGAGTGCATCGCAATTGCAAATGATTCCCAATTGTCTAGGATCGGACTTTTTTCTTGCAGTTTCTCATATGCCCACGTTTTCATTTTGCCAGAAAGCAAATTAATGGCAGCATGCACTTTAATAAAGTCATTATGATAGGTCCTAGGCTTAAGGATAAATAGGAGCTCACAATCCATATGAAAAAAAAGAAAAGAGGAACGGGAACCATCAAACCTGTCTGGTAGAAGGACAAGAGGTTCTGGGGGTTGAGCAGTAGTAGGCTGTGTCAGTCTGGCCACCTGCTGCGTCAGAGCCTGATTGTCTTCTTTTAATTCAGTAAGTGCGTGTATTAACGCAGTTACTTGTTGTGTTCACTGTGTCACCTGAGTGGTCATTTCTGCTGAATCCATTTTATCTGGTTCGTTCAATCTGTAACGCTCCTGCGTTTTATGTATGATGTGGATTTACAGCTGCAGAAATATTCCACTTCAGTAGTCATGTAGAGAAACGCTGAGACACCAATCCCAACTCCCAAAGACTCATCATGTGTGGATGATCTCAATTCAGCAAGCAAATACACACACTCAATAAGAAGTTCCTGGAGTGATCTATGTATATAGTAGTATAGAGGTGATAGGCTGAAGAGACAGGTTAAGTAGAGACGATAGGTGACAGACACTTGAGAGGAATGTTCTTGAGAATGAAATAGTAACAGGGGGGATGTAGATAGGTTAGCAATCATGTATGGTAGTAGATGATAGGATAGCAGATGACATACAGGAGAGACTAACCCAGTGCAAGAGCAGATGATAGTAGGCTCAAGAGCTAGCAATCTAGATAGTGCAGATGTAGTAACAGTCCTTAGTATGCAGAGCTAGACAGTGTAAGCTTTAGTATGAAGGTTATTGAGGTTTCCCCTGTGGGGTACTTATCACTAGTAGCAATGTAGCAGAGGAGAGGTTCGACAAGAGCGGATGATCCGGTAGCGGGATACAGGGATCAGCGCAGCGTGGTTCCGACAGCGAGGTATGCTTGCAAGCATGAGAGCTTCAAGACAGGTTAGCATCAAGGCACATCTAGGAACACGGCAGGTTGAACGAACACATGTGAGTGAGAGCTGGTGATTTAAATAGCTGTTAAGTCCGGCGCTCAGTGATGACAGCATCAGTCTTAAAGGTAAACACACCTATATGTGCTTCATCTATCTAGGTAGATGGAAAGCACCCGGAAATGATGTGATAGGAGGCACTGAGAGTGCCAGAACCTTACAGCCTGCTGATTCTGTTCATACCTCTGCCTGATCTGGAACTGACCCTGGACTGTTATTGACCACGCCTTTGCCTGCTGATTTTGTACATACCTCTGCCTGCTCTGGAACTGACCCTGGACTGTTTTACCACGATTTTTGCCTGCCTCTTGAAGTAGTGGGATTCATACCACAGGGGTCTCGCATATGTGAGGGGACCAGAATTGTTTTTCTGGATGAAGAAAACAATTTTTTTGTTTTTCTTCTTCTCAGATTAGGGTCTGGATCCCGGAGGTTTCAAAGCGATTTGGGTGGGAGAAGCCTCTACCCCTGTCCCCATTCTATCCCGACAGAGGCCCTACTTCTGCCTGCAGGACTTACTACCATCACGCCTCTGCCTGCCACATGAACTGACCACACCAGCACTGCTCACAATATCTCGGCCTGCACTGACACTGGACTGGTATCCTTGCCTGGAGAATTGCATGCACTGTTGCTGACCAAGTCCCTGCCTGCTGCCTGGACTCAACTCCTGTGGACAACTGCGTTTATAAACTACAGGTAAGCTTTTGTTTACCCTTTGCTCAGCAGAATGTATTTTGGGGTGTAATTCATGGTAATATATGGTATGTGCATGCTATGTGTCCCTAGAACACCTGATGGTGTTCATTGCATGTTGGGCCTCTGTATGTGACCTGACTGCATAAAAGTCTCACACATGTGGTATCGCCATACTCAGGAGGAGGAGCAGAATGTATTTTGGGGTGTCATTTTTGCTATGTACATGCTATGTGTTGGAAATATCTTATAAATGGACAATTTTGTGTAAAAAAAATGCGTTTTAATTTTTTCCACAGATTCCGAAAGATTCTGTAAAAAAATGACATGTTCAAAAGACTCATTATGCCTCATAGATTATACGTTGGGGTGTTTGCTTTCCAAAATGGGGTCATTTAGTGGGCTTTTCCATTGTGCTTGTGCTCCAGGGCCTTCAAAAGTGTAATAGGTGGTTGAGAAATGAAAAGTGTATTTTATGCTCCGAGAACGCCTGGAGGTGCTACTTCAATGTTGGACCTCTGTATGTGGCCTGGCTATAAAAAATTCTCACACATGTGGTATCGCCATACTCAGGAGGAGTAGCATAATGTGTTTTGGGGTGTATTTGTAAGTATGCATATGCCATGTCAGAGAAATAACCTGTTGAATATGACAATTTTGTAAAAAAAGAAAAAAAAAAATTTTTGCAAAGAATTGTGGGAAAAAATGACAACTTCAAAAAACTCACCATGCCTCTTATTAAATACCTTGGAATGTCTACTTTCCAAAAAGGGGTCATTTGGGGGTCATTTGTACTTTCCTGGCTTGTTATGGTCTCAAGAAATGAGGCTGTCAGTACATTAGGTGTGATCAATTTTCAATGATTAGCATAATAGCTTGTAGACTCTCTAACTTTCACGCAGACCAAATAATATACACTTATTTGGGTTATTTTTACCAAAGATATGTAGAAGTATAAATTTTGGCCAAAATTTATGAAGAAAAATTAATTTTCGGTCTTTTTTCATTTATAGCGCACAAAATAAAAAGCCCAGTGGTGAATAAATACCATCAAAAGAAAGCTCTATTTCTATGAAAAAAAGGATGAAAAATGTATATGGGTTGCATGACCGTGCAATTGTCATTCAAAGTGTGAGAGCACTGAAAGCTAAAGTGGTTAAAAAAAAAAAAAACTTTTTTCCTTCATATTTTACTGTGACTTACAGCGTTTAGACACTGCTGTTCTAATCTGCTATTCAAAAAGCACCGATTTAAGGGGACAATTATTTTTCAGTTTTTCATTCATACTTTACTGTGACACTGTCATACAGCGTTTAGACACTGCAGATCTAATCTGCTATTCAAAGAGCACCGATTTAAGGGGACAATTATTTTTCAGTTTTTCATTCATACTTTACTGTGACACTGTCATACAGCATTTAGACATTGCAGTTCTAATCTGCTATTCAAAAAGCACCGATTTAAGGGGACAATTATTTTTCAGTTTTTCATTCATACTTTACTGTGACACTGACATACAGCGTTTAGACACTGCTGTTCTAATCTGCTATTCAAAAAGCACCAATTTAAGGGAAAAATAAACATTTTTCATTCATACTTTACTGTGAGATACACCTGTTGTATACTGTTGTTCTATTCCACTTTTCAATAAAAACCCATTTAGGGGAAAAAAATTAAATTGCAGCCTAGTCTGCATATGTTACTGTGAGATACACCCAATGGATACTGTTCTTGTATTCCGCTTTTCAATAAAAACCCATTTAGGGGAAAAAAATTAAATTGCGGCCTAGTCGGCATATGTTACTGTGAGATACACCCATTGGATACTGTTGTTGTATTCTGCTTTTCAATAAAAACTAATTTAGAGGAAAAAAATTAAATTGCAGCCTAGTCTGCATATGTTACTGTGAGATACACCCATTGGATACTGTTGTTCTATTCTGCTATTTAATAAACACCCATTTAGGGGAAGATCCTAAATTAGAGAAATATGAGAAGAAGGTCAAATAAGGGATGTGGCCTGGGTCATGGTGCTGCTGGTGGAGCTCCTGTTGCAAGGAGAGGACGTGGCTGGGGGGATACAGAGGGCACAGAGGATACACCTCCCACAGAGGACAGCTTTTCATTGCCTCTGGGCAGCCTGGCACACATGAGCGATTACATGCTGCAGTGTCTCCGCAACGACCGCCAATTTTCCCACATTGTAACTTGTGCTGATTACTGGATGGCCACGCTGCTGGATCCCTGTTACAAGGACAACATACCGTCCTTAATTCCCTCACTAGAGCGTGATCGGAAGATGCGCAAGTACAAGCGCAGGCTGGTAGACATGCTGCTGGTGACATTCCCACCTGACAGCGGGGGGGACAGTGGAAGCACAAAGCCAAGGCAGAGGAGGAGGAAGAGGTCTCCAATGCAGCCAGGGCATAGCCAGCACCTCAGAAGGCAGGGTTAGCATGGCCGAAATGTGGAAAAGCTTTGTCAGCACGCCACAACAAGCAGCAGCACCACCAGCTGATATGGAACGTCTTAGCAGGAGGCAGCATTTCACTAACATGGTGGAGCAGTATGTGTGCACACGCCTAGACGTACTGAATGATGGGACTGCCCCCTTCAACTTCTGGTTTTCCAAGTTGGGCACATGGCCTGAGCTTGCCCTTTACCCCTTGGAGGTGCTGGCCTGCCCTGCAGCCAGTGTATTATCTGAACGTGTATTTAGCACGGCTGGGGGCGTTATCACAGACAAGCACAGCCACATGTCCAGAGCCAATGTGGACAAGCTCACGTTCATTAAAATGAACCAGGCATGGATCCCACAGGACTTGTCCGTACCTTGTGCAGAATAGACATGTATACCGGCCTTACCCAGCCATTGTTGTATTTGATCTTTCTTACTCTTTTGGGGTGTACCCTAATTTAAAAAAAAACTAAATTAAAAACCAAAACCAGTGTTGGCTACCTCGTCCTCCTCCTCCACCGCCACCGCTTCCACCTACACCGCCACATCCACCGCCACCTCAACCTCCTACTGCATATGGGCCTCGTCCTCCTAGATCAAGATGATTATTTTTTATTTTTATGTTTTTTATGTTATTTTAAGTTATTCCCTATCCACATTTGTTTGCAGAGCACTTGCCATGCTCTTAAGAAGATGTTGCTGCCATTTGCAGCCCTCTAGCCCTTTCCATGTTTTTTTTAGAGCCATTTTAGTGCTCAAAAGTATGGGTCACCATTGACTCCAATGGGGTTCGGGATCGGGGTAAAGTTTGGGTTAAGTTCGGGTCACGAACCCAGACCGAACCCGAACCGAACCCGCCGAACCCGGACATCCAGGTGTTCACTCAACTGTAGAGATGATTGATATGGGAGCGCTTTCTGCTCTACTCTACCAATGCATCTTTGTTATTTTTCCACTTTATTTGTATTCTTGTCTATAAGTATTCCAAAAAGATGTAAAGTGTTAAAATAATAGAATGGAACAGTAACCTTTTCTATACTTTATGCTTATTTGGCTGTGTTCCACTTGTTAGGTACCAACAGATTGACATGGACCGGACACCTTGTGCAGTACATACCTTACCACTTGTAGTCCACATGTTGCAGAAGGAGGCAAGTGTGAAGAGATGAAGCAAGGATGAAGCAAGATCAATAGTAAACCTCTTCGGCAAGTCTTCCATTGCAACACAGAAGATATTGAAGCGTTGTGGCTTTACTCTTTTAAATGACTGCCCCACACGCTGGTCAAGCACATTCAACATGATTGCAAGTCTCCTAAAAAAGAAAGTATCAGTCTGCCAAATCGCAAATCCCATAGGATGGGACAGCTTGTTCCCTAGTAAATGGTAAAAGCTCATATCATTGCATGACATACTGCTGCCTTTTGCAGAACATACTGAAACCCTCCAGAGTGACACCATGTCTATGTCCCTGGCTGTCCCTGCTCTCTTTGATCTACTCAGCCACCTTAAGGACTTTAAAGAGAACACTAGCTACCAAGACCTTGCCACAATTGCACAGAAAATGAAAGGGAGTGTGAACCAGCATTTACTTCATTTTTAGATCCAACTGATGAAATGTTCTCGCCACTTGCAGCAGCTGCTTGTTTTGTCAACCCTACTGTCTATAAAACCCTTATTGATGTGGCTGATGAAAATATTCAGGAATTGGTGAAAAAGGCAGAGGAGTATGCCATAAAAAAAATCCACATAGCCCCACACACAACGTGACAAATTGTTTGAATACGATGTGGAACAGGAGAATATTGAAAAATTGCAGGAAGTGGAAGAAGCAGGGGCATCCACATCTAAGCAGCCAATCTTTTGGTTTCTTTCTAAATGCTTCAGAAGACCCAGGCAGAGGATCTCCCCAAACAGCATAAAACAGCAGATCAGAAAATATAAGGAAGAGCTTTTGCACCAAGTTGAGGAGGATACCACAACATATTTTTGTCTGTCTAAGAGTGACACTATTTACCACCAGCTAAAACCATTTGCTTTAGACCTGCTGGCTATGCCAGCTTCTCAAGCCTTTGCAGAGAGGGTATTCAGTGTCACAGGTGACCTCTCTAGAGGCCGACGGAATAAAGCAAGGGTCATGTTGGCACAAAGTACTTTCCTTACAATTGATTGAAACAAATAGAAGTGTTTTATTCTCCAGGTATTTCTATTTCTAACATAAGCACACCTAATACTTGTGGGTTGTGCTTATTGTGATAGAAAGAATCAATAGTTCAACAACAGCTTTAATTGTCAATTAAATTCATAGGAAAAATGCACAGGCTACAAATGCCATTAATATGTGGAACAATAGCAACCACCACTTTTTATCAACTCCTCTCTCTCTTAGCATTGACAAATTTGACAATAGAGGTAAATGTCACACTACTGAAAAAAATAAATAAAAAGATTGGTAACTGTCAAAAAGGGCAGCCCAACATCGGAGTCCTACCCCAGTAGTCTTTTTAGTGTAATATTTACCATTGCGAATGCTGAGAGAAACAGGAGAGAGGAGTTGATAAAAAGTGGTGACTGTTATAATCCACACACTAATGGCATTATTGCAGACTGTGCACATTTTCTTTGAATTAATCTGAGAATTAGAACTGTTGAAATAATAAACTGACAGTAAACTGATTCTTATTGTTTAAATAAGCATTACCCTCCTCAAGTTTTGGTTTATTACGCTGTGCCAGACTAGCAGTGACAGTGTCTGTGCAGTGTGCTGTCTGTGTGTGCTGAATTTTAATGAAAACGAAACTAAATTTAGCGAATTCCGAAACCAAACTAAACTAATTCCATAACAAAACAAAATTAGTAACATAACGAACCTATTCGAAAAGAATCAAAGTTCTGTTCTGCACCTGTCAATGGTGAACTAAATAACATCTCAGGGGTATAGGAAGTGTCCAAGATTAGGGAATTTATGGCAAAGGACTGGCGCCAAGTAGTCAAAAACAAGGGGAAGCTGTCAAGTTTAGGAGATACCTTCATGTTGGGTATCTGGAGGAAGAAAACTATTGAGGTGTGGAGAAGGATTTATGCTGGTTCTGTCTAGCAGGGGTCCGGATCCAACTTGGAAAGAATGGCGGTTTTGGCATCGAAGGTAGAGGCAGGAGATCTTCTTCTGGAATAGGCGGAAGGCCTAAATTGCGTAGAAAAGCTTTACTCTCCTGTAGGTCACACACAGAATATTGGTGCAATTCCAAGAGGCAGATAAACAAAAAAGGAAGGAAAATAACGGACAGCTTGAGTAGAGGATCAATGTTACACAGCACAGATCCCTAGTGTCTGGCAGACACCATCCTTGTGAGTGTTATGGAACTTATCTTTTATAAATAAAATAGTCTTATTATGCAGTATAACGCTATGTGTGGCATCCCTCTTTATCCCTCTATGTGATTCCACTAACTTTAACCTGAGCTGCGGTGACCAAGGAGAGAGGAGGTCAAGGATTAATTAAAGTGTGAACAAAGCTTGATTGCTGGTTTATAATTTTACCAGCAAAATATCTGGTTAGTTTACCCAGGCATTAATTACTGTGGTGGAAGGATCCTCACTGACACATCACAAGCACCCTAAAATGTATTTATTTTTCAGCACTATTGGCACTTTTCTGCATGGGAGGATTATAATAATGAATTTTATTCAATGGAATTTATTTTTAATTGTTTGATATGAGATTATTAAGTTTGAGAAATATTTTTTAGTATTTTACTAATACACACATTTTTTGCATTTTTTCTTTTTTGCACTTGCACTTTTTGCACACAAAAGATATTTTTGTGATATAATTATTTTTTGCTGATTGGTAATTTTTTGGGTTTATGAATATTATTGTTTATAAGTATACACCATTGCACTGAAGCACCAGCACCAGCACCTTAAGTTTGCACCCATACATACCAAGCAGTTGGTTTCAGGTGCTTATTAGCATATACGGTATGTTTGCACTTAAGCACTAGCACTTATAATTAGCATACATTTGCTTTAGCATTTTTTGTTTTACATTAATTTCACTACTATTCCTTTTTTTTTCACCACCACCATTTATATGTATAAAAAAACAATTTTGTCTCGTCATACAATTTTTTCACAGATATTGCGCCTAATTTATTTTCCTTACTTGCCACATAGCTTTTGCTATGGTTCAGCGGCTGCATTTCTGGTGATTAATTGTTTTTATACATAAGCTTCCTAGGCGCTGGTTTCCCCATTTGATTTAAACAAAAAAGGAAGCCCCAGCGATAGGGTTTTCAGGTGGGTGGTGACAGGATAAAGACTTTGGCATTTAGCAAGGGTTATAGGTGAAAATTCACTAAAAATACATATCTTGTCACCTTTGAAATCCAGTGGTTTTTTTTTTCAAGTAGACACAATGAGGGCTTTCTTACTATCGTAATAATGGAAGTGTATCCCTGGGATTGGCTCCCGCGGGGGGTTTAGGGGCCTGCATGCTATGGGCCCTATCCGGGCACCACTCTATATCAGGCATAGGAGGGGCCAGGGTGTTGAATAGGCCCAGAAGATAAGGATGGATATTATGGTCCCTGACAGATTTTGGCGCACTGCGATAACGCAGGTTCTGATGTCACTCTCTGTTCTCTAAATCTACCTGTTGCATTTGGAGCTGAGAAACTGTTTACTTCTGGGCCACATTATCTTCTTCCAGGACATTAACATACTGCAAAAGTTCATCAAATTTTGTTTCTAGCGTATCAGTGCATTCCCCTAACTGAATGATCTTACCTCGCAATTCCTGAGCAATTTTCCCCATTTCCAGAATGATGTGGGTAAGATTCTGAAGCAGTGTGTGATGCTTGGCATCCAGGACTTCCACTGTCAGTGGGATGGTCAGCCCAGTAGATGGAGTGGGGGAGACGGCAAAGAGGTACGCCCCCCCCCCCTCAGCCTCAAGGGGGTCCGTAGGTTCCGCCACGGGTCATCCTGCATACTCAAGGCCAGGGATTGAGGCCTAAGCAGGAAGCGATCCAGGGTAGGAGGAGTTTGGGAGGGGGAGAGGCCTGCTTTTGATGTCCAATCTTCCCCATGGGATGCCCAAAAATAGTGGTATGGTGAGGTGGTTCCCTTGGCTAAAGCAGCTGTAGAACGGATGGCCCGAGTTCCTGAAGAGCGGCAGGGACTGGAGCCATTGGGTCATGTGTCTGCCATTTTCAGAAGCCAAGCACGTGCCCCACCGCTCATTAGCCCTTTTATAGTGTGGGGGTCTATTCTTCTTGTAATCTGCTGTCGTTTTTCTTTGGAGAAACACACAGAGGAATTCATGTGGAAACATTTGAGTGTTGTCCAGGTACCTTTTGGGTGAAATTATTGGACTTTTTGTTATTTATAATTTTCAATTTGCACATCTGATGATTGTACTTGATTTATTGCACATACAGTATCTCGCAAAAGTGAGTACACCCCTCACATTTCTGTAAATAGTTTATTATATATTTTCATGTGACAACACTGAAGAAATGGCACTTTGCCTATACTTTGTGTGTACAGCTTGTATAAGAATGTAAATTTGCTGTCCCCTCAAAATTACTCAACACACAGCAAATAATGTCTAAACCGCCGGCAACAAAAAGGAGTACACCCCTAAGTAAAAATGTCCAAATTTAACCCAAAGTGTCAATATTTTGTGTGGCCACCATTATTTTCCAGCACTTCCTTAACCCTCTTGGGCATCGAGTTCACCAGAGCTTAACAGGTTGCCACTGGAGTCCTCTTCCACTCCTCCCTGATGACATCATGGAGCTGGTGGATGTTAGAGAACTTGCGCTCCCCCACCTTCTGTTGGAGTATGCCCCACAGATGCTCAATAGGGTTTAGGTCTGGAGACCTGCTTGGCCAGTCCATTACGTTTACCCTCAGCATCTTTAGCAAGGCATCATGTGGGAATACTGCCCTGCAGCTCAGTCACCAAACGGAGGGGATCATGCACTGCTTCAGTATGTCACAGTACATGTTGCCATTCATGGTTCCCTCAATGAACTGTAGCTCCCCTGTGCCAGCAGCACTCATGCAGCCCCAGACCATGATACTCCCACCACCATGCTTGACTGTAGGCAAGACACACTTGTCTTCTCCTTGTACTCCTCACCTGGTTGCCGCCACACACGCTTGACACCATCTGAACCAAATACGTTTATCTTGGTCTCATCAGACCACAGGACATGGTTCCAGTAATTCATGTCCTTAGTCTGCTTGTCTTCAGCAAACTGTTTGCGGGCTTTCTTGTGGATATCTGGATATGACGCAGAGCATGTACACTTAACATCTTTGGTCAACCATGACGAGGCATGTTCTGAGTGGAACCTGTCCTGTTAAACTGCTGTATGGTCTTGGCCACCGTGCTGAAGCTCAGTTTCAGGGTCTTGGCAATCTTCTTATAGCCTAGGCTATCTTTATGTAGAGCAACAATTTTTTTTCTCAGATCCTCAGAGAGTTCTTTGCCATGAGGTGCCATGTTGAACTTCTAGTGACCAGTATGAGAGAGCGAGAGCGATAACACCACATTTAACACACTTGCTCACCATTCACACCTGAGACATTGTAACACTAACGAGTCACATGACACCAGGGAGGGAAAATGACTAATCGGGCCCAATTTGGACATTTTCACTTAGGGGTGTACTCACTTTTGTTGCCAGGGGTTTAGACATGAATGGCTGTGTGTTGAGTTATTTTGAGTGGACAGCAAATTTACACTGTTATACAAGTTGTACACTCATTATTTTACATTATAGCAAAGTGTCATTTCTTCAGTGTTGTCACATGAAAAGATATAATAAAATATTTACAAAAATGTGAGGGGTGTACTCACTTTTGTGAGATACTGTACTTCATATTCATTGTAGGAGTTGTAAATGTATGTTTTAAATTATTAGGTATGTTTATATGACCTATAGTTATGATGGGCCATCTCTTGTCTGTATATTGTAACCATTTCCCATTTGTTGCCCACATATTGTAACAATTGCCTGTTTTTTTCCCCATGTATTGGGATATTGCTCCTTTATTGACAATGTATTCTCAGAATTGTTTTTTACTGCCTATGTACTCTCCAGCCATTGCCATTTGTTTGGAGGATGGTTTATTTTTTATTGGATGCCCTATTGACATTACATTACCTTGATTAAAGTCTGGGACAATTAAAAAGAAGGCACAAATCATAAAACATATATTAATACATTCAAATATTCTAAAAAAATGTTTTTAAAAAAGTGGAATTTTTTCACCCTACCTACTCAGAACTATAAAAAATTAGGAGAAAAAAAAAAAACTTGTAAATAAGTCATATTTTAGGACTACAAATGGGAATATGCAGGTGCAAAATACATTTATCATAGGACTTGTCAAACTGTCAGTGTGTTTCATGTGAAGACCCCATATTACTTTAACTTCCCACTCATAAATCACCATGACAGCAAGTAAAATGCAAATTCACAATTTAAATTAACATTATTTCTGCCTCAAATCACTGAATTTTCCAAGCTAAGTATGAATTGTGGGTTAAAATATATGTTAGGCTTCCAAGAAAAACAACAGAGTACATTACAATGTCTCCTGGATCTTTAATTAGATAAAAGTATGTTTCCCAAGAACAAGAAATACACAAAGAGAGCTTCATGTCCTTCTCAGCTCTTGAATTACACCACCTTAGGCAAAAGGCCTCTTAGGCTATATACTAGCTCAAAAAGGGGGATGAGTGCTTTAATGACAGATAACATATTTTCCAAATATATTTCCTATGATATATTTAATTTAAAGCACATTTTGTTAATGAGACTGTTAGTGAATACGTATCCATGGCAGCACTAGCCTAGGGGCCATGACACAGAAGCAATTTGTGGAAACGTTTCATAGCATATGGAATTGCTCTCCTTAGTATTTTTGTTACTACTAGGAATATTAGAACTGCAGTCAATAAAAGGTATGTGTCAGAGGAATATTAGCAATTTGTAACTCATATATAGAGCAATTGACTTCCTAATGTGTTTGTGGCTAGGAATATAATTGCCAGTTTCAGTGGATACTCATGCTATTTAAAATAAATGTTAAGATAGATTTAAAAAAAAAAAAGTCTTTGGTAGAGTGGGATAGAATTAGAAAACCCATTATGATTTTATTGCTGGCTGTATTGCTGGGTAGATTCATTCTCTCTATTTGTCATTTGATCATTGTCCCTGGGACCAAATGGGGCACCACCTCCAGTGATACCTAAGAAGTTGAATCCCTTTGTAGAGGTTTTCTCTTACTTCCTGTTTTGTGTTTGGGATAGGTAGAAATAGGGAAGTCTTCCGAACAGGACACAGGCAGAAAAAAATAAACAGACTTGGATTTTAGCTGTTCCCTACTCTATACGTAACTGAAAAAAAGATTTTGAAAAAATGCAGCTCCCTCTAATGGTGATATTTGGTGATACATTTCTCAATACATGAATGTTTAACATGTCTGAGTATGTAGGACCTTTACAAGATAATTTTGAATTAATGGCTCAGAAAAAAGAGCAGGCAAAATGTATTAAATACCTTCTTTAGCTTTCTGTATTCAAAGGAAATTGGGAAAGCTCAAAACCTTAATGGGGATTAAAACATAGCCCAAAATGATTCAAAATATCAAAACTGATATGATTCAGAAACACTTAGATGAAAGAAAGGTGATTAAAGCACCTGGACCAGAAGGCTTACACCCATGTGGCCTCAAAGAGTTTAGCTCTTTTATTTCTAAGCCATTGTTTCTCATTTTTAGAGATAATGACTGTCGTAGTACCACTGAATTTGTGTAAGGCCATTGTGGTACCTATATTTAAAAAGGTCCTTACCAAGTAACTACAGTACAGACAGGTTAGTTTAACTTCTATAGGTGGGAAAATACTTCAAAATGTATTAAAAGACCACATAGAATATTTTTTTCCCTAAAAAATACAATTTTAAACAATAGTCAGCACTAATTCATGAAAGATCAAAGTTGTAAAAAAAACATCGGATATCTGTTTTTGAGGAGGTAAGCAAAGACAAAGGAGTTGTGAATATAGTATATCTGAATTTTGCAAAACAATTTGATACAGTTCCCCATGCACAGCTAATATGTAAGTTAATGTCTACAGGCTTAGAAAATTCTGTTTGCAAATAGATAGGCTGAAAGACTGTATTCAGAGAGTAGTGAATCATGATTTATACTTTGAATGATCCAAGGTTATTAGTGGAGTACCCAAAGGTTTAGTGTTGAGATCCTATACTTTTTAACCTATTTATAAAAGATATAGAGTTTGAGACTGAAAGCACAATTTCAATGTTTGCAGATTACATCAAACTATGCAGTGGAATAACATCCTTACAGGATGTCCCCAACTTCAAACCAACATCAATGCATTGTTTCATTGGGTGTCTATATGGCAAATGAGGTATAAGGTTTAGAAATGTAAAGTTATGCACTTGAGGGCTAAATAATGCATGTATCATACATTCTAGCAAGAGAACAGCTGGGAGGAAATAAATGGTTAAGAAGGATCTGAGTGTTCTGGTAGATCAAAAAACGAAATAATAGTTTGTGATGTTCAACTACAGTGTCTAAAGCTAGCAAAATGCTTTCTTGTGTTAAAAGTGGTATATACTGCAGAGAGAGAAAGGCAGAATTTTGCCTAATCATTGGTAGGACCTCATCTGAAATATGCAGTTTAGTTTTGGGCACCTGTTCACAAATCAGATATAAGAGAACTGGTTTTATATATTTTTTTTTTTTCTCTTGGTTGTTTGAACTGGAGGAAATCGTCTTCTTTCAGCCTGCCTAACTAGGTAACTATATTACATTAGATAGACAAGAAACCAAAGGGTCAATTATATCAGAAACGGTTTAATAGACAGATTCAAAGCTACATGTTTCTTTTAAATTTCACAAAAAAACTCAAATAATTTCCCTTTGCCAACTACATTCTACAGCAGGGGACACAAAATATTCTGCAACATTTTTCTAATGGAAAAAGCATGTGTTTGACCACAAACAGTATGTATCTCAACACATGCTAATTCATAGGCCAATGTGTCATCAAAATATACACCGTCATTATCCTGCACAAAATTGGACCGGATGCGATTTGCCTTAACCACCTTGCAAGCATTTTCAAGTTTTATAAAAATGGGCTTGTGCGTGATTTGCCATTTGTTTTCAAGTGGCCAAAAGCACACTCCACAAGCTTCTTTGTCCTGTAGAGATTGTAGATGCAAATCCTCTGCTTCTTGTGTTATTGACCCTTTGCTGAAAGTATGGCCTCAATAAATGTTCACCATTAGCAAAGGCTTCATCAGCTGCAAACACATATGGCACATTAGGAGAATTAGGGCTAGGTAAAGGGCAGTTGTCCAGCAAATTTTGAAGGCCATTTGGTAGCCACTGTCCAAATAGAGAGTTCGGAAATGCAGCTGGTTCCTCAGCGCTAACACTACTGCCTATGTCCACAAGTATAAATTCATGATTAGCATCCACAAGAACAACTGAGAAATTGTTTTTTAAATAAAAATAAACAGCTACCACTGTCAGCAGGTTTGATTAATCTAATATGTTCCCCATCAATTTCACCAAGGCAGTTAAGGGACCCTGATTTTCTTCCAGAACACTTTTCCCTTAATTCTCTCCAAATGGCATCACATTTATTGCACACATCCTGATTCATAGTAGATGTTCTAGCACAAAACTAAAAATGTGGAGAGCTGTATGAATTGCCAGTTGCTAAATATCTGAAATAAAGAAAAATGTTTTCACATTGCATTTATGGCCTTGAAGAAACAATGGAGAACAATAAAGGATAACTTCAAAAGGGAACTGAAGTACAAGAAACAATCAAAATGTGGCTTGGCATCAACACCCCATCATGCATACTGTCACTTTTAACAGCTTCAGTTTCTGATACCAATATTTGAAACGAGAAAGTATGCATACATATCAAATTAGTCATTCATAACATCTTTAAAATATGAACCAAAATTGTCATCTTTGTGGACTATCTTTATCTTCATTTTTTTCTTAACGTACAGAGAGCAATTTTGATGATGAAAGCCTGCCTGACATTCAGAATGAAAGGGATGACAAAGAACCAAGTATGAAGGAATCACATCTTCTCTTTGAAAATGAAGAAGATGATGAGTCCTGTATTGTACCACCTACAGAAACATCACACAGACCAAAATCACAGTCCCCAAAGAGCTCTTCTTAGGACAAGGAAACAGCAGGTGTTATAAAAAAAATAAATAAAAAAAACTATGGCAACACAGGAGAGAGAGCAGGGTGAGGTTCCAGATAGTGCAGGTGATTTTGTCATTCCAACGTATGACCCATAATTCTTCTATGCAGACCTATGGTGCATCCTACAGTGGTCCCACTGCTCACCTGTGTGCTGCCCTATTTGAGCTACAAATTTTGATGTACAATGTTCCAGTTGCTCATGTTTAACCCATACACAGTGGTACGTCAATATATTACAGTGTACCTCCATATTGGGCCCATCCAACATCTCCTGCTCATACATATGCCACTGCACTTTCCCTTGCCCAAGGGCCACCTGTAAATCAAACATATGGCCAAACTCAATCCCTGCTGCATGGTGGTGCACCTCCAGTGCATACATATGGGCAGACACCATTTCACCTGTAAAGCGGACTGCCAGCTCAAAATTATGGCTAACTACCATTGGTAAAAACTCTTGGAGGAACTTTATATCAGTGATGAAGATGAGGATCTGGCTCTCTTCACCCAACATCCCTCCATGTCCCCACCTGTGCAGCACACTAGCTTTCGGCCTAAATCTAATTTTAATCCTGTGCATTTGAAAGGCCCATATGTCCAAACATTTTATCAGGTGGTCTTCACTGAAATAAAAAATATGTGTAATTCCAACCATCACAAGAAAATGTCATTGTACAAAAATTTCAATATGACCCACGGTGAAAGGAAAGCTCTCACTGATCTGTCTAACAATCATGATTTGATTGTTAAAACGGCAGACAAGGGAGGTGGCATTGTAGTGCAGAATAGAGTGGACTACCTTAGGGAAGTGGTATGTGTAAAGGGAGCGCTGATAAATGAATCGATTAAAAAAAATGCGACTAAAATCTGATTACCCAGTGAGGATAATTAAGTGTACAAATGATTAAAATGTGTAGTGCGCTAATTCTGTGAAACTTATAAACAAAAATATGTAAACAATAGTGACACCAATATCATAAATAAATAGGATGAGATCTAAAACATAAAAGTCCATAAAATTCATAAAAGGTCCATATATACAACAGTTTACATAAGTCCTTGAATGAAGAGATCCCAATACCAAACAAGTGATTTCAATGAAAACAAATGAGGGAAAGGTGTTTCAAGGTGCTTGTTTAAAGTGCAGGTATTCCCCTTACCAGACGGGTGAAAAATAAGGTGCAATATATCTCCAAACGAAAAGATGCGTGCAGTGATATAGATAGCCCAGCTCTGCCCACCTCGTGGCCGGTTTGAGAGTAGATAAGACTCTTACCAGATGACATAAAAGTTAAGGTGTATGGATAACTTCTGGATATCTTTCAGCCCAATTTTAATGACCGTCCCCCAAGCTTGCGGCTCCCTGTTGTCCCTTGGAAGTGAAACTTCATCCAGGTGTTCACAGGTGATTTCCTTCTTCAATATCTTTATCCAGATTCTGGGGGCTGTATCCCTTTTCTAGAAACCTTTGCTTTAGAACAAGAGCTTGTTTTTCAAAATCGGAATATTTTTTTTTTTTTTTTATTTTTTTTTTTTGGGCATCTTGGCCTGAGAGCCGCTCATTGATGTGTGCTCAGTGTCCATAGAAAGGCGTTGCCACCATCCAACATGGCTGAGATCTATTCCGAAAGGGCAGTTTCGGAGGATTCGAAGAAACTGCACAGATGATTCCGATTTTAAAAAACAAGCTCTTGTTCTAAAGCAAAGGTTTCTAGAAAAGGGATACAGCCCCCAGAATCTGGATAAAGATATTGAAGAAGGAAATCACCTGTGGCTCCCTGTTGTCCCTTGGAAGTGAAACTTCATCCAGGTGTTCACAGGTGATTTCCTTTTTTATTTTCATTATTTTTATTATTATTATTATTCATTATTTCTTATTTGTATTATTATCATTCCCTATTTTATTTTTACTTTTAGTTTTTTATTTGTAGGTTTATTTTTACTATTTTTTTATTATTTATATAACTTCTGCATCTTTCATTATGCTGACAGTCTATGATTTTCGGCTATGGTTAATATTTTCTGGTTCTTATTTCTTCTGTTCTTCCAGCATGTGAATAACTTTTATTTTAACTGTTCCCCTCTTATATGCATTATGCACAGAGTGTAATCTCATAATGATATTGTAAGCCATCTCCTTTGTGTTAACAACACAGTGTTATTGCGGGGAAACCTTCAGTCTTTAGGACCCAGCTACTCTGCATCTGCAGTTGCTCTATATATTCCCTCATCCAAAATGGCGCCATATGGCCTGAGGAAGTATTGCATGCTCCGCAAACGCATCGCCATCTGCGCCTATACATCACATCTGGGAAGTGACGTCAGGGGAGTGTCTCTGTGCATTCCAGATACCAGGAAGCACCGATTACCACCAGCTTTTGCTGACCAGCTGAGACCACGCGAGCCATCCTTAATCACATTCTGGACAGAGGGACCATCATTATGAACATTTTATGCTCCTGACATTTGCCCGTTTGTGAGTACTTTGGTGTATGATTTTTATTTGTATTAAACCTTCTTACTACACTTAGAGTGGCGCCTGTGTTCCTTTTGCATTGGCAAAAAAGGCACCTCCAGCATACAGCCATGGCCCACAGACAGGTCATAGGCAAAGCTCACTTTAACCTCAAATTTATGCCCCACCACCTTCCCAGGCATATATGCCACCAATTAACCTTAGCTACAAGCAGGCCCCCAAACTGAGGTATATAATACAGTGATCCCATGGTTCTCTTTATCTGTCTCCACTTAGCCTCTCCTCGCCATTAATATCTCCTGACTCTGGCCAGGCTAGATCACAAGTGTATTGTATACACCATGTCTGTGTCACCCCACTGATACCCTTTTTTTATTTCATTGATATATATATATTTTTTTTCTTTTACATTTTTTTTTTTTTTAGCAGCATCAGGTTCTGTTGGTGCAAAATTAGTTCTCCCCCTTCTTTGTTGCATGTGCTAGTGCGTCCTTCTGCACCTGCATGACAAGTACATGCGATTTCAATTTTGTTTTGAATTTTTAACAGCAGGGCCCGTTCCTGCACCCAGCAAGAGTAACTGCGAGGGGTTGCGGTGTTCAGGTACCACCAACACCCAAGGCCCAATTTTTCTGCACCTGTATGACAAGTACATGCGATTTCAATTTCGTATCAAGTTTTTAACAGCAGGGCTCGTTCCTGCGTCCTGCGCGGTTTTTTTAAATAATTTTGGCGTACCAGATCCAAATCCATACCAGACCCGAAAGGAGGGGGGGGACCCTACGCCGTTTTTTTTTTTTTTCATTTTTCTTTTATCTGTATTGCTGGGTGCCAACAATACATTACAGCCGCAAGCAAGTTTAGATTAAAACTTTTCCTTTAGAAATGTCAGTATTGCTGCAGCAGACTAGATACATCACACAAATGAGCCACTTTACAGGCACACTAAGGGGACCCCCCCAAGCACAATATTTAAAGGAATTTTTCATGTTTATTGTTTTACTTTAAGCATCATTAAAATCACTGCTCCTGTAAAAACAATTGTTTTAAAAAAAATGTTTGCATTGGTACATATCCCCCAAAGCAGTACTCGGACCCCCATACACTTTTTTTGGAAAAGCACCTGAAATTTAAGCCTTTAAAATGGGGACTGTCAGGATCTGTGTCATTACATGGGTCACCTGCTGGTGGCACTGTTGTTCCTGGAACTGAGGGGCGCAGTTCCAGGGCCCACCAGCGGGTGTCTCCCAGCAGCTGGACTGTTCTTTTAATTAAGCTGCACCTGAGGAGGACTGCTGAGGGAATATAAGCCCGCCCTTCACTGAGGCTCAGTGCTTCAGTATTTTCTCTGCTAGCCATGTCCCTGTCTGATCCTGAAACCTGTATCCTGAAACCTGTATCCTGAAACCTGTATCCTGAAACCTGTATCCTGAAACCTGTATCCTGAAACCTGTATCCTGAATGCTGTATTCTGATCCTGTTCCCTGTACCCTGCTTCCTGTACCTGGCTCCCTGCTTTCCTTGTCTCCTGTCCCTGTCCTGTCCTGCTATTGTTTACTCCATCCTTTTGTATATAGTTTGTTAGGTTCTATTGGGGTTTTGTACTGTTATCATTTATATTTTGTTTACTTGTTTATGGTCATTGGTGTTGGTATTGGAGTGTGTCATTTTGCTTAATAAACTTATTTACATCTTTATCCATCTGGGTCCTGATTCCTTGGTGCAGCCAACTGATCTGATCACCCTTGCTGGATGCCTGCATGTGGTATCCCTGACAGAATACTGAAGCCACTAATGATCAGATCGGTTGCACCTGGGAATTAGGAATTTTCTGGTTGTTGCAAGATGCAGTCAGAGGAGGTCTTTTATTTTTCTTTGCTTGTAACAGAAGACAGGGAATATTGTCGCCAAATTTTGAAAACTTACACTAGCGAGCAGTTGTTGGAATGCATCCGTCTGGCCCACTCGTTTGTTGACCAAGGCAGAGTTTTGTTCAAAGAGATTCAGCCACTTATTCAGCTCTGTGCAGAGTTGGCTTTATCTAATACCCCTAAGGGTGGTGATGATTATTCTCCTCCTTTTAGTGTCTCTCAGGTGGTATCTCTTGTGTGGCTCTTGGAAGATGATAAACCCTATTTTATTGAACATTATTCAGTGTATTCTCCAGAGGCCCTGTTGGATTGCATGACTGCTGTATATTCTCTAATCAGACAAGGGGGTTGTAAATTGAGTTTTGTTCAGGCCTTACTGCAAACCTGGTCAGATCTTTCCAATTTAGCATCAGCTAACTCACACCAATCCACTTCTGCCTCTGGACACCAGTTTTCTCAAAGTTTCTCCTCTCCGTTACCCGTAGCAACCACAGCTGCAGTTAGGTATGGTTTGCTTTCCACTGCTTGTTCATATCCTGGCTTAACGAGTTGCACTTTTCCTGCATTTAACCCTGTGAAAACTTCCTCTACTACCCTGTTGCCCATAGCAACCTCTCAGAAATTCTCCTCTGTAACTGTCTCTCCTTTTCCACCTCCACCATCTCCCAATACTGCCATTTCACTTCCATCTACTTCACAATCTATTCATAGCCCTGCAACCACTAGCAAGATTCCTGTATCTAAACCTAAAAAGAAAAGGAGATTTTTCCCAACACATACAATTATACCTGTTACCCAGCCTGCTGATCCGGTGCCTGTTTCTCAGCCTGCTGTCCCAGTGCCCGCTGTTCTGATGCCCGCTGTTCCAGTGCCCACTGATCTGGTGCCTCCTACGGAGCCTGCTGATCCAGTACCCCCTGAGCTGGTGCCTCCTACTGAGCCTGCTGATCCAGTGCCCACTGATCTGGTGCCTCCTACTGAGCCTGCTGATCCAGTGCCCACTGATCCGGTGCCTTCTACTGAGCCTGCTGATCCAGTGCCTGCTGTTCTGATGCCTGCTGATCCAGTGCCCGCTGATCTGGTGCCTCCTACTGAGCCTGCTGATCCAGTGCCCACTGTTCTGATGCCTGTTGTTCCAGTGCCTGCAGATCCAGTGCCCACTGATCCGGTGCCTTCTACTGAGCCTGCTGATCCAGTGCCCGCTGTTCTGATGCCTGTTGTTCCAGTGCCCACTGATCGGGTGCCTCCTACTGAGCCTGCTGATCCAGTGCCTGCTGATCCAGTGCCCGCTGATCTGGTGCCTCCTACTGAGCCTGTTGATCCAGTGCCCACTGATCTGGTGCCTCCTACTGAGCCTGCTGATCCAGTGCCCGTTGTTCTGATGCCTGTTGTTCCAGTGCCCGCTGATCCAGTGCCCACTGATCCGGTGCCTCCTACTGAGCCTGCTGATCCAGTGCCCGCTGATCCAGTGCCCACTGATCCAGTGCCTCCTACTGAGCCTGCTGATCCAGTGCCTGCTGATCCAGTGCCCACTGATCTGGTGCCTCCTACTGAGCCTGCTGATCCAGTGCCCACTGTTCTGATGCCTGTTGTTCCAGTGCCCACTGATCCGGTGCCTCCTACTGAGCCTGCTGATTCAGTGCCCGCTGTTCTGATGCCTGTTGTTCCAGTGCCCGCTGATCCAGTGCCCACTGATCCAGTGCCTCCTACTGAGCCTGCTGTTCTGATGCCTGCTGATCCAGTGCCCGCTGATCTGGTGCCTCCTACTGAGCCTTTTGATCCAGTGCCCACTGATCCGGTGCCTCCTACTGATCCTGCTGATCCAGTGCCCGTTGTCCTGATGCCTGTTGTTCCAGTGCCCGCTGATCCAGTGCCCACTGATCCGGTGCCTCCTACTGAGCCTGCTGATCCAGTGCCCACTGTTCTGATGCCTGCTGTTCCGGTGCCCGCTGATCCAGTGCCTCCTGCTGATCCAGTGCCCACTGATCCGGTGCCTTCTACTGAGCCTGCTGATCCAGTGCCCGCTGTTCTGATGCCTGTTGTTCCAATGCCCACTGATCGGGTGCCTCCTACTGAGCCTGCTGATCCAGTGCCTGCTGTTACAGTGCCCGCTGATCTGGTGCCTTCTACTAAGCCTGCTGATCCAGTGCCCACTGATCTGGTGCCTCCTACTGAGCCTGCTGATCCAGTGCCTGCTGTTCTGATGCCTGCTGTTCCCGTGCCCGCTGATCTGGTGCCTCCTACTGAGCCTGCTGGTCCAGTGCCCGCTGTTCTGGTGCCCGCAGATCCGGTGTCTCTTACTCAGCCCGCTAATCCAGTGCCAGCTGATCCCGTGCCCGCTGTTCTGGTGACCACTACCCAGTCTGCTGACCCAGTGCTTGCTGTTCCAGTGCCCGCTGACCCAGTGCCTGCTGTTCCGGTGCCTGCTGATCCGGTGTCTCTTACTCAGCCCACTAATCCGGTGCCAGCTGATCCCGTGCCCGCTGTTCCGGTGACCACTACCGTGCCTGCTGACCCAGTGCTTGCTGTTCCAGTGCCCGCTGTTCCGGTGACCACTACCGTGCCTGCTGACCCAGTGCTTGCTGTTCCAGTGCCCGCTGACCCAGTGCTTGCTGATCCAGTGCCCGCTGAGCCACGGTCTGCCGCCCTGTTTGATGTGCCACTGTCTGTTGCCCAGCCTGGTGTGCCACTGCCGGACATCCTGCATGCCGCTGGCGCTCCCCTGCTTTATGTCCAGCTTGCCTTCAGTCCCAGTGTTGGGACGTGTGTTGCAATGAGGGCAGGTGTATCCCTAATGTTACGCCTCTTCAGGAACTTGACCTGTGGGGTGCCAAGACGGCTTCCAGACCCTGGTGGTGGGGCGCATGATCAATTGCTGGACTCTGGTGGCACGCCTTCCGGCAAGTTAAAGGACTTTGGCCTAGAGAGTGCTAGAAGACCCGCAGACATGGAGGGGAGACCTTTTTGGACTTTTGGGGTAGAAGCACAATGGAGCGCCCGGAGGCCGCTCCTTAAAGGGGGGGAACTGTCAGGATCTGTGTCATTACATGGGTCACCTGCTGGTGGCACTGTTGTTCCTGGAACTGAGGGGCGCAGTTCCAGGGCCCACCAGCGGGTGTCTCCCAGCAGCTGGACTGTTCTTTTAATTAAGCTGCACCTGAGGAGGACTGCTGAGGGAATATAAGCCCGCCCTTCACTGAGGCTCAGTGCTTCAGTATTTTCTCTGCTAGCCATGTCCCTGTCTGATCCTGAAACCTGTATCCTGAAACCTGTATCCTGAAACCTGTATCCTGAAACCTGTATCCTGAAACCTGTATCCTGAATGCTGTATTCTGATCCTGTTCCCTGTACCCTGCTTCCTGTACCTGGCTCCCTGCTTTCCTTGTCTCCTGTCCCTGTCCTGTCCTGCTATTGTTTACTCCATCCTTTTGTATATAGTTTGTTAGGTTCTATTGGGGTTTTGTACTGTTATCATTTATATTTTGTTTACTTGTTTATGGTCATTGGTGTTGGTATTGGAGTGTGTCATTTTGCTTAATAAACTTATTTACATCTTTATCCATCTGGGTCCTGATTCCTTGGTGCAGCCAACTGATCTGATCACCCTTGCTGGATGCCTGCATGTGGTATCCCTGACAGGGACTTTTGATTTTTCAGGTTCGAGTCCCCTAGACTTCAATGGAGTTTGAATGTTTGAACAAACTTTTCCCCCGTTTGCGGTGTTCTGGTGCGAACAGGGGGGTGTTCGCCCCATCACTAGTCTGTACAGAAGTGGAGTGATCAAAACATTCAGTGGGGGAAAGAAATACTAGATAATGGTGTACTTAAGCCTTTCTCCAAACTAAATTTCCTACACGTTATTCCCTCTATATACACATATCCGAATAACCACATTTCTGAAAACTAACCCTATCTCGACAATCAAAATTTCTTCCTCAATATATGCTTTTTACGTATCCTCCACACCAGGACCTAAAGGTATTTCTCTTTTATATAATGCACTCCCACGCAAACCTATTTTCTGCAAGACTGGTCCTATCCTGCGATGGGAGACAGATTTGCAGAAGACTTACACACCAGAGCAATGGCTCCAGGCATTAAGATTCACCCTCAACATCTCAAGGTGTACAAACCACCGGGATATTTCTCAAAAAATAATTTCTTGGTGGCACCTCACACCCTATTGAATGGTACAATTCTACCCCTTCCGATCACCTACATGCTGTATTGATTGTATTAGATATCATGTTTATATCTGATAATATGTTCCATGTGATTTGTCTTCCTATAATGCATTCAACATCCTTGTACTCAAGTTTAAAAATTTGAATAAAAATTATGTTTAAGCAAAAAGGCAAAAAGACTGTGAGCTTTGCAAAGTGCAATTGCTCCCTGCAAAAGCAGGTGTTCCAGAGCTTAATAAATGAGCAGAAGCTCTGCTGACATCAAATCATGTGGAAACAAAAATGCTGTTTTTTTTTTCATTTTCCTTGCACATGATTGGGTATGATTGGGTTCTTTGCAAAGTGAAGTTTTACCTCATTTGCTAAGCTCTGGAGCAACTGCAATTGCAAAGTGCAACTGCACTTTGCAAAGTGCACATTCTATTTGACTTTAGTAAATCAACCTCACTGTCCAGTGACTGTAAATTATTTAATTGTATATTTGTTGCAATTGACATTGTACACTCTCTAGATTGTGTTTCTGGATAAAACCTGCCTTGTCTCTTCCTCTCAAAATAGCCTATCGGTGCTACATTCTAGCTGCTAGATATTATGAATGACTATTGTGTGTGTAATAAAATTGTAAAATCTTTAGTTTTAAAATTAAAGCTGCCTACTCTCCCCATCTTAGAATGCAGCCTAAAGAAGCTGGTTACAAACTGTCAAGTGATTGTACATTGTGGTGGGTAGGAAAGTGCGCTGATTCAATATAGGGTGTGCTGCTACCTTAGAGTGTATGTTGTAGAATAGGTAAAGAAATCAGGTGCGCTGCCCTAGTGCATATGTGCAATATACAAAAAAATGCAAACAAAGAAACCAAAAATGCAATAATAATGCAAAAAAATGAAAACGTATGCAATTCATGTAAAACAAAAAATGTCCAGAAGGTGACTAGTGATACACCAATGTGCAATAAACGTCCATGTTATAAGTCCATAAATAAAGTGCAAAAAATGGTGACATAAACTTCCAGCTTGGGGAAAGGTGAATTGTGATTGGAAGGTGCAAAGTCCCACCACCAGCTTGGCCTCTTACCAGAAGTTAAACGTTAAGGGCATATATGAATATGACCGCTCCAAAGGTCATGCAGCCAGGTAGAAAAGTTCCCAGAAATACAGAAGGCACTCTGACACACTCGTGCTCCCTAGACTCTTACCGGACAAAAGCCAAACAAGAAGCCTGGTTCTATGGTGATGAGTAGTCCTGCCGGGGGTTACTGGACTCTAGGATGGCTGATGTAGTTGCTTGTGTCCAAGAGGAACAGACCCAGTCAGAAAGCCTGACGAAAGAAGATCCTGCCAAAGGTGGCTAGACTCTGATTGGCTGCTATAACTCCTTAGTCTGGTTGACCTCAATAATAGGGGACACAACAGAGGGGACCGCAATAGTGCATTACCAACAGTAGATTTTTATTAAAACAAATGGTTGCACTTACAGTTGTGAAGACAATAATAGCGAGTTCCCTCACGGAGGAGCTGTATGGGCGGGTCCGCCTGCAGTGTGGACCGCTGCCTGGTCTAGATGTGATGACGCGGCGCCTCCTCTCTGACGCGTTTCTCCCAATAGGGCATCCACTTAGATAGGAGGTCATAAACTAAGGAGCCATAGGAAGTGGAAGAGGGTATTTATGAGTCATAGGATTAGGTAACTGACAACAGCTGGCCACTGGGTGGAGCAAGAGTCTAATACCAAAAGGTAGCAGACAATGAGAAGCTTGCTCAGAAAAGAAATCACCCAGTGGCCCATAAACTGATAGAACTATATGTTAACCCCTGGATGGTTGCTGCTTATTCCATATATGGTCTGAGTGCGGTATATGATGGAACATCTACCCAGTGACGGTCCCTGGTATCACCTGACCCATACCGGCTCCTCCATCTGGACCCATCTGAAATTTAGCTGATTGGTGTATTTATTACCAATATCTGGTAAGCGCACTGGCATGCCTTATTGACAGATGCACCGTGGAGGAGAACATTAATTTTACTGCTGTGGTGGAGGACTTTGCATTTCTATATTCTATACACTGAGTGTTTCTAGGACTTTCATTACCCTTTTTTTTTATTTAATATTGAATTTTTTCTGAATTCAAACACCCTTTTTTTTCCCTTGTCATAGCACAAAATAATAATCCAAATACATGGAATGGTGAAGATACAAGCTATGAAAACAAAAAAAGAAAAAAAAAACACATAAAATCAATAAAATATGTGACAAAAAAAAGTGAAATACAAAACAACAATGCCAAAGTGCGGTGATAGAAAATAATAAAAGATTAATATAAGTGAGTCATATAACATGACATATATAGTGCTCATAGTAAAAGTGCAAGAATCAAGATAAGGACCATTTCAATAATTGTGTAAGATTTGAAAAAAAAAAAAAAACACGGCTATGTGATGGTGATGTGAGTGACATCAAGTGCGCTCAGCTTTAAGGTGGTTGTCAGTGTGATCCCAGTGGATCCAGGTGCTAGTAAGAAATGGCTGCTCACCTAAGCCCAATAATAAACGGGCTTAGTAAAAAGTCTCCAGGCACCTCTCAATCACAGGCACTCAAATAAACAATTGAGAGAAAAGACACGGTGCAATGCAAACAAGAAAACTTTTAAATTGTTGAAGGTGTTTGAAAAAAAGGAGGTGCACACCGGGTGAACATAATGCCTGAGACAAAACAAGAGCACGACCCTTGACCCGGGCAGAGTGCACCTAACTTATCGCCCTCTAGGGACGTCTACTGCTATATGAAAAGAAAAGGTGAAATACAGTGACGACAGCAGCTAAAAGGAAAAGATAGAGGGTAAAAGGGTAAGAGTGAATAAAAAAGGGAGAAAAAAAAGCAGAAAAGATGCCAGGTCAGGGGCGCCAGGGCTTAGGCCACATGGGTAACCGAACGAGCCGCTTTGACTTAACTAACGGCCTGCAGATAGTCATCAGTGCATATGAAGTGCGCCCACAGCATCCATCACGCCCGTGTTTGCTCTTCAGTATTTGTTAATGTAGCAGTCGATTCTTCCATGCGGTGGATTTCATTCACTTTGGAGAACCACAATTGCCGGGTAGGAGGCTAAGTCTGCCTCCACATGGCGAGGATGCAGGCCTTTGCCGCGTTGAGGAGGTGGACTATCAGGGACTTCCTATATTTCCGGATTGGCCTCCTCGTAAGATGGAGTAAACACAATGCAGGGTCATCTCCCACCTTGACCGCATTGAGCCATTTAACCACCGAAGCGACCTCACTCCAGAAGTCCCTCAATATAGGACAGGCCCAAAAAATGTGCAACATCGTACCTCCCTCAGAACCACATCTCCAACATCGGTCAGGACTGTTCCTGTCCATTTTATGAAGGCCTGCTGGAACTCTGTACCACCGAGTGAGAATTTTGTAGCTGACCTCCTGCAATTAACTGGCCAATGAGGCCTTATGGGCAAGATTCAATATCTTGTCAATTTGCTGAGGAGTAAAAGAAACATTGAGATCACGTTCCCATTGGCGCAGGAAGGGCAAAGGCCGGTCATCTACCGTGTCCAAAAGAAGGGAATAAAAGAAAGACAATGCGTGTGGGAGGGGGTCGCCCCCTCTGCACAAAGTCTCAAATGGAGTCAAGGTTCGGGGAATGTAGCCCGACCTCTGTAAGTGAAGAAGAAAGTGTTAAATCTGGTAGGCACTAAGGGGGTCCAAATCCAGATCCGGCCAAGCCATGATCTCCGCATGAGTAGGTGGGCAACCCCGTGCCCAAACATCCATAAGGCGGGCCCTCCCGGCCTGGGCAAGGCCCAGCACCCTGGCACTCGTGCAACCCGGAGGAAAGTCAGGATTGCCCAAAAGAGGTGTCATAGGGGAAGTCGAGGGGGCGACCATCGGATGATGTTGTATGATTGAAATTCCCGCAAGGTGGCTCCGATCGTCGGGTGAGAATAGAGTGGATCAGCCGTTGGCAGGGGTGTCCATGGGGCCATAGGCAAAGGACGGCCAGCGATCGTGTTTTCCAGACCCACCCATTGCTTAGTAGAAGCATTACAATGCTAATCCAGGACCCGCACAAGGTGGGAAGCCCTATAATAACAAAGGGGGTCCGGCAGGCCTACCCCCCCCCTCACCTTGGGAAGAGAAAGGATTCGCAGCCCGATCCGGGGGGACTTATTAGCCCACATAAAGGACCGGAATAGCGACCGCACCTGGATGAAAAAGGCAAGGGGCACCACTATTGGCAGGGCTTGTAAACACAGTAGCACATTAATTTTTAACGTATTACAGCGGCCAAACCAAGTTAGTGTAAGCGACTGCCAGGTGCGAATGTCTGAGCGAAGAATCCCCAAAAGGGGAAGAAAATTTGCCGAACAGAGGTCGCTAGGGTCAGCCGTGATGCGCACCCCAAGGTATACCAAGGAGCCATCAGCCCATTGGAACGTAAAGGAGGACCGGAGAGAACACAGGGTTATTCGAGGGTACAGGGTATATTGAGCGCAGCGGATTTAGAGAGATATGTTTTATAATGGTAGATATTCCCATAGGCACGAAGTGCTTCCAAAATCTGCGGAAGGGACATAATGGGATTCGAAACAAAAAAGATCAAATCATCGGCGTATGCAGCTACTTTGTGGTGGCCGTCCGCCAGTTGAAGACCAATGACATCTGGGTTCCCACGCAGCGTGCAGAGGAAAGGTTCAAGAGCCAAAATAAAAATCAGAGGAGACAGCGGGAAACCCTGGCGGGTGCCATTGCGAGTAGGAAAAAAATTCAGATCTCCATTCATTGACCTGCACCGCCGTCGAAGGTGCGGAGTAGAGAGCCATGATGCAAGTAAACATCCAAGACCCTAGGCCGATATGCGACAGAGTGGCCTCGATAAAATCCCAGGCCACCCTGTCAAAGGCCTTCTCGGCATCCGTGGAGAGAAGCATCAGCGGATGACGAGATGTACGGGCACAGTGAATGAGGTCAAGCACCCGGATCATATTGTCCCTGGCCTCACTAGATGGTACAAAGCCGACCTGATCGTAATGTATGAGCTGGGGAATATGGGGTATGAGTCGGTTAGCGAGAATCTTAGCAAATAGCTTGAGATTCGCATTAAGGAGGGAAATGGGACGATAACTCCCGCAGGACGATGGGTCTTTTCCCTTCTTATGGATGAGGGTGATGTAGGCCCGCAGAGAATCCACGGGCATAGAACCACCCCCTCCGATAGCATTATAATGGGATAGGAGAGGAGTCCTCAGGCACAACATAAATTGCTGGTAATAAGGCAAGGTAAAGCCGTCGGGGCCCGGCGCCTTGTGGGGCTTCGACTGAGATAGGGCCATGGTCAATTCATCCTCAGAGATCTCCCCATCCAAGGGGGAGGCCTGCTCCGCTGTAAGAGAGGTCATACCTGAGGACCGGATGTAAACAGCCGCCGTGTCAAGCCCGCCAGGGGGGCCCAAGGACTGACCCGGAGGGGAAAGATTATACAAAGAATGAAAAAAGGTTCTGAATTGATCAGCGATACCTGCAGACGAGTGAACTCTGTAGCCAGCCGCGGACTGTATATGGGGGATCACTGTGCATTTCCGAGGACCACTCAGAGCCCGTGCCAACATTACCCTGGGTTTATCGGAAAATTCGTAATAATGTCGCCTGGCCCAGGCCAGGCTCTGAACCGTTCTGTGAAACAATAAGTTATTCAGTTCTTCCCGTGCTCTTGTGAGGGGCAGCAAGTGCTCCTTCGCCAGGGACTGCTTATGAGACGAACTCAGGGTTGTAATACGTGATAGGAGCGCGGCTACCACGCTCTCTTGTTCCCGTCTGCGGTGAGAGCCGATTCATATGAGAACCCCCCCGAATAACGCATTTATGGGCTTCCCAAATGACCGAAGGGGATAAAGAAGGGTCCATATTGTCAGCGAAAAACGCGGACAGGGCCGCATCAATTTTGGCGCGGGCCGCGGGGAGTTGCAGTAGAGATTCGTTTAATCGCCAGGTCGCCGGTCTCGGTGGCCCAGAGTCCCAGTCAATAGAAATATGGGTGGGTGAATGCTCCGAGAAAGAGAAGGAGTCAATGTGAGAGGAAGAAATCAAGGAGAGATCGCTCTGAGGAATCAGAAAACGGTCTATCCTAGAGTAAGTGTTGTGGGTGGCAGAATAATAGGTGTAATCCCGCTCACCTGAATGCATGATTCGCCACGGATCGACCAGGTCAAGGAGGGAGAGTTCCCTTTTAAGTCTACGCAGCCATGCATAGGAAAGGTGGGATGATCCACGTGAGGTATCAATGAGGGGCTCCGGAGCAATATTGAAGTCCCCACCCACAATGAGATGACCCTCACGGAAGTCCATAATAATCGGAGTTAAACGCTGCAAAAAAGATAAATGATTAGCATTGGGAAGATAGACATTTACTAGAGTGACTACCCGGTGGCCTAAGGTGCCCTTCACCAGCAAATATCTACCCTGAGGATCCGCTCGCATGGCCACTAAAGTCCAGGGGACAGTTTTGGAAATAACAATGCTCACTCCCTTGGAATTTGGGATGGGTGGAGGGGCATGATACGCCCATGGGAAATCCCTATTGTGCAATCTGGGAACTTAATCCATCTTAAAATAGGTCTCCTGAAAAAAGGCAATATGGGAGCGGCTGCGCCGGAGATCGGACAACAGCCGTGAGCACTTCTCAGGGGTAGAGAGGCCTCGCACATTTAGCGAGGTCAGTTTATAGCCCGACACCGGGTGCCCGGCAGAGGCTGACATGGCCAGCTCCAGTGGCCCAGACCGGCCTAGGAAAAAAAAAAAAGAGGGGGAGGGGGGAAGGGTACCAAAGAGATAAGAAAATGAAAGGGAAGTGTCAGAAAAGAAGAGTGCAAGAGGGTGTATCAGTATAAAAACTAAACAATGGTCAAAACGTAACCTTGCGCAACCAGGCGCAACCTAGTGTGGGGAAGTAGGGTTAGGAGGCACCATGTAAAGAAATAGAAAAAAAAGGAGAAGTAGGAGTAAACGGAGACGTGATCCAGAGGCGACAGCCCAGTATAGAAAAGCAAGGAAACTGTAGCCCCAAAAACAGGAAACAGAGCAAAGAGTTAAACATAGGCATAAAACAGCAAACACAACATTTCACAGCAAAGACATGCCCAAATAAACCCCCTGAAAACAGCCCACGCCAAAAACAACTTCAGGCAACATATAGTCCCAGACCCCCCCCCCCATTCCCAGCCAAAAAAAAAAATACCCCATTGGGGGGAGCGGCAGGAGACCCCACCGCCATCCAGAAGAGTCCCGGTCACAAGAGTTCACAGAGTGGCAAAAAGGACCCATGGAGCCAGTCGCCTGCGGGGGGGGGGGGGGGAGATACAAAGAGACCAACAAACAATCAGGAGGGCATGGGCGGGGAGGGGAACAACTCCATGCGTGTGGCACGGCAGGGGTAACCCATGAGGGGGGCAGCAACAAGGGCCAGAGACCCTCCAGGCAACCTGCAGAATGCAGAGGGGTCAGTGTTCAACAGTCCTATAATTCTGAAGAGGCAGGAGCCTCAGCTGAGTCTCTGTGCCTGGCGGACCTGGAGCAGCGGCCCCCGAAGGTGCTGAGGTCTTGGCAAAGAAGGCCTCGGTGAATGCCAGAGGTCATCCAACCAGTCAGGAACAGAGATAGGGTAAGCTTCCAAGAAGGCAAAAAGCTCACACAGTTGATCCGGCCAGCGCAGGGCAAAGGTGGATCCACCTCTCAAGACCACTAGATGGAAGGGGTGTCCCCAATGGTAAGTGGCACCAGCAGTACGGATGGTCTCCAGGAGAGGTTTCAGGAGGGCTCTCATTTGTAAAGTACAGCGGGATAAGTCCGGGAACAGACATATAGTAGCCCCATCAAAATCCAGCGGGCCCCTGGCCCAGGCCTTCTTCATGATCTCTTCCTTGAGGGAGAAAAAATGTACCCTGGCTAGCACGTCACATGGATGGTCAGCCCCCAAGCTGCGAGGGGCCCGGACCCTGTGCACCCGGTCTAATTTAATGTCCTCCATGGAAGGCTGATCCAAAAGCCTGTTAAAAATGGCGGTAGCCGTAGCCTTCAAGTCAGGGCCCTGGGTCGCCTCTGGAAGGCCCCGCAGGCGGACATTATTCCTGCGGCTGTGGTTCTCCCCGTCATCCTGCTGCAGCTGGAGTGTAATTAAATGTTTGTGGAATAAGGACTGGGAGGTTTCCAATGCAGAGACCCTAGAGGTCAAGGAGGAATGTACTGATTCCACAGCCTCTACCCGGCTATCTACATGATCTATTTGGTGCTTGAGGGAGTTAATCTCCTGGGAAAGAGTATTTACAATAGATGCTGCCATCTCCGTGAAATCCTGCTTGGTAGGTATAAGGGAAAGGATATCTCTCCATTCAGATGCAGGGGGATGCTGCTACTGATAATATGAAGCAGAGGCCGCCAAGGGGTTTACAAGCGGCAGCCCTGGCGAGAGGATCGGGGATGATGGACTCCTGGGAGAAGGATCCTGCACCCCTGCCTGGCTGGAACTAGCCTTCCCATTGGTCTTAGATGCAGCGGATCCCACCGTGGACGGGCGCGGCGGCGCCATCTTGGAGGCCACGGGGTTCGGCTGTGAAGGAGGATGCCGGAGGAAATAAGTAGAGATGTCAGGCCCCTGAGTGATCACCTGGGACCCCAGAGGCTATCACTAGCACTAGTACTAGCACTAGTGGGCAAATAAAAAAGGGGCAAAAGCGCTGGCTGTAGAGGGTTGAATCACCACTAAGGGTCACGGAGCTCCAGGATGTGAGTCTTTACTGCGCCATTGTTTTTCTTCCTCTCAGCTCCAAACTATGTCTCTCTCCATACCATAGCATAGCGGGGTTCCTCCTAAGAGGTAAGCAGTCTTAGTTAACCAGAAGGCTAGGTCACCAGACAAGCAGAGCACAGAGGTGTAGAGGCTACTAGAAAAACAAGCCTCAGCTCTGGGTGGGGTGAGAATGAGGTCAGAAATGGCAAAGTTCAGGTAGCTTACCCCTTCCAGATGGAGAATGTGCTTCTGGCATCCGTATAGGCCCCCGATAGCCGCAGATGGTGACAGTGGCAGTTGAGGCTCGACTGGAGCCGCCCTGGGCAGAAGGGATCTCAAGATGGGCTTGACATGGCAGGATGGAGAGGCCCCTTAGATTGCTGAGCAGCGGGATCCAGAAACACTATCATCCCCGACTAGGCCTCGGGTTTCGCGTCAGGTGATCCGGGTCCGCAGGCCAAAATACGGGTACCAGCTGATGTGGGGTGATGTGCCCTGCCTGTAGATGTTAGACACGGACCCGTGGGGGTGAATCCGCATGGATGGCTGCAGATGACCGACCGGTCGGAGGATGGCGAGTCTTGCGTTATTGTGTGTTTTTATTAATTATTTCTTTGACTTTGTCACTTTATTGTTTCATTATTAGTGTGCACATTTACTTTAAAATTTTCATTTGGTTTTGTCACTATATTGCATGATATTAAGTGTGCACACTCAGATATTGGTTGAATATATATATTTATATATTTGGTAACTTATAGCGCAGCTTTTACTTTGTTTATTCTTGCCTAGGTGTTATCCCACTTTTAGCTGCAGCTCTGTTATTAGTTTATTAGCGTGGTTATTATTTACAATACAGTCCCTAGGTGAGTGTTGGGCTTACCGTGACTTATGCGTTGACTGCAAAGGCTGCAGATGGCAACACTATTGTCAACAGCGGACACGTTAAAAAAGCCCACACTGCGGAACCATGTCTCGGCATCCTGGGAGCGCCAGATGTGACCGTACATGGTTGATGGCTCGCTCCTCATACATTAGCAGTCTGGTTTGTCCCTCCTGTTCAATGCAAGTTCGGCCTTCTTCTCCTCCCTATCTGCTGGTCCATCTCTCCCTCTGAACTCCCCTCTTCTTCCTCTTTTGTGGGCACCCACGTGACGTCCATAGACACGTCATCATTGACGTCACCTTCGACACCACTAACATTAGAGATCTCGGAGTAGGCAGCAACAGCGGGGACCAACCTCCTTGGGCTGATCTGGGTACTGTCGTCAGACTGCTGAGTGGCGACTGTTGCTATCTCCTCTTCCTGATCCGATGTCAAGAATGGCTGCACATTGGAAATGTGTTGTGATGGATCGTAAAATAATTGCAGTGACTCAAGCGGAGGGTATATAGTGGTGGTGGTGTCTTTGGGGGTGCACACAGCAGAGAGTGAAGAGGGTGCAGATAGAGAGAATGAGGAGGGTGCAGAAGAGGAAGGCTGAGTGAGCCAATCAACCAAGTCTGGTGCGTCCTTTGATGTAATCGAACACACCTTCTGCAACTTCCCACTTTGGCTCTGGCCTGGTGCTCCTGCCCTACCACTACCACCCCTGCGGCAGGGCCTGCCTCTTCCTCTGCCTGTCATTTTTAAATCACCCTGTGAAAAAAGTCTCTAGGAAGGTGTAAAAATCCAAAGATGACATCACAGGGCCGCACCGAGTATTGGACTGAGCTGGGAAAAGCCACTGTTCAGGGACGTTGCTTTTGTGTTTCATGCGTGTTTCATGCGCTTTATCAAGTCATTTGAAAGTCAAGTGAAAACCCGAGTATAAAAAGAGCATAAGTGGAAAGAGAAGGAGGAGCATAATGGGAAATTTTACATAACACATCAGGCTTAGTAACAAAATCTATAAAAAAAATTACAGAAACACTTTAAAATATTAACATTGTATATTCATAATAATGTTAATAATTATAATAGACTTGTATAAAAACTTAAGTGGTATAAAAAAGAGAGGGGAGGGGATAAAAATTACCAGTTAAAAAAAGGATATAAGACAATGAAACTAAACAATAGAACTATAAAAATCACTGAAAAAATTACTAATAAGCATAAAGGAATAAAATCAAATTACACTCTGTTGATATTTGTGCTGATCCCATATTGTCTGTTCCTACAGGGGGATAGTGAGTCAAGGTAAAGGTTGGTAAAAATTGTTTTTAAATAAAAGTGCATGTGATAGGGATAAAATTGACCTAAAATATTACAACAGCATGGGATATACAGAAGAAGAAAAAGTCATAAGGGCTCACATAGAGATTTATTTGGTTTTGTTTTCTGTTGCTTACTGTTTCCAAGGGTTATCTCTAGCAGCTTTGGACTTTTTCTTATAAACTTCTCTAGTCAATTCCTTGTATATTGGTGCTTGATCTTTTTTGAATTTTTTACTCCAGGACAAGACCTGCTTTGCACTCTCCTTTTTACATTTAGGTCCACCAAGGTGTTTACATACTGTCTAGCCACTGTACAATATGTGTGACTATTGTCTCTGAAATAATGCAATTTTTTCCAGGATAGACCCCTGCGGCATTCTCTCTTTACATTGTAGCCTAAAGAAGCAACTTACATACAGCCCACCCACCTTATAATGCTTGTGTCTATTGTCTCTGAAATAATACCTATTTTTATGTCAGAATAAAACCTGCCTCATCTATCCCTTTACATTGCAACCTAATAGAGCTGCTTACACACTGTCCAATGACTGTATAATATGGCTTTTGTCTCTGAAAAGAAAAATGTTGTAATCTGTATTCCAGATAAGAACTGTCTCATCTCTTTTTCTTACATTCAGGCCTTACCAAACTGCTTCCATACTTTTCAGCCACTGTGCAATATATGTGGCTATTGTGATTGAAATAATACACTTTAACCACTTGCCTACTGGGTACTTGTACCCCCTCCTGCCCAGGCTAATTTTCAAATTTCAGCACTGTTATAATTTGTATACAGTGTTGCATGATCGCACAATTGTCATTCAAACAACATTTTTATCATTTTTTTTCATACAAATAGAGCTATCTTTTGGTGGTATTTAATTACTAATGGGTATTTTATTTTTTTCTAAAGAAACAAAAAAAGACTGGCTGATGAGCCTGCACTGATGGGCACTGATAGGCTCTAATGGGCACTGACAGGTGGCACTGATAGGTTAACAAGGGGGCCCCCCAGATCCCGCCCCCCCATGTGAATGGGTATGGCCTACCCATTCACCAAAAATGTGTAAAAAGTGAATAAAGACAGTAAATTAGCTTTTGACAACTCCTTTATTAAAAATTAAAAAATAAAGTCCCCTGATGAAGATCCATCTCACCCCCCCCCCCCAAAAAAAAACCTCCCGTCCCGTCAAATGCCTCCTGCGGACTGCCTTCTTCTCCGTCTAACGTCACCGACTGGGGCATGCTGGGTTGATGAGGTCACAAGGGGGCGAGGCCACCAGGTGGCATCACCAGATGGCCCTGCCTCTTACCTATATATAATAATATATAATATAATAACCTTTAAGAGGAGTAGGCAGTCCGCAGGAAGCGTTCAATGAGGTCGGAGGGTTTTTTCTCTTTTTGCGGTGCAGCGGGCAATGTGAGATGAATCTACAGTACATCGAGGGATATTGTTTTTTACTATTTAATAAAGAAATTGTCAAAAACTCACTTTTTTCACTTTTTAAACAATTTTGGTGAATGGTTACGGGTACTATGTACCCCATACTCATTCAAAAAAGGGGGTGCCAGGATCCAGGCACCCTTGTTAAATGGGGCTTCCAGATTTTGATAAGCCCCCTGCCTGAAGACCTCCACAACCACTGGCCATGGTTGTGGGGATGAGCCCCTTGCCCCCATCAACATGTGGGGGGCAGAGACCCCCTGACCCCCAGCACCCAACCTATGTTGAGGGCATGTGGCCTTTTATGGTTTAGGAGGGGGAGCGCTCGCCCCCCCCATTCTTGACCTGCTGGGCTGGATAATCAGATAAGGGTCTGGGATGGATTTTGGAGGGGGGACTCTGAAGGGCCTTGTATGGACTGGGGGGATCCCACATCACTTTTTTAAATTGCTGAATGATTCCAATAAATTGTAGCATACCCCTGTGGTTGACCTAACAGGAAACCATTCCTGTTTTGGAGGTTGTCTCATTGTTGTCGATCTAGTGCACCTGTTAATTTCATTAACACTAAAGCGGCTGAAACTGAGTAACAACCCCCTCTGCTACTTAACTGATCAGATCAATATCTCAGGAGTTTAATTGACTTGAAGCTATACTCTGAAAAAAAAGTGTTCCTTTAATTTATGTTGAGCAGTGTATATACCAGTGATGGCGAACCTTAGCACCTCAGATGTTTTGGAACTACATTTCCCATGATGCTCATGCACCCTGCAGTGTAGTTGAGCAATGTAGTTCCAAAACATCTGGGGTGCCAAGGTTTGCCATGACTAGTAGAGTATTTATTGGCAACGTTTTATAACAGAAACTGGGAAAAACTTTTTTAAAGATTTTTTTCCTTTTTTTTAATTAACATTTTAATTAACATAGCAAAAATGAAAAAAGAACAGTGGGGATTAAATACCACAAAATGAAAGCAAAACTCTGTCTAAAAAAATTATAAACATTTCATTTGAGTTCAGTGTTGGTTGATACATAAAACCTGCTTTGTCTCTCCCTTTTAGATTGCTGCTTAGTCAAAATGTTTACATACTGTCCAATCACTGCACAATATTTGTGGCTATTGTCTCTGAAATGATACACCCTCATTTTTATTTCAAGATAAAATATTCTTTATCTGTCACTTTTATATTGCAGGCTAAGTAAGCTGCTTACATACTGTCTAGCAACTGTTCAGTATGTGTGAATATTGTCTTTAAAATAATGCACTAATTTTTAATTTAAATTTTTTTTTTCAGGATAAGTCCTGTCTTTTTTTGTCCTGCTTTGTCTGCCTTGTCTCTCCCTATTACCTATTGACCTAAAGTAATTGGTTACATACAAACTAGGGCAGTGATGGCGAACCTTGGCACCCCAGATGTTTTGGAACTACATTTCCCATGATGCTCAACTACACTGTAGCATGCATGAGCATCATGGGAAATGTAGTTCCAAAACATCTGGGGTGCCAAGGTTCGCCATCACTGAACTAGGGACTGTACAATATTTGTTGCTGTTGTCTTCTGAAATAGTATACTTTTATTGCAGGAAAACAGCTGCCTCGTTTCTCGTTACATTGCAGCCTAATCAGACCACCTCCAACTATACTGTTCACTTGTGGCTTTTGTCTTTCAAACAGTACACTCTTATGTTTATTTTAATATAAAACATTTTTTTTTAATATAAAACTCTTCTCCCTATTTAATATTGCGGCTTATTAAAGCTGCTAGCATACTGTCAAGTCACTGAAAAATACGTGTGGCAAAAAAATATGTGTGGCTATTGTCTCGCTTTTATTGCGAGACAAAATCTTCCTTGTCTCTTTCAGTATGTTGCCTTATCGAGTTCTTGAGTACTATCTTGATGCTAAGTCATTTTTACCAAACACCTATCTAAAGTCTATATTTTTGAGTATTTTAAAAAATAATTGGGAACAAGGAGATGGAGAATTTACAGAATATGGGGTTATGGTTTTAAACCAGGTTTGTTCCATCTGATTTGACATTTTAATAAACTTTTAAGACAACACATTATTGTACTACAAAATTTGTAAACAGTACTATGAAACAGTTTTGCCACTGGCCACTAGATACCTAGTTGAAGACTTTAGCTTTATTGTTTTATAGTTTGTAGATCTGATTTGCTGCAATTTTCACAATTGTTTTCAGGCCTAGTACCACTGGAGAGAAACAAAAAGCAGGTGTCACAGTCAAAGCTACCTAAAAAAGTCAGGCAATAATATATATGGTAAAAAAATAATTATACTTCCAAACTATGTAATGCCAGAATACTGTGTCAGTGATAGTAGTACTATTCTGTGACAATAAATACAGTTAAAAGACATCTCCCAAACGTGTAATTTACAGGATGTCACCTATTAAGTCATATTAAAAGGAGGACCATCTGCTTGTTGTATGTTATAGAAACTTTTTTCTTCTTTGATATATGTCCCAGCTCCCTTTTTATTGCCTTTTTGACAATCATTTGCCTAAAACCTTGGCCAAAGTTATAAAGATTCCTACACCACAGACTTTAATGGGGTTCATTTTTTAAGTTCAAAATGTTCAGACTTAATGCAGGATTCAGCAAACTCCAGTGAATTGCACATTTTCTCAGTATGGCTGCTTAGATACAACTAAAGTATTTCCTTTAAAAATTGATATCATAGTAAATACACTGTGGGATAATTGGATATATAGTTTTCTTTGCTCTGGTAATTTTTTAAGCTGTAATTAACAAAAACAGCAGGAAAATTTGACTTTGGCAAGCTCTCCTATTCTCATGGCCTAATAATGTTTCAGTCCTGGGAGACATACAGTTGCAGCATAGCTCAGCTGCACTGTACAGCCAATAAAAGTAGTTAACTTATTTTTTTTTAGAAAATGGTCAGCAAGAGAGGAAGTCTGTCTTGTTAACATTAATAATGAAATTGCCCACCACAATTATAGTTACCTGTTTGGAAAATTGTATTAACAAATATTTTAAAAAGGTAACTTTATTGGTTTCAGGCATTTTAATATATATATTTTTTTTTTTTGCTTGTTTACGGTTTCCTCCTTTTTGCTGTTACCCAGCCCCCACTTTCATTGTTGCTTAGGTGAAAATAATGTCATTCAACATCTTCTTGGGATTCTTGACATCACATATCCCAGGAGGCTGCATGAGCAGGGACTCACAGCAGCTGATGGGTGGGTCTGTTACATATATTGTGGGTCAGCTGCATCATATCAGCAACCGTGTTTTAAAAACATCACAGGAAAAGATGGTTGTGCAGGACCCAGGCTACAACACATGAATATCACAGCAGGGCAATTCTGGATTCACTGGAAAGAGGAGTTTGTGAGTTGAGGACAACCCTAAATATCAAGAGCGGAGGAAAAAAGCAGCAGAGAGGGCGAGTGAAATTGAATTAAATATTTTCTAAAAAGGGAAGACAACAGGACACAGATCTTTAGTTTCATCAATATGTTCTATGCAGCTACCTTTAGGTGATTGCTGCTGGGATATTCTCTATATATTACCTACCACTAGTGATGTCGCGAACCTAAAATTCGCCGTTCGCGAACGTGAACATCGCCAAATGTTCGCGAACCGGCGAACCGGGCGAACCGCCATAGACTTTAATAGGCAGGCGAATTTTAAAACCCACAGGGACTTTTTCTGGCCACAATAGTAATGGAAAAATTGTTTCAAGGGGACAAACACCTGGACTGTGGCATGCCGGAGAGGGATCACACAAAAAAAAGTTCTTAAAAATTGTAATTTTTTGATAGAGAGCCAATTATTGGAAAAATTAAAAAAAAAAATAAAAATAAACAATTTCTTTGGATTTAGCATCTGGGGGGTCTAAAAAGTGTACCTGTGAAGTTTCAGCTCTGTAGCATGTCCAGAACCAGAAAAAAAAATAGAATTAGGGTTAGGGCTAGGGTTAGGGTTAGGGTTAGGGTTAGGGTTAGGGCTAGGGTTAGGGTTTGGGTTATTTTTATGGCTAGGCTTAGAGGGTTAGGGTTAAGGTTAGAGGGTTAGGGTTATGGTTAGAGGGTTAGGGTTAGGTTTAGTGTTAGGGGCTAGGGTTAGGGTTACGGTGAGATACTTAGGGTTAGAGTTAGTAGCCCTACCCCTCTAACTCTAACCCTAAGCACTAAAAATAACCCTAACCTTAGCCCTGACCCTAACCCTAGCCCTAACCTTAGCCCTGACCCTAACCCTAACCCTAACCCTAACCCTAGCCCTAACCCTAATTCTATTTTTTTTCTGGTTCTGGACATGCTACAGAGCTGAAACTTCACAGGTACACTTTTTAGACCCCCCAGACAATAAATCCAAAAAAATTTTTTTTTTTTTTTCAATAATTGGCTCTCTATCAAAAATGACAATTTTTAAGAACTTTTTTTGTGTGAAGTTTCAGCTCTGTAGCATGTCCAGAACCAGAAACAAAAGATAATTTTTCAGTAGAGAGGGGACACCTGGACTGTGGCATGCCGGAGGGGGATCCATGGCAAAACGCCCATGGAAAATTACGTAGTTGACGCAGAGTCGGGTTTTGATCCATAAAGGGCAAAAATCACCTAACATTCCTAAATTGTTTGGAATAACGTGCTTTAAAACATCCAGTGTGTGAATACGATCAGGTATGATGTTTTATCGGTCAAGTAGTGTAAGGGTTACGCCCGCTTCACAGTGACAGACCAAACCCTGACAGACCAAACTCCCCGTTTAACAACAGACAGTCAGTCAGTCCATTTGCACAACCGCAAACTCCCCATTTGCACAAGGTTGGATACCAAGCTAGCCATGTCCCGTTCCTTGTCCTCACTGACATCATTGAAGGTCTCTTCCTCCACCCAGCCACGTACAACACCAAGGGTCCCCGAAAGGTGACAACAAGCCCCCTGGGACGCCTGCTGTGGCTGGTATTCCACCTCCTCAAAGCCACCTTCCTCCTCTGACTTCTCTTCTTCAGACTCCTCTCTCTGCGTTGCCACAGGTCCAGCAATTGACAACGACAAGGCTGCTTCTGGTGGTAATGGGGACCACAACTCTTCCTCTTCATGCTCATCTACAGCCTGATCCAGTACTCTTCGCAGGGCACGCTCCAGAAAAATGCATATGGGATGAGGTCGATGATGTTGCCTTGGGTTCGACTGACCACCAGGATTGTCACCTCCGCAAAAGGACGCATGAGCCTACAGCCATTGTTCATGAGCATTCAGTAACGCGGCCAAAAAATACCGAGCTCCGCAGAAAGAATGAAAGAAAATGAATGTTTTTTCTATGAAAAATTATCCTGCGGATCGCTTTTGGTCTGTACACAATGAAGCAACGACCTTATCATCTGGGGTGTGCCAACACAATCCTAGAGGTGATCGCTTCATTGTGATACGCAAGCCCCTTCACCACGACAAGGTAACGATCACGAAGGGGAATTGACACATGTATGTGCCTTTTTTTTTGTTTTTTGTTTTTTTGCAGCCACAGTGTAGCACCAGAGGCCAGAAAAATTAGGCATGTACACATGCATGAAAAAGCAGGTATTGTTGCAGCCGCTGCTGTAGCAGCAGCCTGAAAAATTGAGGTTTTAAGGCAGAAAGTGCACTAAAACATTGTGGCTTGAACCGTAGTTGGTGGCGGAGACGTCACGTAAGTCATCCGGCATGCAGAGAATGATTATATACAGCAGCGTGTGGACCATTTTTAGGCCAAGGCATCTCAGTCATCACCAGGCCTTTTTTAGTCAAATGCATCCCCCACTGTCAGTCCCTTCGGGATCCATGCCTCATTCATCTTAATAAACGTGAGGTAATCAAGACTTTTTTGACCTAGGCGACTTCTCTTCTCAGTGACAATACCTCCTGCTGCGCTGAAGGTCCTTTCTGACAGCACACTTGAAGCGGGGCAGGCCAGAAGTTCAATGGCAAATTGGGATAGCTAAGGCCACAGGTCAAGCCTGCACACCCAGTAGTCAAGGGGTTCATCGCTCCTCAGAGCGTCGATATCTGCAGTTAAGGCAAGGTAGTCTGCTACCTGTCGGTCGAGTCGTTCTCTGAGGGTGGACCCCGAAGGGCTGTGGCGATGCATAGGACTAAAAAAGTTCCGCATGTCCTCCATCAACAAGACGTCTGTAAAGCGTCCTGTCCTTGCCGGCGTGGTTGTGGTGGTAGGAGGAGGATTACTTTCACCTCTTCCCCTGTTGGATTCCCGTTGTGCTGTGACATCACCCTTATATGCTGTGTAAAGCATACTTTTTAACTTATTTTGTAGCTGCTGCATCCTTTGCGACTGCCGGTAATTGGGTAACATATCACAGACTTTCTGCTTATACCGGGGGTCTAGTAGCGTGGCCACCCAGTACAGGTCGTTCTCCTTCAGCCTTTTTATACGAGGGTCCCTCAACAGGCATGACAGCATGAAAGACCTCATTTGCACAAGGTTGGATGCCGAGCTACTCATGTCCAATTCCTCGTCCTCACTGATGTCATTGAAGGTGTGTTCTTCCCCCCAGCCACGTACAACACCACGGGTACCAGATAGGTGACAACGAGCACCCTGGGATGCCTGCTGTGGTTGGTGTTCCTCCTCCTCAAAGCCACATTCCTCCTCTGACTCCTCTTCCTCACACTCCTCTTCCAGTGTTGCCGCAGGTCCAGCAATCGATGGTAAGGCTGTTTCTGGTGGTGGTGATGGTGACCACAACTCTTCCTATTCCTCTTCACGCTCATCTACGGCCTGATCCAGCACTCTTCGCAGGGCACGCTCCAGGAAAAAAACATATGGGATGATGTCGCTGATGGTGCCTTCGGTGCGACTCACTAGGTTTGTCACCTCCTCAAAAGGACGCATGAGCCTACAGGCATTGCGCATGAGCGTCCAGTAACGTGGCAAAAAAATACCCAGCTCCGCAGAGGCTGTCCTAGCACCCCGGTCATACAAATACTCGTTGACCGCTTTTTCTTGTTGGAGCAGGCGGTCGAACATTAGCAGTGTTGAATTCCAACGTGTCGGGCTGTCGCAAATCAAGCGCCTCACTGGCATGTTGTTTCGCCGCTGAATATCTGCAAAGTGCGCCATGGCCGTGTAGGAACGCCTGAAATGGCCACACACCTTCCTGGCCTGCTTGAGGACGTCCTGTAAGCCTGGGTACTTCTGCACAAAACGTTGCACAATCAGATTCAACACATGTGCCATGCACGGCACATGTGTCAACTTGCCCAAATTCAATGCCGCCAACAAATTGCTGCCGTTGTCACACACCACTTTGCCGATCTCCAGTTGGTGCGGGGTCAGCCACTGATCCACCTGTGCGTTCAGGGCGGACAGTAGTGCTGGTCCGGTGTGACTCTCTGCTTTCAGGCAAGTCAACCCCAAGACAGCGTGACACTGTCGTATCCGGCATGTGGAATAGCCCCTGGGGAGCTGGGGGGGTGCAGTTGGTGTGGAGCAAGACGCAACAGCAGAAGAGGACTCAGCCGAGGAGGTTAGCAAAGAGGATGGAGTAGGAGGAGTAGAGGAGGTGGCAGCAGGCCTGCCTGCAAGTCGTGGCGGTGTCACCAACTCCTCTGCAGCAGAGCCACGCATTCCATGCTTGGCAGCCGCCAGCAGGTTTACCCAATGCGCAGTGTAAGTTATATACCTGCCCTGACCGTGCTTTGCAGACCAGCTATCAGTGGTCAGATGGACCCTTGCCCCAACACTGTGTGCCAGACGGGACATGATTTCCTTTTCCACAATAGAGTACAGGTTGGGGATTGCCTTTTGTGAAAAATAATTTCGGCCGGGTACCTTCCACTGCGGTGTCCCAATAGCGACAAATTTTTTGAAGGCCTCAGACTCCACCAGCTTGTATAGTAAAAGCTGGCGGGCTAAGAGTTCCGACAAGCCAGCTGTCAGACGCCGGGCAAGGGGGTGACTCTGTGAGATTGGCTTCTTACGTTCAAACATTTCCTTGACAGACACCTGACTGTGGGCAGGTGAGCAGGAACTGCTGAAGGTGAGAGGCGGAGGGGCGGGTTGTTGATAGGGGGCATGGAGGACAGCAGTGGTTGACGTGGCTGAAGATGCTGGACCAGGAGGAGGATGGTGGCTTTCAGTTTGTGTGCTGCTTTTACTCATGTGTTGATCCCATAGGCGTTTGTGATGTGAGATCATGTGCCTTCGCAAAGCAGTTGTACCTAGGTGGGTGTTGGACTTCCCACGACTCAGTTTCTTTTGGCACAGGTTACAAATGGCATCGCTGATATCAGAGGCAGACACACAAAAAAAATGCCACACTGCTGAGCTTTGCAAGGACGGCATTCTGGTGGTGGCAACAGCTTGCGTTGATTGGCGTGCTGTCTGGCTGACCCCGGGTGCCGAATCTACATGCTGTCTGACTGCGCCACTAGCTCCTTGCGATGACCTCCTCCCCCTGCTTCCAACTCGTCTCCTCCTCCTCTCTGTCTCCCCATCTGAACTTTCCCCCTCTTCTTCTGCTCTTCGAGCAGGCACCCAGGTGACATCCACAGACACATCGTCATCATCAGCCGCTTCACTTGACAACTCAGCAAAGGCAGCAGCAGCAGGTACAACATCATCATCATCATCATCACAATGTACGTCCATGTGTATAATGCTGCCTGACTGAGACATATCCCCGTTATCTACATCCTCTGGCACTAATAGTTGCGCATCACTTATTTCTTCCAACTGATGTGAAAATAACTCCTCTGATGGATCAAGTGAAGCGGCTGTGGTGCTAGTGTTGGTGGTGGTGCCGGCGGGCTGGCGAGTGGTAAATTGAGAGGTGCCCGAAGCTGAGCTGGAGGAGGATGGTACATTAAGGTTCCGAGCGGAAGCTGTAGACGATTGGGTGTCCTGTGTAAGCCAGTCAACTATGGCCTCAGAATTTTTTGAGTTCAGGGTCTGTGGTGGCCTCTGAACACTGGGCATTATTCTAGGGCCTAAGGAAATCACTGCACCACGACCACGACGGCCCTTGCGGGGTGGCCTGCCTCTGCCTGTCATTTTTTTTTAATGTGTTGTTACTGTTGTACTATGAGTGCAAGCTGCTGTGCCACCTTATATATCAGTGGTGGGTGGGCAGTGGCACAGTACACTCTCTGTGGACCTGACAGCAGTCACTGGCACCCAGGCAACTGCAATTTAAAAAATATATATTTTTTTTTTTACTTTGCAAGCTGCTGTGCCACCTTATATATCAGTGGTGGGTGGGCAGTGGCACAGTACACTCTCTGTGGACCTGACAGCAGTCACTGGCACCCAGGCAACTGCAATTTAAAAAATATATATATTTTTTTTTTACTTTGCAAGCTGCTGTGCCACCTTATATATCAGTGGTGGGTGGGCAGTGGCACAGTACACTCTCTGTGGACCTGACAGCAGTCACTGGCACCCAGGCAACTGCAATAATAAAAAATATATATATATTTTTTTACTTTGCAAGCTGCTGTGCCACCTTATATATCAGTGGTGGGTGGGCAGTGGCACAGTACACTCTCTGTGGACCTGACAGCAGTCACTGGCACCCAGGCAACTGCAATTTAAAAAAAAATATATTTTTTTTTACTTTGCAAGCTGCTGTGCCACCTTATATATCAGTGGTGGGTGGGCACACAGTGGCACTGCAGTGGGCACAGTACACTCTGTGGACCTGACAGTCACTGGCAGCCCAGGCAACTGCAATAATAAAAAATATTTTTTTTTTTCAATTTATTGCAACAAGATGCTGTGCCACCGTATATATATCAGTGGTGGGCAGTGCACTGCAGTGGGTACAGTGCACTCTGTGGACCTGACACAGCACTCACTGCAATTATGACAGAGGAAAAAAAAAATATTTTTTAAAATGCCAGGTACTGTGCCTGTGCCACCCGAAATGAGTGTGGTGTGCACACAGTACAGTCTGTGGTAGGTCTGTGGCCTCTCACACACAGCGGGCAGGCAACTGCAGTCACAGTGTACAATATATATATATATATATATATATATATATATATATATATATATAGAAAAAACTCTATTACCTTACCAGCCCTTAAAAGGGCTTTTGGGGACGCTAAATATATATATATGTATATATATATAAATAAAAAAAAACCTCAATTACCAGCCCTTAAAAGGGCTTTTGGGGACACTAGATAGATAGACATATATATATATAAGAAGAAACAACTCAATTACCAGCCCTTAAAAGGGCTTTTGGGGACGCTAGATATATATATATATATATATATATATATATATATAAAAAAAATTTACACAAATACCAGCCCTTAGAAGGGCTTTTTGGGGTGCTGTCCTTACAGCAGTAGTGGACCAAGAACACTGCAAGACCAGGAACACTGACTAACTGTCCCTAGCTTAACAGCAGCAGCAGCAGAAGCAGCTCTCTCCCTACTCTCACTACACACACTGCTTCAGAATGATCTAAGATGGATGCTGCCCTTGCTTATTTATAGGAGGTGGGAGGGTGTGGGAGGGAGGTATGCTGATTGGCTGGAAATGTGTCTGCTGATTGTGAGGTTCAGGGTCAAAGTTTGCCTCAATGATGTATTATGGGGGGCGGACCGAACATCGCATATGTTCGCCCGCAGCGGCGAACCCGAACATGCGAAGTTCGCCGGGAACTGTTCGCCGGCGAACAGTTCTATACATCTCTACCTACCACTCCAGCAACCCTCAGTTTTTGCTAGTGTTCTTAGATGACTGACGTATCTCTGTTACTTAGAGAAGTTTTATGATTTCTTTTATGTGGAGGTTTAACAGAAAAGAAGAGAGGGATCTTCTACTCAATTGCGTCACTTCCGCTAGAGGATATTGAGGGCCGTGGAACGCATGGACCCGGATGTCTGCTGAAACCGCATCTTTTACTGCCTAACTGTGAGTGGATATTTTTCTTAAATAAATAAATAAATAAATAATTTTAATATACTACACTATGGGCGTATCGCTATATCTTCTCCATATGTGAGCGATGGCAACATAGGAAGTCGATAGGAAAGCTGGGGAGTCCAGGGAAACATCCTTACTGCAATAAAGGCTACATACCCCTGCAGGGGTAAGGATCGGTGGTGAGTGCATTACCATAGGGGATAAGCATCTGCACGAGCCTTGATGCACTAAGGAGGAAGAAAGCACTATCACCATAAGTTTGGATATATTTCACAGCACAGGATCACTGGGAAGGCTCCCCATTGATTTTGACCACTCATATAAGGATTAAAGAAGCACAAGGACTTTTTCAGCTATTTGGAAATAGCTGCAATTTACACAGGATTACCATTGTATGGACTGTGGACTGTTAAAACACTATCACGAACCAGCACTATTTATTTGATTGGTGTCACCTCAAGTGTATTGTATTGGTTTTATTTATTTATTTTCATCTATATAAGCACCTTTAATTATGCCCGTGGGATAATTGATCATAGAGGTATTCCATTTAATAGCACATTGGCACTTTACAAAATCACCTATTTATTTATTTCACATTTGCATCTTGCATATTTATTTGTGCACACCACTCCCTCTAGTGGCTAAGGAAGGGCATCACTTTTTCAGCACTTGGTGTATTTTTTATCCAGCACCATGGCACTTTTTTTTTACCATTTATGAATATTTATTCATTTATTAGTAATTATTGTTATTGCATTTACTCTTGACTTTGGTTTAATATTGGATTGAACACACACCAGAGAAGCGCCAACCTCACATCCCCTCTTTTTTTATTAATTTCAATATTTCAGTTTGGAAATATAGAGGTGGCAGCACACTCCAACACATTGGTTACCACACATACCTACACAATTTCCAGAATGTCCCAGACTTTTTCTTATATCCCACAACATGTCTCCTCTGTGAACACGAGTATCAGCCATTTTAATTTGGTACCATTTTCCCCCCAGCCCCCCTTGTAATTCTTTTGCATGGCCACTACTGCACATATGTGGCCCCAATTTTAGTGGCTTTAATGCAGTGAATTTTCTTCCTCTTGATGTGTTCCCTCTGTGGACATCTGATTTGCCCAGCTCCCATAGCCTTCTGTTCATTTGAGTCCATGGCCAAATCTAAGTCCAGAATACACTTTCATCAAATAACATTAGTCTACCTCCAATCCCTCTTCTCTTGGGGCGCCTCATTTTTTTTTAGAATGAAGTGACATGGAAAGTTCCCACAATGGATTCCATCCTATCACACTGGGGAGAGTATCCATTAGTGCAGTTAAGTGCATCTTTAATAGGTTGCAGTCTGGTCACAGTACATTTACTGCAGCAGGGTGGCACAGCAGGCTGGATCACATACATGTACGTCATCCAGGCTGTACTGGTTTAGGGGCACAACCACTGTGTCCACTGGGGTCATTTGGAGGGTATTTGTACTGTCCTGGCATATTAACCATTTGAAGACCGGGCCTTTTCTTACGCTTACAAATCTGTATTTTGTGTTAGAAATTACATAGAACTCAAAAACATTATATATATAAATGCACTTCTGGAAGAATGGTCAAACATTCCCATAGACACATTCCCATATCTTCCCAGAAAAGTTGAAGCTCTTATAGCTGCAAAGGGTGGGCCAACTCAATATTGAACCCTACGAACTAAGCCTGGGATGCCATTAAAGTTCATGTGTGTGTAAAGGCAGGCCTCCCAATACTTTTGGTAATATAGTGTATGTATAATTAATGACTTTTTACACAAACCCGAACAGGTAAGCAATAAAATCAGGCTCATTATGTAAAGGGGTTAATTTAAAAAAAAAAAATATGCTGTGTGATCTGTTAGCATTTGCACAGCTGTCACGATTAACCCCAGGATGTGTCTAATGTGTTTATTTTCTATATTATTGCCAGCTGCATCTAGTGGTCATAATGCAGTAGTTTACTGATTGAGGTATTTCAAGAAAATACTGCATTATTGCCACTAGATGTAGCTAACAATCAGAAGAAATAAATGTAGTGCTAACTCCACAAGGGCCGACTATAATTGTATGTTCTTCTGTGCAGCCTTGAAAAATTTCCAGCCCTCCTGACACTTTAGGTTCAGACATGATGTGGATACCTTTAAAAAAGACACCAACAATGCAAACTGAGCTCAGCCTTCTTAGATATACCTAATCAGAGAAAGAGGCTATATAATGGGCCATACACACTATAAGATTTTCTGAAGACTTTTTCCTTTAGACTTACCAAAACCATATAATATGAGGTCAAACCTAAACACTTTCAATTTGTATGCAATCTGGCAGGCCCTTGAACTACATAGAAAAGGTAAATCTGAAGGAAATCTAACCACAAAAGTTGGATAGTGTGTATCCAACTTAAGAGTGTCATCCACTTTCTGCATCCACTCCAATTAAGTCTGTGAAGTTTATGTCAAATATTTCTAGCAAATAAATGTGATGTGTTGTTCTTGGAATCTTAGAGGTATTTTGCTATATATTGTATGATCACACGTTTATGCATTATAGCTAATTTTCATGCTTTATTATATAGAGCAATGAACTGTAAGCTCCAGATGAAGCATGTATGCGAAACATGTTGAGTGTTCCAGCTCAATGAACCTTAATTTGCACCTGTGATGACCACATCTCTTTTGGGGGACAGCTACTTTACCTGTCATCTTCAACGGATCCTTTCGATGTGGAACATATCTCAGATATTTAGTTATTCTAATAGCTCCTACTTGCTTGTTTACAGATCTCATCTTTTATTGATCACATCATTTTCTAGTATATTGGTGCCTTTCAGGAGATGTGTTTGCTTTTAAATATACAACAATAAAATGTATATCTTTTATTTTATCTTGTGCCTTTAAAGTCCATGTTTTTCCTTTATGATCAGTTTAGTTCTAATTCAGGTATGTGGCACTTATTAACGGTCTATACGCGCTCAGAATACCGCTATCTGGTAGCGCATATACTTTGACTAAGAGTGTCAAATCAGCTAAGTCCCAGAAAACAGCAACTACGACTCAGTTGAGGTAAAGCCCCGTACACACGTAGCGATTGTCGGCCGTAAATATTCGGCCGCCGAACGATCGGCCGATTGTCGGCTTGTTAGTATGATGCTTCCGACAACCGACAGCGAATTTTCAGCCGAACAGAATCTGGCATGCAGACTTTAACATTTTTGTTGGCCGTCACCAGAACGGCCAATTGTTCGCCAGTCAGTACAGAATTCGGCCGACGCAGATTAGCAAGACTGGGCATGCTCAGAAAAGAAAAAACACACGGAAAGTTAACCATCACAAGACATCACTTCTGCAGTCGGCTGTTGTTGGCCGACAAAATTCGTGTGCAGTCTTTAGCACTTTTCAGCTGACAGGACAGCACCGGACAAAAGACGGCCGGTCGTTCGGCCGACATTCGGTACGTGTGTACGGGGCTTAACTCTCAGAGCAGTTAAATGAAAATAGCAATACCAAATGAATGACAATAGTATCCAAAGTTAAGGACAGTAAGAGGAATTAGGCAAACAGATTTTCAAAGGGTCATTTGATGTTAGTAGTACTACTACTACTAAAGGGAAAACCCGGGCTGGCCTACATTACCATCCTAACAAGACATTGAATAGTATAGGTACCAGTAAATGTGTCCCCCAAAATGGTTGTGTTCTGAATATAAGACCTTGAAATTATCTTTGCCGGCAGTAGAGATACAGTTTAGAGAAGCAAAGGATCCTTAAGTATGGCAAAAGTGGTCAGCAATCAGTGCAAAGATACTTGATCTGACTAATGACAGCAGGTCCTCCTGGCAATCCAAGTCTGTGGTGTCTTTATACAGTGTTCAAAAGTGATGTGCTAGTGGCTGGCAATGAGACTTTGGGCATGTGTCCGCTCACCAATCCTAATGACCACAAATTATTATCCTGTAAGCGATGCAAGTCGGTCCTTCATCTAGCGATTAAGTCGAGATTGCTGTTCGGTCAACTGGTTCAGCGGTATGTGGTATGCCCAGCGATGATGCAAGGATACCCCTGGCATGGCGGAGCAAAGTTCATCTTTTTTGGGCTGAAACCGCAGTGGCAGTGGGTGGCGTGGTAGGCCACAATCCTCCGGATGGAGCAGCAAACCGGTGCTCACTTGATGAATCCCAGAAGCAAGAGACCGTGGGCCTGTTCTGCAGAACCCTTTAAAACCTCTCCCATAATTCTCCCCTGGAGAGGATGGCCTGCTGGGAGGTGTAGTTTGTGGGTAATTCACAACAGTTCAGCGATGGCAGCACAGGGGACTACAGTACCCATAATGCTCTCCTCTAGGCTCAGAAATGTGATGCAGGTAATCTGAGCCCAACACTAGAGGGATACAGGAACAGTCTGAAGAAATGGAGGATAAGTCTGCAGTGTCAGATAACTGTAGTCTGCTCCCAGCTACATAAACATATTAGATATTTTTTACAGGGATTGTTTGTAATTGCTGCATGAATGCTAACACATTTACACAGCATTTTTTTTTAATATAAATAGACCCCAAAGAGTCTAGAACAGTGATGACAAACCTTGGCACCTCAGATGTTTTTGAACTACAGTGCATCCGGAAAGTATTCACTGCGCTCCACTTTTTCCACATTTTGTTATGGTAGAGCCTTATTTCAAAATGGATCAAATTCGAAATTTTCCTCAAAATTCTACAAACAATGCCCCATAATGACAATCTGAAAGAAATTTGTTTGATATCTTTGCAAATTTATTAAAAATAAGAAAATTCACTGCCTTTGCTTGGACATTTAAAATGAGTCCACTTGTGGTAAATTCAGTTGATTGGACATGATTTGGAAAGGCACACACCTGTCTATATAAGGTCATAATGTTAGAACACAATATAAATAAAAAAGCTGCGCTAAAAATATATGTGAAATGATATCACCCAATCATGAATAATATAAATAAATAAAATAAAATAAAAATGAATAAATAAAGTGTGCAGATTAAATTACATGAAGAAGATAATCATATAGTGAAATAAATAATTGATCAAAATTAGGTGAAAAAAAGTTCATAAAGTCTCTTAATCCAGAAGATCCCAAAGGTAGTGAATGCAGATTCCAATATTCACCAATATTCACCAATTGTGCAGTGACCGCCACCAGTGGTACAAACTGCTTACCAGAGATAAATGAATGCAAGCCAAAAAAGGGGGTATCACTCAGGATCTCAAAGGCATCAAAGGAAATCCAGGGATGAAACTCCACTACACCTCCAGGGCAAGCCGCGACCTGCCGCGTCCAGGAGCCACGAATTAGTAGGCTTGCTCACCCCGGAGCCGGCTGTGAATGCGGGTCGTGATGGGAGAAACACTACTCAGGTTTCCTCCTTTCTCGGCCCACAGCTGTTACTGCCCCTGCTGGTGAGCTGCCGCTGTTGTGCCGAAATCGGTTTCCCCAAAGAAACCAGTTTCCCCTTGCTTTCGGCTGTGATCGGAACTCTCCATGGGTGTTGTCACACTTAAAGCTGCAGCTTCTTCTTTTTTCACTTAGCGCGGTTACCTTCTTTCTATGTTAGAGCACAAACCAAGCCATGAAGTCCAAGGAATTGTCTGTAGACCACGGAGACATGATTGTATTGAGGCACAGATCTGGGGAAGGGTACAGAAAAATGTCTGCAGCATTGAAGGTCCCAATGAGCAAAGTGGCCTCCATCATATGTAATTGGAAGGAGTTTGGAACCACCAGGACTCATCCTAGAGCAGACCACCCAGCCAAACTGAGCTCATCACCTTGCCAATACCCTACGGTGAAGAATGCTGGTGGCAGCATCATGCTGTGGGGATGTTTTTCACTGGCAGGAACTGGGAGACTAGTCAGGATCAAGGGAAAGATGAATGCATATACGTATAGAGACATCCTTGATGAAAACCTGCTCCAGAGCACTCTGGACTTTTTACTGGGCAAAGGTTTATCTTACAACAGGACAACAACCTTAACCACTTGCCGACTTTCGCACGACTATTTACTGCGGCGGTAAGCCCCGTACAGGCAAAGTGACGTAGTACTACGTTGCTAGCCTGTGAGCCTCTAGGGGGGCGAGCGTGTGCCACCGGAGGCACGCTCCCTCCCCCGCTCGTTCCCTAACAAGTCCGCGCATGTGACCGGCGGACCCGATGTCCGCTGGTCACTCGCGATCTCCCCGTGGAGAGGGAGAAAGGCAGGCGGCTGATGTAAACAAAGCCGCCTGTCATTCTCCCTGATCTAACTGCAGAGATCATACGATCCTGCTATGTAGGATCATATGTCTCTGTGGTTACATCACTAGCCACACCCCTTTACAGTAAGAGGCATGCCCCTAGGGACACACTTAACCCCTGCATCACCAATAAAGTTAACCTCTTCCCTGCCAGTGTCATTTTTACAGTAACATTGCATACGTATAGCACTGATTACTGTAGTAATGTCACTGGTACCCCCAAAAGTGTCAAACATGTCAGTCAAGGGTCCGATCTGTCCGCCGTAATGTCGCAGTCCCGCCAAAAAAAAACGCACATCGCCGCCATTACTCGTTAAAAAAAAACACCAAAACTGACAGAAATCTTTCCCTTAGTTAGTAAACGCAATAACTTTTGCGCAAACCAATCAAAATACGCTTATTGAGATTTTTTTTACCAAAAATATGTAGCAGAAAACAAATTGGCCTAAAATGTTAAAAAATTTTGATTTTTACATTTTTTTGGGGAGAATTTCATATAAAAAATTTGAAAAATATTGTTATTTTTTCACAATTGTCGCTTTTGTTTTGTTTATAGCGAAAAAAGCAAAAATCGCACAGGCGATCAAATACCACCAAAAGAAAGCTCTGTTTGTGGGGAAAAAAATGACATCAATTTTATTTGGGTACAGCATCGCACGACCGCGCAATTGTCCGTTAAACTCACGCAGTGCCGAATCGCAAAATAGGGCCTGGTCAGGAAGGGGGTAAAATCTTCCAGGGCTTAAGTGGTTAAGCACACAGCCAAGATAAGAGAGGAGTGGCTAGGCTATGAATGTCCTTGAGTGGCCCAGCCAGAGCCCAAACTTGAACCGGATTGAACATCTCTGGAGAGATCTGAAAATGGCTGTGCATCAACACTCCCTATCCAACCATATGGAGCTTGAGAGGCCCTGCAAAGAAGAATGAGAAAAACTGCCCAAATATTGGTGTGCCAAGCTTGTAGCATCATACTCAAAAAGACTTGAGGCTGTAATTGGTGCCAAAGGTGTTTTAACAAAGTATTGAGCAAAGGCTGTGAATACTTGTACATGGGATTTCTTTTGTTTTTTATTTTTAATAAATTTTCGAAGATTTCAAACAAACTTCTTTCAGGTTTTCATTATGGGGTATTGTTTGTAGAATGTTGATGAAAATAATTAATTTAATTTAATCCATTTTGGAATAAGGCTGCAACATAAAAAAATGTGGAAAAAGTGAAGCGCTGTGAATACTTTCCGGATGCACTGTACATTTACCCGAATGCTCAACTACACTGCAAAGGGCTTGAGCATCATGGGAAATGTAGTTCCAAAACATCTGGGGTGCCAAGGTTCGCCATCACTGGTCTTAAACAAAGCAATACATTTCACTACAACTGCTTTTACTTTATACCAAAAAAGAAAAAGCTTTTCCTAAATAGAGGATTCCTCAACACTACATCCCGTAGCGGATAATAAAACTATAAATACATCAAAACATACTCTTTCAGTTCAAAACAAAGATATTGGGGTTGATTTACTAAATGCAAATATATTGTGCGTTACAAGTGCACTTGCTCCACAGCATAGTAAATAAAGCAAAGCCTCATTTTTCAAAGAATACTCAATCACATGCAAGGAAAATAAAGAAAACTGCATTTTTGCCATTAGTAAATCAACCTCCCTATCTATATTAAAGTGTAACTTCACTTTTATTGAGAAAAAAAACATTCCCCTCTGGGTGATCTATGTAAATTGCAGGGATTTTAACAAACATTATTGCAGATTCCTACCTTTTGTTATTCTTAAGAAATCATTGTTTGTTCCTCTGTGCTGAGTGGGTATAATGGTGGTTTCATAATTATCTATCAGCTGTGGCAGCTGCAGGGCTCTAATGAGGAAATCTGCTGGGTCTGCATCCCTTTAGACATGTTCCTATTGGGAGTATCTCACCAAAAACTAGAGGGAAAATTGGTGAGCCAATCACACAAGCAGGAAATGATGTTTCTGGGGTGTGGTCAGTACACATTCTGTGTACAGAGCAACTCCAGGTAGCCATATTGCATTACATTTTCAGAAAATTACAACAGCTGCAGTTTGAAAAGGAAAGGTAATTTTTAAGTAACATTCAAAAACAATATGATTTGTGTCGCAATTGTATATGCTATATTGTTGTTTCTTTATTTGCTGTATTTTTTCCCCACGAAAGTGGAGTTACCCTTTAAAAAAAATCTGTCCTTCTTCTAAAAAAAAGCTAATTGTTTGAATGCCATGTGAAACCTTTGGCTAACATATTTTGAGTCGTTGGCCCCCAGACAGTATGAAGAAATATGGTCTGCAGACATTGGTCTGATGTATGTGCATACCTGTACTTGGACAATGACCTAGGGACACTGTCATGAGACATTAATGGAGCTGCCATTACTAAACTCTCCTTTGAGAATGCTCAATCCCTGGTGGTCTTTGTGACATTTTGACTGCTATGGACTGATTCGCTGACCCAAAGCAAATAATTAAGTAGTTATGACACTTGTTCCAGGAGTGTGACTAAAACATACTAAAATGTGGCATTTTCAGAAGTAGGCATGCAATGGCACTCCTCATAATTCTCGCATGGTAATGGTGTGCAGCAACTCAGATAAATTATACTACCCATAGTGCTATGCTGGATTCTGATTGGATGTCATTAGGTTACAGTCCCAGCACTGGATTTTTCACTGTTAAATAAGATAATCTTTACAATTTTGAACAATTTCAAAATTTTTCATTGTTTTAAACATTATACTGTATATATGCACTACTGGAGATGGTGACATATGGGGCATCAGAAATAGACATAAGTGATAAAAAATGATCAGCTGCAGCACTGAAATTGACAGTGCTTTTGCTCAAATCATGTATCTGTCCTTTTCCCGGCTGTGAGTGTGGGTAGGAGCGGGGGTGGGGGAAGGAGTTCAGCGGCAGCTGTCCAGGGGGGCAGAGCTGAAATCTGGGTGGGCACAACCCAGCCCAGCACCCCCTAAATGCAGTCCTCTGTGTCTCTTACCCAGCAACTAAAAGCCGGCAGGAGGAAGAGGGAGAGAAACCGGCTTTCAGTTGCTGGGTGTGAGACACAGAGGGCATTGTTTCTTCTCTGCTCCGCCAATCCTCCTGCTTGGGCCCCCTGTGTGCCCGGGCTGCCTACAGCTGCCCTGTCAACTGGCGCCCACTGATAGGCGAGGAGAGACACATATTAAGGCTCTGCCTATGTAAACAAGGCAGAGCTTCATCCTGTCAGCAGGAATGTGGTGGATTTTGGTTCCATGTAAGGCAGGGAATAAAATTCACCACATCCCTCAGTAAAAGCAGCACATAGAGTACACAAAAACACAAAAACACACACATTGAACCCTTTGATCACCCTAGATGTTGAACCCCATCCCAACCAGTGTCATTAGTACAGTGACAATGCATATTTTTAGCACTGATCACTGTATTAGTGTCACCGATCCCCACAAAGTGTCAGTTAGTGTCAGATTGTCTGCCGCTATAGGTTTCTAAGGGACACTATTACTAGTATACAAATAAATAAATAAATTTTAAAAAATCCATTATAGACCATAAATTGTAGAAGCTACACCTTTTGTGCAAACCAATCAATATACACTTCATGGGATTTTCTTTACCAAAAATATGTAGCATGATATATATTGGCCTACATTAATGAAACATTTTTTATTGGAAATGTTTTATAGCAGAAAGTAAAAAATATTGTCTTCTTTTTTTTTTTGTTTATAGAGCAAGAAATTAAAAACCCAGAGGTGATCAGATACCACCAAAAGAAAGCTCTATTTGTGAGAAAAAATGACACGCGTTGCATTGCCACGCAATTTTTAGTTAAAGTAACGCAGTGCCGTATCGCAAAAAAATGGCCTGGTGAAGGGGTATAATTCTTCCAGAGGGCAAGTGACTAAAGGAGGTAAAACTAACAAGGGGCATATTCTTAAAAAGATAAAGTCAATGATCTAAAAAACAGAGAATGGTAAAATGAGGGACTGTGTGGTCCTCCCATTGACCACAAAGTAACTACAGGACACAGAAGTGACACAGGGACCAACGGATTGAACCATTGAATGCAGCATGGGGCCATTAAGTCTGACATTTCTGGAAGATACTTTAGGCAGATGTTTCTTTTCACCAAAGCAGAGATGGTACAAGCATATCAGGGAAGTTGAACATTAATAGCTTTTTTGGAGGGAGGACTTTTTATTAGAGTTGCTTTAAAAATAAATTGGGGCTGCTACAATTAATATTTGCCATTAATGGGAAACCCAGATGTTTCACAAATGGCAGTTAAATAGTTTTGGGTGATTCAAAACATTAAGAAATCCAGTCATAATATAAACTTAATAAATGCTGCAGGTGTTTAGCTTGGTAGTGATGCATTGGTGGGCCAATCAGTTGGCACTTTCAAATAAAATAAACCCTCAAGTCACTGTGATGCTTCAATAAAAAAAAAAAAAAAACAATATATATTTTTAGCAATACATTTAGATATAATGTGTTTCTCTTAATTCATTAATCCTGGTGCATGTTCACGGAATATGACCTTGATAGGCCACTAGATGGTGCTAGGAGAACATAAGTCTGATTTACTAAAGTAGCAAACTCATTTACCAGGCAGTTGATTTCAGCGATGGGGAAAGGATAACTTATGCATATGCAGGTGCATGCTCAATTACACTAGTTTACTACAGTTGAGCCATAACCCCACAATCATAATCACATTTGTGAGTCTCAATCTGTTACCCTCCCAGGAACATGCAAATGCTGATAATAGTATTGAATAAAATGTTTTAAATGATTTTAATGACCATTAGTGTGGGATATTTTTTCCTAATTGGTATAAATGCATTAGACTTTGTAGGGTCATTGCAATACATAAAATATTGGCATGCCATATTTATTTTGAATTTAATTGTGTTATTATCCATAAAAAAAAAAAAAAAAAAAGAATATATTTGTAATAATGGAAACCTTATTTAGTGATGACGAATATAAATATCTGAAAATTTGCAGTGCTTTTAAAGTGTATTTTTATAACATAAAGTAGAAGTTCACCCTAATACAAAAATCTCTAAGTATTATTGGCATCCACAAACTAAGATTAACCTATCCAGCCCTGTAAAGAAGAAACCACTATATATACCTTTTCTGAAGCTGCTCCGGTCCTGAGATGTCAGCGGCGGCGGCTTCTCTTTGGAGGTGGGTGCAGAGGTGGCAGCCGACAGCAGAAGCCCCATAGTAACTCTATGGGTGGCGTCACTTCCCAGGTATTTTCCAGCCTTTCGGCTGTGTTCTGCACAGTTTTTGCTGCCGTAGACCGGACCGTATAAGTATAAGACTCCGTTCACACTATATCGGATCTGACTTCGGGGCGACCTGTGAAGTCGCGTGCAGCGCGACTTCGGCGCGACTTGCACGGACTTCATAAAATGAATGTCTATGCAAGTCGCTCCAGGTCGCCCCGAAGTAGTACAGGACCCTTTTTCTAAGTCAGAGTGACTTGTGTCGCTCCTATTAGAACCGTCCCTGTACTACACTATGGGACGTGATGGACCGCGACTTGTCAGGCTGACCAAGTCGCGGTCCAAGTCGGATCAGTGTGAATGGGCTGTAACATGTTTGTTATTTTTGAACAACAAAAAAAAACAAGACTTTATTATCACTTTAAATATTAAGATGGTTTTGATTACCACGTCAATGATCAATAAAACTAGAAAGCAATTAAGCGCTTCTGCACCACCCCACATACATATACTGCAGCAGGGTGACCCTTTAGCATGAAATCTCGTACTTGTACATCATTTCGATTTCTATGTAAACAAGATAGATCACCTTTCTGTCAGAGGGGAAGATGGAGATCCTAAGCAGGAACACGGATATCTGGCTTCCCCCAGTCAAAGCACCCCCCACACAGTTAGCAAGAACTTCCAGGGAACACATTAAAACCTTTGATTGCCCCTGATGTAACCCTTTCCCTGCCAGTGTCATTAGTACAGTGAAAGTGCATTTTTTTTTAGCAATGATTACTGTATCAGTGTCACTGGTCCCCAAAAAGTGGCACTTAGTGTTAGATATGTCTGCTGCAATGTCACAGTCCCGCAAAAAAAAAAAAATCCATAAATGTACCCCATAGTTTGTAGACGCTATAACTTTTGTGCAAACCAAACAGTATATGCTTATTGAGATTTTTTTTTACCAAAAACGTAGCAGAATACAGCATCTCACAAAAGTGACTACACCCTCCATATTTTTGTAAATATTTTATTATATTTTTTCATGTGACAACACTGAAGAATTGATACTTTGCTATAATATAAAGTAGTGAGTGTACAGATTGTATAACAGTGTAAATTTGCTGTCCCCTCAAAATAACTCAACACACCATTAATATCTAAACCACTGGCAACAAAAGTGAGTACACCCCTAAGTGAAAATGTCCAAATTGGGCCCAATTAGCCATTTTCCCTCCCCAGTGTCATGTGACTCGTTAGTGTTACAAGGTCTCAGGTATGAATGGAGAGCAGGTGTGTTAAATTTGGTGTTATCGCTTTCACTCTCTCATACTGGTCACTGGAAGTTCAACATGGCACCTCATGAGGATCTGAAAAAAAGAATTGTTGCTCTACATAAAGATGGCCTAGGCTATAAGAAGATTGGCAAGACCCTTAAACTGAGCTTCAGCATGATGGCCAAGACCCTACAGCGGTTTAACAGGACAGGTTCCACTCAGAACAGGCCTCGCCATGGTAAACCAAAGAAGTTGAGTGCACATGCTCAGCATCAAATCCAGAGGTTGTCTTTGGGAAATAGACGTATGAGGGAACAACAAATTTACACTGTTATACAAGCTGTACACTCATTACTTTACATTGCAGCAAAGTGTAATTTCTTCAGTGTTGTCACATGAAAAGATATAATAAAATATTTACTTTACCTACAGTTTATTTTGGAGATTACAGGGATGTTGACTCCTTTGCTGACAAGGAGGGAGAGGGGGAGAGAAGACCGGGGACAAATAAGACATCCCCGAAAATAAGCCCTAATGCATTTTTTGTACTTAAAATGAATAGAAGACCCAGGGTTATTTTCGGGGAAATACGGTATTACCAACTGAATACTTTATTAATGTTGTGCATGTGTAGTATGCATTTATTTCTGTGCCTTTATTGACGCATATGTATATACGCACATACATATAGGTATATTTATATTCCTGTTTATACATACAATCAGTTTCCTTGAAAAATGCCTATATAAACATCTAAGGTGGAAAGACATCCCTTTATAACGGGTCATTGCAGGTAGGCTGGACTACAATACCAACTTATTTTGGATATATTTATGCATTTTATATATCTTTACTAGCTCACTTAATAGCACATACCTGTTTAAATTACAGGACCTGTCTGCTAGGCCCCAGTGGTTAGGACTGCTTGGGTCTGGTACAGTATATTTACCACCACTGCTTAATACATTCCGCAGCTATAAACAATATACATATCATCTGTATGTTTGGGCAAAACTGGCAGAGTTCTTGAGACTGTGTTTTTTTTATACATGTGTAGCAAGGTTTCCAGGCCTGTGGCCTGATGTGGGTCTGCCATTGTTACCAGTTACCTCTCCAGTCCATGTGAGCTGTGGCCCTGGGTGTGAGAACTGACACATTGACAACTCCAGCATCTTTGTTTGGTTGTTTTATTGTAGTTTTAGGGGATGGGAGAAGGGAATGAGTGGGAATCTCCTTTGGCTCGACTATGTACAATTCTGGAACTTTTGTAGTAAAAATGCCCGTTAGCGCTGTCTTGACGCCAGCCGACGCTAGCCAACGCTTACTGGCGCTTTGAACATACTGTAAATCTGAAAGCTGTGCTGGAACTCCAACTTAAGTCTAACAGATCCAGGGCTGTAAAACATAGAACATCTGACACTGCTTGCACTGCAAAGTCACTGACTACTCTCTCCAGCCTTGCCCTGGCTTGAGGTAGCTTGCTGTGTATTCCTGTATGGCTGCAACTCTCAACTGATGCACTCACACTGTGCATTAACTCTTCAGGGCCCAAACTGCAGGTGCCCACTTTACCACTTCAGGGTCCTCAACCTAGGTACCCCCTCTATCACGTCAGGGTCCTCTGACTAGGTACCCCCTTCAGGGCCGGCCTTAGGTGTTCAGGCACCCTGTACGGGCTAATCCTGTGCCCCCCCCCAGCACCCTACACATTTTCTTGCACATTTTTTGCACTTCATTTGACTTTTGTTTTTTATGATCACTAATAACTTAGCCCCCCTTACATTAGAGACCCCATTTACATCAGAGACCCCCACCCATGGAGCCCCCCTTACATCAGAAACCCCCTACAGAGGCCCCCGTTACATTAGAGACCCCCCCACAGAGCCCCCCTTACATCAACGACCCCCCACGGAGCCCCTCTTACATCAGAGTCCACCCACAGAGCCCCCCTTACATCAGAGACCCTCAAAGAGGCCCCCCTTACATCATAGACCCCCAACACAGAGCCCCCTTATATCAGAGACCCACCACACAGAACGCCCCTTACATCAGAGACCCTCACGGAGCCCCCCTTACATCAGAGACCCCCCCACACAAAGCCCCCCTTACATCAGAGACCCCCCACACAGAGCACCCTTACATCAGAGCCCCCCCACACAGAGCTCCCCTTAAATCAGAGATCCCCCACACATAGCTCCCCTTACATCAGAGCCCCCCACACAAAGCACTCTTACATCAGAGCCCCCCACACAGAGCCCGCCTGACATTAGAGCCCCCCATAGAGCCCCCCTTACATCAAAGACCCCCCACACAGCGCCCCTTACATCAGAGACCCCCCACACAGAGCCCCCTTACATCAAAGACCCCCCACACAAAGCCCCCTTTAGATCAGAGACCCCCCACACAGAGCCCCCCTTACATCAGAGACCCCCCACACAAAGCCCCCCCTTACATCAGAGACCCCCCACACAAAGCCCCCCTTACATCAGAGACCCCTCACACAAATCCCCCCTTATATCAGAGCCACCCCCACACAAAGCCCCCCTTACATCAGAGACCACCCACACAAAGCCCCCCTTACATCAGAGACCCCCCCCACACAGAGCCCCCCTTACATTAGCGACCCCCCACACAAAGTCCCCCCTTACATCAGAGACCCCCACACAGAGCCACCCCTTACATCAGAGACCCCCATACAAAGCCCTCCCTTACATCAGAGACCCCCACAGAGCCCCATTACATCAAAGACCCCCACACAAAGCCCCCCCTTTCATAAGAGACCCCCACACAAAGCCCCCCCCCTTACATAAGTGACCCCCCACACAGAGCCCCCCCTTACATGAGAGACCCCCCACATAGAGCCCCCCCTTACATGAGAGACCCCCCACACAAAGCCCCCCCTTACATAAGAGACCCCCACACAGAGCCCCCTTACATAAGAGACCCCCCACACAGAGCCCTCCCTTACGAGAGCCCCCCACACAGAGCCCCCCCCCACAAAGAGCCCCCCCCCTTACATTTGATGCAGGAGAGAGCTTACTTACCTTAGTACGGAGGCTCACCACAAGGAAAAGGGCGGGAGGAGGAGGAGAAGGGGCGGGAGGAGGAGGAGCTGACGATCTCTCCTCTGGCGTCCCTGGAGAGGAGGAGTCTGTCAGTGGCGGCGGATCGGAGGCTGAGCTGTGTGAGACATACACAGCTCAGCCCTGGAGCAATAGGAGACCGAGGCACAGTCGCACAGCAGGAGGTAAGCGGCGGCCACGGTCTGTGTTAACCCTCTCCAGGCCGCTTACCTACCGCTGTGCGGCCTGATCATGTGCAAGCTGTGATGGCCGCACGGCGCCCCTGTTGCCCATGGCACCCTGTGCGCCTGCACAGCTTGCACACCCCAAAGGCCGGCCCTGACCCCCTTTACAGCTGGCTGACACTTTGGATCCTAGAACCTTCTCCGGAGTGGTCCCCACTGACTCTAGGCAGACCCCCAGGGGCAATCCTCAGTACTCACGACCTGTGTAGGCTTTCCTGGGACTGGACCCCTCTCGCTTCTTTGCACTCCAGATCCCCCTCAGCCCAACACAGCAATCTCTGGATTCTCAGGCAGCACCCAAGACATCCGCTTCCTCTGTCAGGAGGAGAGAGAGCTGTCCTCTCCCTCCTGGGACTCTGCTTCCTGCCAAAGACAATGAGTCATGCTCTCCCTCAAACGTATACCCACTCCCAGAATCCTTTGCGGCAGAATCTGCCTTCTGGGGTAGTTACAAGCCTGAATGTATCCCTGATTGGGTTTCCTCCGCTGTCCTATGAGAAGCCTCTCACAGAGCCAGTGGGGAGACTCTCCTTTCAGCAGACACACCTGGAAACCATGACACCCTACCAAAAAGAAATCATGGCCCTGCTGTTAGGCCGACAAAGCCCACTATACATTTACCTAGCACCTACCTGTAGGGTGCTACACATGGAATTGCCATTTTTGGCACCACTGTAATACTTGTAAGTCTGATTTGAGGCCATGGACATTTATATACAATGTGAACTCATATATGGTTTTCTGATCCACGTATTTATATTAGTAGAAAATTGATGCCTACCACACCCCTGAGGAAGGAGTTGGGAAAGCTCTGAAACGCGTCAAGTGGAGGACGTTAGTTTTTGTAAACTGTATACACTGGTGCAATTGCAATTTTGCACTCCATGTACATTTTGGTTTAAATGTTTTTATTGTTTTAATACAAATAAAATAGATTTTACATAATATAAGTGTATTATATACTCAGTACCTATAAAATCCTATTCGAGGGGAATTTCCAATGTTCTAATTATATGTAATTAGTTCATTTTAGATGCATTAATTGTGGTGTTTCTTGCATTAAAGGTCTGAATTAGAAAAGGACTGGCAGCAGACTCAGTTGATTGTTGACAAAGAGATTAGGTAAAAAAAAAAAAATGACAGCAATTCTGATTTCAATACATTCCATAATGCTTAAATCTAAATCTGTGAATCTGCTTTCAGATTAACACACCCCAAAAAACATGTTGATGCATAGGCAAAATATGAGATTTCAAAATGTTAAATGATTACTTCTAATGTATTTTGTAAAGGATAGAAACAATGTAGTATGGCTTAACCTCAAAGATATACAGTATGCATTTACATTTTAGAAATAGTTGGTAACATGCCTATTTTTTTACCTGGCAAATATACACAGTAAAGCATTTAGTAAATTATGCCACACATTCCCCAAGAAAGTAAAAGTTATTTTACATTTAAAAGTAATATGTTAATTGTGTACATTTTCTTTACTTAGTTATTATTATCTGAAAAGTATATTTATTATTTTGTGATTAGGGAAGCATGAAATATTATATATGAGTATTTTACATTTACAACATTCAACCTGCAGATGATGAGTTGTAAGCAGGAGGAGCATCTTTGTGTGAGGGATAACAAAATGGGACCATAGGCAGCACTTTTCTCAACATACAAAAAACCTTCTAATTAATAAACAGACACTTTACATTTTTTTTTCTTTTTTTGGTATTTAAAATGGCCGCGGCCCTTTTATTGGTATGTAATTAAAACAACCTTTCAAATAACCAATTTTATATAATATAACACATGTAATTCACTAAAATGCACTTTTATACAACTTATAATTCAGCCATGACAGCTCGAGTTGTACAAACACATGTCCATATATAAAAATAACTGTCCCCTTTCTTAGAGAAAAGGACTAATCACATAAAAAGGTGCCGCGACGATGGGCATGATGGTGGGGTGCGCCTCCTTCTTTGCTGATCCACTGTTGACTGTGTACTACGCAGTTGAATTTCTTTATATATAGGGACCTGCTCGTGCCAACTAACATGTCTTTTAACCAATTAAATTTAATTATTTGATTTAAAACTGACAACTGTTCTAACTGACCAATTTTAATGATATGATCTGCCACGGTCCCATAGGTGGGTGGCGCACATTTTTTTGCCCCTCCCCTCTCCCATACCATAGGCAGCACTTTTCTTAACATAAAAAAACCTTCTAATTAATAAACAGACACTTTAATTTTTTTTTTTTTTTGGGGGGGGGGGGGGGTTGAAATGGCCACAGCCCTTTTATTGGTATTTAATTAAAACAACCTTTAAATATAGCCAATTTTATATAATTGACACATGTAATTCACCAAAATACACTTTTATACAACTTATAGTTATACAAACACATGTCCATATATATATAAATCACTGTCCCATACGGAAAGGCTCATTCAATATGAGCCTGGCACCCCACCCGCACCACGGCCAATTCAATACAATTTTTCATATCCAAACTAAAGATATCTAAAGCCACATCAGACAAATGAACTGCGTCAGACCTGTAGAAACTCAACACTCTGCCTTTAAGATCCACAGGCGGTAGCAAATCCCATTAATAGAAGGCATCAATTTGGCAAAAGCCCGGTTGATTCTTTTATGATTTTTTTCACAATGCTTGAAAGCAGGTCCCTTTAGCTAAAGCAAACTTGGAACAATCACTGAAAAAAATAAGTACAGTACCGGGTAAAAGTGAATTAAGATGTAAAAAATCTAATTTTATTTGGGAAATTATATCTAAAGTGTGTCTACTGCCAATATCATTTCCTGTGATATGAAAAATTACAATTCCTGGCTGAGGCCAAGGACTGTATAAAAAAGACAAAGTCTGATGCACACCATTTAATCTCATGCTACGCAACAGATACCACCATATACGAAAACGATCAAGAGGAAAACCTAAATTTGAACCATACACTCTAACTAAAGCCCTGCAATAAGCCCATAATATGCAAGAATTGCCAATGATCCACACATTACACTGGACACCTGGAATTCATACAGAAAAATTAGAACGGACATATAACTGATAACTATTTGAATTCCATCTACCTATACCTTTAAACACTGTTTCAGGCAGACCCATATTGGCAGCATATTGGCAGCAGTTGTAGAAGTGCCTATGCAAAACAAGTAGAAAGAGAAAGGGAGGTGGCCCATATCCAAATGTATCAAACATTTCTTCAAAACAAAACAAAATTGATAACGTGTAAGGGGCAAACCAGTGCGTTGGATCAAGAGATTGCCATAAAAAGCTGGACAAACTTCCAAAAATTGTTTAAGTATATAGAAAGGACAAGCAGGAGAGGGAGAATACAGTCTTAACGTTACCCAACTGCCTTGACGTATTCGGATTTGAAAAAGATGATTATGCAATAAGAAATCCAAAAATAAAATACCAGAAGTACTACAAGACAGCAATTTGGAAACCAGCACCGAAAAAACACAAACAAAATGCAAGATGAAACAACAATGCTTCAAATCCAGAAAATCAAAGAACTAATGTAGAAGAACAAATCTTCTCAAATAAATCAACAGAAATGACACGAGAATCAGGTTTAAAATTTGTCTTCCGATAACCTTTCAGGGCTTGTTTGACAGAGAAAAAAACTCATACATGAAGGAAAACCAAGCAATTTTAAGAAAAATGAAAATGAAGCTAATTTTTTTTTTTTTAAATACGAGAATAAGAATAATTCGATGACATTAAAAAATTTAAGAAAGTCAATACCAAACTTTCAGGAAATTATGGAAACGTCTGACTTTGAGAGTCCAGAAAACCACACCAAGCCATCCACCGCGGCATTGAAGTCTGCCCACGTGGAAGGAGCTAAGGATTTACCAATAGCTAGACCAACATGTGTTAAACCAGGTCCCATAAATTCTGTGGGCACTGAAGGCCAAATTCGTCTGCTTCCTGAACCAAATCCTGAAAATTATGCAACTGTAAACGGTATAGAGAGTCAGCTATAACATCCCGTGCATATACTTAGCTTTAATCCAAATATTTAATTCTAAACATTTGAAAACCAAATGTCTAAGAACTGCCAAAACTTGTAAAGATTTAGAAAATAAGCAGTTGATGGCATATATTACGGCTTTATTGTCCGAATGTAATAAAATCCTTCGATTAGAAAAATGAGCCCCCCCAAGCTCAAGTGAAGTTACAACAGGGAACATTTCCAAAAGAGCAATGCTATTCATAAATCCTTTATTATGACAAGAAACAGACCACCTGCCGGCAGACCAATATCCTTGCCAATAAGCTCTATTACCTATAGAACCTGAAGCATCTGTCAAAAAGTTAAGGTCTTCAGTAGTACAGAAAGGAGCTTGCCAGAAAGAACATCCATTGAAGGAAGATAAAAATTTCTTCCAAACCACCAAATCTTCTTGCAAAGCCGCAGTGATATGGACAAAACGAAAAGACTGATGCCGGAGACTGATTTGTAAAGCCGTTTAAAGAATACCCTACCTATGGGGATCACCGTAGAGGCAAAGGCCAACAAACCCAAAAGTGACTGCAATGTTTTCAAACAAACCTTATGTTTAGTAATCAGATAATCGATAAGGAAAAGAAGCTTGGAAATCTTATCCAGAGGTAAATGGAACTGCATCAATAGTGACACCCAAAAATTCCAAACAGGTAGTAGAAAGGACAGTCTTCTCCGGAGCAAGGGACACACCAAAATTGTGGCAACTACTTGAAATTCTGTATGAATATATAGACAACATAAAGAATCTGCAGGGACATTAAAAAGGAAACGCTTTGGATAGTTTAGCATATTAGACGAACCAGAATTAAAACAGACAACCCATTCTAAAAACGTAGAAAACATTTCAAAGTAATGACACAACAAAGAGCAGCCCAAAGGCAAGCATTTTTTGAAGAAATGGTGACCATTAAAGTAAAATCCCAAGGAATTAAAAACACTAGGATGAATAGGCAAAAGCCAGAGAGCCGACAAAATGTCAGCCTTTGCCAATAGTGCTCGATGACCTACCCTCTGACTCTTGACCAGGGCATCATCAAATAAATAATATGAGACCTGCAAAGCATCGGTTCAATGTCATCATTCAATGATAAACCTTTAGGGTAAGAAAGGTGGTGGATTAATCGGACTGTATGAGGATCCTTCTTGGGAATAAGGCCCAATAAAGAGACACTAAAATCAGGAAAGGGGGGGAGTGGTGCAAAAGGACCAGCTTCTCTACCCTCTTCAATCTCTTTCAAGATCTTAGTTTTAACTATTGAAGCTTAACATCGAACCAAAGGCAGGTTATCATAAAGAATACAACTGGAACCTCTAAAAACGGAAAACTTAAAACCTTGGAAACCTCCCAATAATGTGGGCGCTATCTGTTGGTTTGGCCACCGCTGAAGACACAGCAGCATGTTTAGTATGGCCACTGGTGTATCCGCTTTTGAGAAATAGATCCTGTGGTAAAGCTGCCGCAGAAGAAGACGGGAGGCTGGATGAGCCCCAGTACAATATGCACATTTGTGCTTACAGTGTATATTTGCAAGAATGGGGCCATTTACATTGCCCCTCATTAAAGCTGAAGCACAAACCACAAAGGAATACAACATTGGGTGGGGGTGACAGTTTCACCTATTGTTTTTCTGGCAATAATAAATTGAGCCTCAGACCGACATCTTTACCACCCCATTTCAACGGTTTGCGTACAGAAAGGTTCTGTCTGAACGACTTGTCATAGAAAAACCAAACAAGGCCATTAAAATTCTTATAAGCTTCCAAAATAATGTTGACGTGTTGGAAAAGGCTGCTACAAAGTTCAGGATGTCGTTTGCCCAACACACTGGCATATATGCAAAGGCATGAAGCCAATTAGAAAAAGTGCGCAGAACCGATTTAAGTCTGTCATCTATACATTTTTCATCCTTTTTAGCAAATCTATTTTCTTTTAAAGAAGGAAGTAAGGACAGTATGTCAATATAGTCTCCATTGCAAATTTTTATCTTTAACCTCCAGATTCAAATGAAAACCCAGCGGCAAAAGTTCGCATGGCAGTACTTCTTTAAAACAATGTTCTGGAACTTGTGGAGAGAGAGCTGGAGAAGACACATGCAATAAAGGAGATACGGTACTATGACTCAAGATTGCTGGAACAAGTGGAGTGCTTGAGCAATTGTCAACCCAAACCTTTGCTACACCAGGATCTACCGACAACACTGAGGAAGAGTTGTGACCTATTTTTTCAATGACCAAACTCAAAGTGCGAGCCAAATCATATACATTTTGAAAATTCTAAAAAATTAACCAGACTGTACAGATGGGTTCATCACAGCAGGATCAGGCGTTAGGTCATGGATCTCAGAAGACACTGAAGAAATGTCATCAACAGGACCTTGTGCAGGACCTTGTGCAGTCTCTACAGGAGCAGTCTAGCTGGATTAATGTCAGTAACATTTGCACTAAAAGCAAGTAATTCCTGCAATGCAGCAGTACTATGGGAAGCAAGGGAAGCATTAGATATAGTTTTTAAAGCAGGAATTTTCCCCCGCTGTTTACTCCTTGACAAATGGCTAGTTTTTAAAGTCTTTGCAAATTTCTTACCAGCAATCTATTGAGGAGTCGACAAGGATTCAATCATGCAAAGCTTCTGAAACCTTTCAGCACTGAAAGGCACACATTAGGTAATGCTGTAGTCATTGAAAATTCTGTATGGAGGGTGGGGGAATCGATCCAGCAAAACTTCTGACTGTTTCCTATAGTAGACACAGCCGGCGGAACTGCGCATGCACTCGACTGTGTATTCCGGTACACGTAGCTAGGTCAGCAGGCGGGGATAGAACCGAAGATGACCTGGAAGAGGAAGGCGTAGAGTTACAGTCATCAAGGGGAGGACACTGGCTGGTAGCAGGGGTAATGTGTGGCACAGAAACTGGCCCAGAAACGGGAACCAGAGAGTAAATTTTGATGGCAGATGCAGAGAAGATGAAGGCTGATCAGCAGCATTCAATGTGAGGCAGCACTTCATCCATTCTTCCCCATCAGGAGCGTTGGCTCTCTCCATAATATGACACAGGATTGTCTTCATGGCAACCAGGTATGAAAGATGTGCCTTTTTCTTTGCTTATCCACTGCTGACTGAACACTACGCAGCTGAATTTCTTTATATGTAGGGACCTGCTAACTAAAATGTGACCCAGTCATCAACCAATTAAATGTAATTATTTGATTTAAAACTGCCAACTGTTCAAACTGACTAATTTTAATTATATGGTCCGTCACGGTCCCATAGGTGGGTGGCGCAAACTTCTTTGCCCCTCCCCTCTCCCTTCTTTTGTATAATAACTGCTTGCCAACCATATCACTTACATGTACAGTGGCAAGGCGTCTCTGCTGCATTGGCTCACGTACTGGGTACATGATCAAGCGCTTCTGGATAGGGGGCACATGCGTACAACACCGGCGACCTGGCTGTGCTGTGACTAGACACAGCAGATGCCAATCAGCGGTACCGGCCAATGGACGTCCGTAGGCACCCACTGATTGTCATGAAGACACACAGGACAGAGCCAGAACTCTATCCTGTCAGTGGGGAAGTAATGGATTTTCTTTTCCTTCAAAGCAGGGAATAAAATCTATCAATAGAATGAAAGTGTAGCGCTAATCAATGAAATAAAAACACCAAGTCCACATCCGAAGGGAAGAGAACCACAGAAGAAGTGTCCACTCAAAATCGATGTGTCTTCTTATAATTGAAAATAAGGGAGAGCCATCACCAGATTCAAACACACTGACTCTTACCAGAAATCAATGACCCTCATCACAAGGGTCACAGACAGCAGGAAAACTAAAATCAGGTATCCGTGACAGAGAGGATCCTTCCGGCATTTAAATCAGGTATCCGTGACAGAGAGGATCCTTCTGGCATTTTACTCTGTGGTAAACTGTCTCCCTTCTGATGTAATCCTCTCCTCGATGATCTCTCTGGTGATTTGTTGAATCTTGTTTTTATTTCCCTAGGTGGTGGAGGCAATGTGATGGTCATATGGCCTCCAGATTTCACAGGAGGAAATCTCTCCTCTGCTGCCACCTTCAGCAATGTCTATCACTTCTCTTAGTAAAAGCACACAGTGTACACAAACTGTTAGCGCAAATGCTGTTTGTGTCAGAATATATATAAATCAGTGTGGCAGCTGATGGGTGTACCTGCAAGGCAAACTGGTTAACAATAGAATAGAAAAAAAACATTACATTGGTACCTGAATAGTAAAAAATGGTTACCAATGAAAAACAGTAACAAAGTACAGTAAAAGTAGAAAGAGTAGAAGTAGAGCAGAGTAAGAACAAAAAAAAAACTCGAAAGACAACTATTTTTGGCTTTTTTATTTTATGTTTTTTTGTAATTTTTTTTGTAACTTTTTTTTCTTCAACTGTAACATTCCAGCTTAGGGTCTTTCAAAATGATGATAGCCATCGAACATCTTTCGAGACCCTGTGTAAGTGTGCCCTAGACTGTGCCCTGCTGTACCCTATGCTAATACTCCACCAGTGTGTGGTAGCGTTGGAAAAATTCCCTGATGCAAAGACCAGGTTGGTCAGGACAGGTGGGACAACAACAATGGGTGTCACGCCTAAATCCGCTTACTACAGACACAACATCTTTTTTGGGGGCGTCTTTGGGTAGGGGTACTCGGGATGGCATATGAAAAATGCCTCTCATGCAGCAGACTCACTGCATCTGGTAGGGGAAGTTGGGCCGCAGCACCTCCTGGATACAGGCAGGCACTGATTATCTCAACCTAGAATTGTAGGAAGGATCCAGTCCATCCAGATGCTTTGTATAGCATAAAAGCGTTCAGCAAAGCCAATTGGAATAAATAAACAGACAATTTTTTGTAACAGCATCTGGCTTTACGGTCAACTAAATACGGCGACAAAAGCTGGTTGTTGAGGTCCACCCCTCCCATATTAAAGTTGTAGTCGTGGACACAGAGGGGCTTCTCCAAAACACCAGCTGGCATAGAAATTTGGACTGTCGTGTCTGCGTGAATGGAGGACAGAATGAAAACATTCCGTGTATACCTCCACTTCACTGCAAGCAATTTGTCAGTTTTCAAGCAGGCATTCTCCCCCCAACTAAGACGGGAATCTACAAGCCGTTGGGGGAAGCCCCAGCAATTAGGTCGTACGGTGCCACATGCACCAATTTGAAATTGAAGAAGATGACTAAAAAGTGGCACGCTTAAATAAGAATTGTCCACCTACAAATGGTACCCTTTTCCGAATAAGGGTGACACCAAGTCCCACACAATCTTGCCGCTGCTCCCTATGTAGTCTGGGCAGTTGGGGGGCTCCACAGTGCTATCTTTACCCTTGTAAACACAAAAACTAACTGTATAGCCTGTGGCCCTGTCACACAGCTTATACAGCTTGATCCCGTATCTGGCACGCTTGCTGGGGATAAACTGCTTGAAAGCAAGGCGGCCAGAAAACTTAATCATGGACTCATCAACGCAGACAACTTGTTGGGGGGTAAACAAGGCTGCAAACTGCTGATTGAAGTGGTTTACGAGGGGCCAAATTTTGTGGAGCCGGTAATATCCAGGGTCTCCCCGAGGACGACAGAGTTCATTGTCACTGATGTGCATGAATCGCAAAATTTGCTCGTATCTCCCCCTGGCCATGCAAGCAGAGAACACATGCATATGGAGGACTGGGTTAGAGGACCAATATGACCGCAGTTCACTCCTTTTAGTTTTATGCCCATGTTGAGGGCCATGCTCAGAAAAGTTTTAAACTCAGAAACTGTTATAGGTTTCCAACTGAATTCTCTGGCAAGGGACGAATTTGGATGTGTGGTGATGAATTGACCAGCATATAAATTGCTTTGGTCCACAATAGATCTGTAAAGATCTTCCATGAAAAACAGCTCGTAAAATTCAAGGGAATTAAAATTGGCTGTTTTCACCTGAATTTCTGGGTTGGGCAGTGAATGGGGGAAGTACGGGAACTATAGAATCTGGGGGATGCCAATTAGGATATGCCAGCGCATCAGGGAGGGCACTGTGGGCTCTATGGGCCTGTGTTCGAATTCTCGGTGGCTGTGGGTCACTACTTGAGCTAGCCACCGCACCAGCTTTAACTGCACTTATGGGACTCTCCGCGTCACCAAGTGTTATTGCAGTGCTGGTATGTCTAGGACCAGGGTGTACTAGGCCGCTGGTGCTTGCCAGTTCACCAGAAGTTTGAGCGGCACTAGAACTGACACTTTGCTGCATAAGAGCCCCCTTCGATCTCTGCACCTCAGCAACTCCAGAACAGGGTCGGGTACGCCTAAACTTAGCAGGGATCCCTCTGTCGTCTGAGCTATCTGCCAGGGAGAGCCACTGCTCTCTAGAGGTTCATATACTGACCGTGATTCTGCCAGTAAATCTTCCCGATTGCTTTCATCTGACATGGACAGAATCCTGTAGGCCTCTTCACTGGTGTACCTCCGTTGGACATTTTAGCCACTAAATTTATAGGTACCTAGTGTGACTCACAGGTAAAAAAGCCCCTGGTTGTCGAGGACTATTTGAAATGCTACAAAAAAAAAACTGCTAGTGCTAGCTGCGATCAGGCCTGACTCTGCTAACGCTGTGGTTTTGTGTGATGTGTTTTTGGAAGTGACAGTAATATATTGATTACTGCACTTGCCTGGGTGGGGTGGGGTGGGCTGGGCGGAGGGGCTAAACGCAGGTGTTGGCAGGTGTCGTGGCTGATCCTGCTAACGCTGCATTTTGGGAACCCTAAAATATTGGGGACACTAGTATAGTTCTGATGAGATCAAAGATATTGATCCATTCAGATACTATACTAGTAATGGAGGTGTTTAGTGTGTGTATGTGTGTGTAAGGGTTAAATTATATTTCTAACTATGCGGCAAGGATCTGTGCTGTCCTATACTGATGCTTACTAGCGTTAACGCTAACTAATATCACCTGTGACACTATTAATAGTGATCAGAAAAAAAAAACTTTACACTATAAAAGTGACACTGTGACAGGGCAATGAAGGGGTTAACTGGAGGTGGTCAGGGGGTTAAGTATTTATTGGGGGGGATGGCGGCTATCCTAAACCTATTTGGGTCAGAAACTAACTGTCGTTAGCGCTAAATGAAGTCACAAGGCACACTATTGCAGAAATCAGCAAAACCGCTATATACTGTATATAGTGTGCAATGTGACAGGGGGTGAAAGGGTTATTTGGGGGTGATCAGGGGGTTAAATCTTTATTGGGGGGGGTGGGTACCCTAAACCTACTTGGGACAGAAACTAACTCGCTAGCGCTAAATTAAGTCACAAGGCACACTTTTACAGAAATACAAAAAAACGATATATACCGTACATAGTGTGCAATGTGACAGGGGCTGAAGAGGTCAACTGGGGGTGATCAGGGGGTAAAATATTTATTGGGGGGGGTGGTGGATATCCTTAACCTAAAACTAACGGTCACTAGCGTTAAATCAATTCACAAGGCACACTATTACAGAAATACAGAAAAATGCTATATACTGTAAATAGTGTGCAATGTGACAGGGGGTGTAAGGGCTAACTGGGGGGGGGGGGGGTTGTTGAGGGTTAAATGTGCCTCTAGGTGTGTGTGTGTGTGCTGTTTGGTGTACTTACAGTTGATCCTCTCTTCTCTCACGCTGGAATCCAAAAGGACTGGAGGAGGGAAGAGAGGATTGTGTTTCTATGCCTGTGTTTACATTACACAGGCACAGCTTGGTCTGGGATTGGTCAGGACTCAGAAAATCATTGGCCTGAACCTGATGACTGATCGGTTCTGTACCGAATCAGACCATCGCTGGGACCGGGAGCGAGCGACGTAGCGATATGTATGTATATGCACAGTAAGCGGTCGGCAAGTGGTTAAGCAGTAGTACAAGGACAGACCATAGGTATTTGCATCACTTGTAGTATGATATACAAGATAAGCAAATCATAGAACATTACATAGAACATTAGAGATGGTCAGATAATCTGAAAATATTTAGATTTTATAAATGAGTAAACTGCAAAACAATCCAATTCTTCAGAAACAAAAGAACCGTCTGAAACTTTCTAAACAAATGCCCTCATTATCTATTGTTATTAATAAAGTAGGGTGAGGCGTCACAATATCCTAGGGATCTGTCCCTACTATAAAGAACTGACTCAGATTTCAATATTCCCAACAGACCGACAAGTGTATGGGGATTAGAGTATATAAAAATAATATAATAAAATATGGGGATGGGGATTAGAGTATATAATAATAATATAATATAATAATTACAGCCATAGGTTGCGATAATGTAAGTTCAGTGTTTAGAAAATTAGACCATATCTGAAGAATTTTTTAGAAGGTTCTAAATTGTATTTTGCATCCAATTTGTCTATCAACAGGACAAGAACAGTTCTGTGTTTTTAGGCTTTTTCCCTTTATTTCCACCAAAGGCCCATACACACGATCAGAAAATCACACAAAAAATACAGCTTATAAAGCGATTGTACGATAAACTGATCGTTAGTTCACAGCTTTCAAGAGCCGATCATGATCCGATGGGACAAGTACGAAAATGTTTGTCCTACGATACCAGATGATATGATTTTCATTGAATCAGTACAGTTTTCTTTTCAAATGATTTTTTACTAAATTCACAATATGAAAGGCACAATAAACATAAATAGTGGAAGAAAGACATTGTTTACAGTGTTGTCTGAGGAGAAAACATATAGTATATGCAACTGACTGTTATGTCAGTACTTTGTCACACGTAAATAACATATATACACTTTTAATAACTTTGGTTCGAGGAGGGCACAGCCCCCACAAGCCCCTACACCCCCAGTGGGATCAAACTGTGTCTTGGGCTCCAGGGACCACACCACCCCCCACCTTCTTCTTTCCAGATCGGTATCATTGTTCCGAAGTAGGACGTACCATTGGTATATTGTAGGTCACTATGGGCAGGGTAACCCCTAGCAAGAACAGTCTAACACGATCTTGTTGATATTCACTCAGAAACACTAATCAAGCAAGAAATAAAAATAATTGTGTATAACGGGATAGGGAAAAAGGGATTAATGAAAGAAAACTTAACAAATAAAGGATAGCACTTTATAGCAACTGTGAGTTGTATGAATTTAGCAGCACTCCTTAAGACTTGGATATTAGGTTATTATTATTTTGATGATAATGAATCTAGGAATCCAACTTGGAAAATGTTTGTATCCAGTAATTCCATGTATCTCTAAAGGTCTTTACTGTATTTGTTCTATAGGCAAAAAATCTCTCATGTTGGGCAGAGACATGCACTCTATTAATAACTTCTGACACATTAGGAGTTGTATCTGTTCCCCAGTATGAAGAAATAGTCATTCAGGCTACAGTAAGAATTTTGGGAGATTAGAGTATGGAATTGTTTAGGTATCTTATCTATGTTTAGTAGTAAAAGAGCTAGTTCCGGAGAAGGGGTTTTAAAAAACCTAGTGACATTTGAGATTAAGGTGGAAATTCCCCTCCAGAAGCTTCTAAGTCTTTTGCATCCCCATAGTGTATGGATTAGATTGCCCACTTCACCACAATGTCTCCAACATCTTGGCGATGTGTCAAGAAAGAGCTTAGATAATTTATAAGGGGTAAGATATATGTAAAGTTTTCAAATAGTTATCCCAATGATTTACACATTTGAATTTGAATGTAAGGGATACTACCCTGCTCCATTCTTTGCTGTCAAATGTTCTATGCAGGTCCTTCTCCCACGCTGCCATAGTTGTTGTTTTGGAAAAGCTGTTTTTGCCCTGAAGATGGGAATAGAACACTGAAATACCCATTTTTTTTAAATGGGCGTTCTCGTAGAGCATTCCACATAGTATTGTCAATTGTTACTCCATAAATTTGGCGTTTGGATAAAAAATGGTGGATTTGAAGATGAGCGAAAGAATTGAAGTTTGTAGTTTCCATTGGGAAGTCCTTTATATAGTTTACCCCTGGAAGGGTCCAGGGCCGAACTTTGATAGATGGCAGAAGGTATTCTAAAACTGATAAGGGAGTAGAAATTATCTGTTTTGAGTGTGAGGTGCTAATATTCGTGTGAATAGACTTCCAGGCTTGCAATGAAGCCTGGATTGAAGGGAGGTTTGGCATCTGCACATGAACATCCATCAAGGCGACCAGGAGTAGGGAAGATAGTTCCCTATTGTTTACTGCAGCTTTTTCTATAGAAACCCAAAGGCGCTCTATGGAAGTTGAAAATCATGCATGTATTTGTTCTAGTAGAACTGCTTTGTGGTAAAGTTCTAGAGCGGGAAGGTTAGCTCCTCCTTGATTTTTAGGTTTGAGGAGAGTAGAGAAGGGAATTTTGGGCATTTTCCCCTGCCAAATAAAACATCTTATCAGGGAGTTCATGACAAGGAAAAACTTAGGTGGGAGTATGATTGGGATGGTTCTAAAGTAATAAAGAATTTTTGGGAAAATCAGCATTTTAAATACTGCAATGGGTCCCATCCAATTGAATTCAAAATTTGCAATATGAATCAGTGCAGTTTTCATCTGAAAATGCAATACAAGTACAATACAATACCAACTATCACTCCTGAAGTTGTATTCTGTTGTACAATAATTTTTGTGATTTAAGTAACTTCTTCATTTTCAATATGAGAGCAGCATGCAAAAAAAAAAAAACAGATGATTAGTCATCTGATATTCTGATGGTGTGTACCAGGCATAAGTCACCTGGGCAGTTACACATTTCCTGTATTACTCCCTGTAAAAAAGGCCTGAATCGAGCAGTAGGGTCATGACCAAAAAGGGTCTGCTGATCGGCATCCGATCAGCGTTGTCATTCAATTGGGGGGGGGGGGTGCATCCCCCTGTTAGAACACAATAGCCTCAACATCGGATTGTTAGTACAGGATCTCCTCCTGAGCTCTTCAGTTTTTTTACATTCAGCCCGCTGGGTTCTTCTAGTGTTTACCAGGCTTTAGGGTGGCTCCTATGTCTGGAAGATCAATGGAAACACACCTGGACAGGAGCATTGTCTGAAAAGGGTAGTGTAAAATGGACTAGTAAATTTAGATGCACTTTACATAAGTGATAACAGATTAATTAAAGCCTAAATCCGGGCTAACACTGTTTAAGCAGTTACAGTAAAAAATGTTATTTTCCCCTTTGGGATAAAATGTTTATCCAAATGAATAAAACTCAACCATTCTAAGCACCCCTGTGAGTGTTAAATGGTTTGTCTCAATGCTCTAATTGCTAGACAGCTTAGTCTGATAAAGAAATTTAAACAAATAACAGCATCACTGAATGGATCACCAGGTGAAAAAAAAAAACCTCTAAAAAAGAGAACTAATGCAGTGTCCAGTTCATTTGTGTAGTGTAAATGCTCTGTACTGTGCTTGGGAGCGGTTTCGCTTACAGTGCTTGGGACCTGTTGGAAGAGGCGGCCTGGGGTACAGTTCAGTTGGTGTGATCGCTTCGCTAACTGTGTTCTAGCACAGAACTCTCATAAATCACCGAGCACTGGAGGAGCTGAATATGTAAGAGTGATTGAGCCCAGCATGAGTGTAGGGGGGTTGGGGCAATCATACTGAAAGGCAACTGTGCCTAGTATGATTACATTGTCCTATGGGTCAGTTGATTGATATTATACTGTTTATTTGGGTGCTGGCATCTTATTAAAATATTTTAATAAGCTTACAGATGGCCAAAAATAAAGGAAACATATTCAGAATGATATGAATGATGGTGAAAGGGCATTTTAAAATAATTGCTACTAAAACCATAGTATATGTTTATATTAAAACCAATGAGCATTGCAATAGCACACAAAGTAGGCAGTTGTAGCTATTTATGCTTAAACATTACACTGTACATCCAATTATAGCAAATAATCTTGGGAGCTCATCTGCACAGACATTTTCCATTATTGCAGACTATGTCAATGCCACATCTTTTTCGAGGGATTCAGTCATCTTCCTGCATGACTACATCATACTTCCATTGCCAGGGGTTGTCTGATCCATCCAGTTTAAAAATAAACTCCTATCAGAAAACACTCAATTTAGCCTTTTTTTTTTTATCAAACAAAAGCAACTGTCTAATCTGTAATTCGCTCCCACTTTTGCACTAAAGTTGTACTGTTGCTTCCAGAGTTTCAGTTTTGAAAATGTAATTATCAACTCATTATTCAGAATAGATTGTGTACATAGAAAATCTGAGAATATTTGTGCACTATTTAATATGATGTTGTTTACTTTGCTTACAAAGTTAAGTTTATTTTGGTTTTTGGTGACAATGCAACCATAATATTTAAAATGGACTTCCAGCCCAAGACTGGCCATACATTATACAATTTCCCTCCCTCCTATACCCGGCAGCTGCTGCTTACTGTCACAAGAGATCACGTAGAATAGATTAAAAATAAAAATGTTTTCTTTCTTAGGACACGGACATACACCACGGGTTTCTGGACAGAAATTTGCATGATTCCCACATCAACACAGCCAGTGCTGACAGGGGAATCCCTCCTGCCAAACAATTGTCTGCTCCCAGCAGGAGGGATAGTGGCAAGCGGGGGAAGCCTTCCCTGCTGGGAGAAGACAGTGATTGTCGCTAGCGGCTATAGCAGCTGCTAGTGATAATCACAAGAGAATCCGGCAGGCTGGTTGTACCCAAGTTGATCACTACACAACACCGCCAAATGTCACTACACAAAACCTGCCTCTGTGACATTTGGCGTTTACTTAATTGTCAGGGTAGAGGCTAAAGTTTATTTTCCTTGTTCTCCAGTTGGCTCCTCTATTGGCTCGGGTAACAGGGAAGCCTCCCTGTTTCCATAGGGCCATCTGTGCGCTGGTACGTGTTTTGTCACCATGCCTCTCTGGGCGGGGCGTGCTCCCCGCCACCATTGCCATGCGGTGGCCAGTCTGAACCACCACCATGCGCCTCTAGCTCGGGGGGGACAAGCCCCCGCTTACATGTCCCGATCCAATCAGGATTGTGTTTGGCCAGGCAACATATTTATATGCTGGACCTACCTAGGAAGTTCAGCATTGCTGTGCTTCAGCATCTCAGACTGCCCAGACACTGTGGGTCTCCACATTAAGGTAATTAACAAAACTGTCACTGTTCTTTATTATGACACAGGCCAAAGGGTTATCTGTGGTATGCACATTTGAAACACAGACCTACCCTTTCTCTTTGCAGACATTTTGGCTGACTCCATCAGGGATTTTTTCCAGATTCTCCACTCAGCTTCCCAGATTAAGCATTGGAGCTTCTTAACAGTACCATTTGAGCCATCGTACTCTGATTCCTTACATTATTCAAGTAAGCTGTGCCATCTTGTTAGGTATGTATATGATTACATTTGGGGATTTTCCTGGTCATAGCTTTGTTTTTCCCCTTCCCTGTTATGTCTATCAATCTATGTAATTTCATTAATATAAGTATACAGTATCTCACAAAAGTGAGTACACCCCTCTTATTTTTGTAAATATTTTAATATATCTTTTCATGTGACAACACTACAGAGATACATTTAGCTACAATGTAAAGTAGTGAGTGTACAGCTTGTATATCAGTGTACATTTGCTGTCCCCTCAAAATACCTCAAGACACAGCCATTAATGTCTAAACTGCTGGCAACAAAAGTGAGTACACCCAAAAGTTAAAATGTCCAAATTGGGCCCAAAGTGTCAATATTTTGTGTGGCCACCATTATGTAGCACCCTCCTAGACAGGTGCTAGAGAGTGAATATAGCTTTTGGCTCTGTCTGCCTATCAGAGGAGCAGCAGGTAAATTCTATATTGCACTCTGCTTAACAGGGAGCAGGATTTGTGAGTTAGGTCTGCTCAATGTGTCCAGTGTGTGATTCATATGGTCTGAGGGAGTGTCCCCACTGTACCCAATGGGGAGGCACATTGGACAGTGGAGGAAACCTGGCCAATGAGGACACAGGCTTTGATACAGCCCCAGGGATTGGCACAGACTGCTGTCTTGGTGCATTGTGGGGTGTAGTATATAAAGCCAAGGGCACAGGTGCAGAGTCCCAGAAGGAGGGTAGCGGCTGCCTCCTCTTCTGAAGTAGTTGGTGTGTAGTCACAGGCAGTCAGCTTGGTGAACCAGAGGAGTGGAGCTGAGTCCAGAGGTCCAGGAGAGCTGACTGGAGGAGTTGAGGCACTGCAAGAATCTGGAAAACAGTATTGTGGGTACAGAGGTGCTTGCCTAAGGGTAGGGGAACACTCCGGAGTAGTGTAATCAGTGGACGGGTGTCAGCTGGTGGAGGAAAGGGGTATTAGTTGAGTGCCCTAAAGAGAAATACCAGAAAGAACATTTACCTCAGATTCATCCAGTGGCAGAATGAAGTAGCGGCCTTGCCGCATTCTCAAGTTAGAAATCCTCAGAACTCTGAATCATTCAAATGTTGGAGTATCCCACTCATTCCTTCTCCCATCCCAATATAAAATAAAAACAACAAAAACATGAACCCCTAGACTGATCATTGACTGAGCCAAAAGTAAAGTGTTAAGATTTCTTCAAGCAGTTGCTACGGGTAACCCAGGGGAATCCAAAACAAGGGGACAGTGCTACAATTATTTTCCAGCACTGCCTTAACCCTCTTGGGCATTGAGTTCACCGGAGCTTTACAGGTTGCCACTAGAGTCCTATTCCACTTCTTAATTACGACATCACAGATCTGGTGTATGTTAGAGACCTTGCGTTCCTCCTCCTTCCATTTGAGGATGCCCCACAGATGCTCAATTGGCTTTAGGTCTGGTGACATGCTTGGCCAGTACATTACCTTTACCCCCAGCTTCTTTAGCAAGGCAGTGGTCATCATGGGGGTGTGTTTGGGTGCGTTATCATATTGGAATACGGACCTGCGGCTCAATCTCCGAAGGGAGGGGACCATTCTTTGGTATATCCAGTATATCACAGTACATGTTGGCATTCATGGTTCTCTCAATGAACTGTAGCTCCCCAGTGCCGGCGGCACTCATGCAGCCCCAGAAAATGACACTCCCACCTCCATGCTTGACTGTAGCAAGACACACTTGTCTTTGTACTCCTCACCTGGTGGCCATCACACACGCTTGAAACCATCTGAACCAAATAAATGTATCTTGGTCTCATCAGACCACAGGACATGGTTCCAGTAATCCATGTCCTTAGTCTGCTTGTCTTCAGCAAACTTTTTGCAGGCTTTCTTGTGCATCATCTTTAGAAGAGGCTTCCTTCTGGGACGACAGCCATGCACACTAATTTGATGCAGTGTGCGGCATATGGTCTGAGCACTGACAGATTGACCCCCCACCTCTTCCACCGCTGAGCACGTGCACTTAACTTCTTTGGCCAGGATCCTGGCCCGATGGCCCAAGGGATCTGTACCCACTTTTGTGAGTGTAGCACTGCCCCCTAGGGGACTGCTGAGAATTACACTTTCTGGATTCCCTTGGGTTACCCTTAGCAACCGATAGCAGATAATTAGCATTGAAAGTCCTTGGCTCAGTCAATAATCAATCCATGGGGTGTTGGTTTTTTGTGTTTTTATTTGGAACTGGGATAGGAGAAGAGAAGAGTGGGATACTCCAACTATGAACTATGCACAATCTTGAGGACAACTAGCTGTAGTGTGCGGCAAGGCCGCTGCTTCACCTTGCCACTGAAGTGAAGATAGATAATGTGTTCCTGCTTGAATTACTTTTCAGGGATGTAACTTGGCACCCCCTTTCTCCCTTGCTGTGTGTGTGCTGACACCTGTCCACTGACTCTCCACTGGAGTGGTCCCCTTCCTGGGCAGACCCCCGGCAAGCTTCCCGGTACTCACGGACACTGTTTTCCCAAGGTTGCTCTGCCTCCAACTCCACCAGTCAGCTTTCTTGGACCTCCTGACTCAGCTCCACACTCCTGGCTCACAAGGCCGACCGCCTATGACCACCATCCACAGCAGCAGAAGGAGAGACAAATGTCAGCCTAGTTCTGGGACCTGGCTTCCCACCCAAAGACACCCTGTCACATGTGCCCTTGGCTTTTATAACATATCCCAGGATGCACCACTGTTTGTGCCAACCCACTGGAATAGTTACAAAAGCCTGTGTGTCACTGGTTGGGTTTCCTCCACTGTCCAACAGGCTCCCCTATTGGATACAGTGGGGACACTCCCTCAGCCCAGATTAATCACACCCTGGACACATGCAATAGGCATAACTATTAATCAGGCTCCCCTGATAAACAAATGGAGACACTAGGCTTTACCTACCTAGCACTTTCCTAGGGAGGGGGGTTCATCCACCACCCACCAAAATGAGCCATGTCCACATTGGCTCTGGGGCAGCCGTCCCTATAAAGATTTCTAGAAAATTTACACTTAGTATCCCACAAACCTGGAGAGGGGAAAAGGGAAGGAACAAATGTACACAAAATAAATTACACAAAATCTCTGCTGTACAATGTGATACATGTTGAGTGCATTTAAGGCAATGCACCCCCCATCAAGCAAACTCTGCACTGGTGAGTGGACACACAATCCTAGCTAACTAACACTATTAGCTCTAACAACCTGGAAAAGAAAGAAGGTTAAACACTTCTGTAGATACATGTTTTGCATTACCACAAATCTAACTCGTTGTGATGAGTAGACCCTCCCTGTGTGGGGCGGCCTTCTCACCCAGCATCCCTGACTAGATGATCCAATAGGCACTTCAGTCGTCAGTCTTGACCCGGCGCTCAGCATCGCTCCTCCAATGCGACCCTGAACCCTGCCACTGACTACCTATTATTAGTCCAAAAACGTGTCTTCTACATGTAACATTCAGCACCCAGTTTCTATCCCAACAGGAACTTCGTTGCAGGAGCCTGAGCAACCTATCAGTCCTGTAGGGGTTTGTGGTTTCTTCAGGGGCCCCTGGCACTAGGTCACCGCCCCAAAAGACTCTTAAGCCACCGCCCACTTCTTTCAAGCAGTCACTCACAAAGTTCCGTTGCCGGGCCCATTGGCCCAAAGTAATTCACTTGGAACTATGTATAATTTGTAATCCAGGATCCTGGCCCGATGGCCCAAGGGATCTTTAACCACTTGCCTACAGTGCACTTTCACCCCCTTCCTGCCCAGACCGATTTTCAGCTTTCAGTGCTCTCACACTTTGAATGACAATTACTCAGTCATGCAACACTGTACCCATAAAACATTTGTGTCCTTTTCTTCACACAAATAGAGCTTTCTTTTGATGGTATTTAATCACTACTGGGTTTTTTATTTTTTGTGCTATAAATAAAAAAAGACTGAAAATATTGTGAAAAAACGCATTTTTCTTTGTTTCTGTCATAAAATTTTGCAAATTAGTAATTTTTCTTCACAAATTTTGGCCAACATTTATACTGCTACTTATCTTTGGTAAAAAATAACCCAAATAAGTGTATGCTATTTGGTCTTTGTGAAAGTTATAGAGTCCACAAGCTATGGAGCTTTTCATTGAAAATGTATCACACTTGATCACACCTGATGTACTGAAGGCCTATCTCATTTCTTGAGACACTAAAAAGTCAGGAAAGTACAAATACCACCCAAATGACCCCTTTTTGGAAAGTAGACATTCCAAGGTATTTAATAAGGGGCATGGTGAGTTTTTTGAAGTTGTAATTTTTTCCCACAATTCTTTGCAAAATGAAGATTTTTTTTTTTACAAATTGACGTATTAACAGGTTATTTCTCTCACACAGCATATGTATACTTGGAACTACACTCCAAAACACATTCTACTACTCCTCCTGAGTATGGCGATACCACATGTGTGAGACTGGCCACATACAGAGACCTAACATCCAAGTAGCACCGTCCGGCATTCTAGGAGCATAAATTACACATATAATTTCCTGACAACCTATCACACTTTTGAAGGCCCTGGAGCACCAGGACAATGGAAACCCCCATAAAATGACCCCATTTTGGAAAGCAAACACCCCAACGTATAATTTTTGAGGCATAATGAGTCTTTTGAACGTGTCATTTTTTTCCACAAGTTTTTGGAAACTGTGGAAAGAAAATGAAAATGCATTTTTTTTTACACAAAGTTGTCCATTTATGAAATATTTCCAACACATAGCATGTACATAGCAAAAATTGCACCCCAAAATAAATTCTGCTACTCCTCCTGATTATGGCAATACCACATGTGTGAGACTTTTTCACAGCCTGGCCACATACAGAGGGCCAACATCCAAGTAGCACCGTCCGGCATTCTAGGAGCACAAATTTCACATACAATTTCCTGACAACCTATCGCAATTTTGAAGGCCCTGGAGCACCAGGACAATGTAAACCCCCATAAAATGACCCCATTTTGGAAAGCAAACAGCCCAACGTATATTTTTTGAGGCATAATGAGTCTTTTGAATATGTCATTTTTTTTCCACAAGTTTTTGGAAAATGTGGAAAGAAAAAGAAAACGCATTTTTTTTACACAAAGCTGTCCATTTACGCAATATTTCCAACACATAGCATGTACATAGCAAAAATTGCACCACAAAATACATTCTGCTATTCCTCCTGAGTATGGTGATACCATGTGTGTAACACTTTTACACAGCCTAGCCACATACAGAGTCCCAACATCCAAGTAGCACTTTACACAAAGTTGTCCATGTATCCACTTTTAAGACTGGGCCTATTTTTGACACTTGGTGTTTACAAGCTAGAATCATTTTTTTTTTTGCTAGAAAACTACTTAGAACACCCAAACATTATATATATTTTTTTTAGCAGAGACCTAGAGAATAAAATGGAGATTGTTGCAATATTTTTTCATCACACCATATTTGCAGCAGTCTTCCAAATGCAATTTTTTTGAAAAAAATGCACTTTTTTTAATTAAAAAATAACAAAACAGTAAATTTAGCCAAATTTTTTTCCATAATGTGAAAGATAAAGTTACGCCGAGTAATTAGATACCCAACATGTCATGCTTAAAAATTGTGCACGCTCACGGAATGGCGCCAAACATTGGTACTTAAAAATCCCCATAGGCAACATTTTAAACATTTCTACAGGTTACCAGCTTAGAGTTACAGAGGAGGTCTAGGGCACAAATTATTTCTCTTGCTCTAACGATTGCGCAATACCTCACATGTGTGGTTTGAACATCGTTTACATATGTGGGCGGGACTTGCGTATGCGTTCGCTTCTGCGCGCGAGCTAACGGGAACGGGGCGCTTTCATTTTTTTTTCCTATTTATTTTATTTATTAATTTTTTATTTTTACACAGTTTAAAAAAAAAAAAAAATGTTTTGATCATTTTTATTCCTATTAAAAGGAATGTAAACATCCCTTGTAATAGAAATATGCATGACAGGTCCTCTTTATTGTGAGATCTGGGGTCAAAAAGACCTCACACCTCACAACTACACTAAAACAGAAAAAAAAAAAAAAATAGTTGAAAAAGAAAAAAAAACAAAAAAACGGCCCTTTAAACCGGTTGCTAGGCAACGAATTTTGACGTAGCTCTGGTCCTCCAAGACCATAGAGTCGAGTGAGGGCAAGATGACTTCCTGTGTCTGAGGATCCGGGACCGGATAGTTTTCCCCGCTGTCGGTGGGTCCGGTAAGCTGGGAAAACGTCTGGGATGCGGCGGGAGGGGGGGGGCACCTCTTCCCCTGCACCGTAAGGGTAATTCAGCGGCGAATCCGCCACTGGGACCACCCTTATCTGAAAGCCAACCGCCCGCCGTTTAAAAAAATACCGGGGTTATGGCAGCTATCTGCTGCCATAATCCCAGTATTTAGCTTTAAATGGCCGACATATATAGTCATTAGGCGGTCGGTAAGTTGTTGCATGTACTGTATATAGCAAAAATTGCACCCCAAAATACATTCTATAAAGGAAAGTGTACAGGAATAGTCTGAGTCCATCTCCGATTCGCTACTATTAGCGATTTCAAATTCCGAATCGGGGATCGGAATTGGATTCGGATACTGATGAGAGCTCCCCGGTGCTCTCATCAGTCATGGAGAGGGCCTGAAGGGCCTCCTCGCTGCTGTACATCCTTTTTGACATGCTGGCTGTGATGGACTGTGCGACGGGTGACAGTTGACTGCGGATGATCACTGATGGGGTGGCAGGTGACTGATAGGTGGCAGGTGACGGTCACTGATGGGTTGACAGATGACGATGACTGATGGGTTGACAGGTGACGATGACTGATGGGGTGAAAGGTGACGATGACTGATGGGGTGACAGATGACGATGACTGATGGGGTGACAGGTGACGATGATTGATGGGTTGACAGATGACGATCAGTGATGGGGTGACAGGTGACGATGATTGATGGGGTGAGAGATGACGATCACTGATCGGGTGACAGGTGACGATGATTGATGGGGTGACAGATGACGATCACTGATGGGGTGACAAGTGACAATGATTGATGGGGTGACAGATGACGATCACTGATGGGGTGACAAGTGATGATGATTGATGGGGTGACAGGTGACGATGACTGATAGGGTGACAGGTGACGATGACTGATGGGGTGACAGGTGACGATGACTGATGGGGTGACAGGTGATGGTGATTGATGGGGTGACAGGTGACGGGCGATGGTCACCGATGGGTGACAGGTGACGGGCGATGGTGCACGGGGGTACTGATGGCAGTCTCTGGTGACAGGTGAACCTAAGGCTACGTTCACATGTGAGCATAGCGATTGCGGGAAGAATCACCGCGATTCTACCCGCGATCCGGAAATCATTGCAAATCACGGGGCGCCTGTGCGTTGCCCGTGATTTGCAATAGCACCCCAAACGCTGTGCGATGTTGCCGCGATTTCCGCCTGCCGAATCGCGGTAACATCACGCAAACAACGCATGATGCCCCAAAGAAACTCTTGTACCTTTTTTGGGTGTCATGCGTTGTTTGCGCGATGTTACCGCGATTCGGCAGGCGGAAATCACGGCAACATCGCACAGCGTTTGGGGTGCTATTGCAAATCACGGACAACGCACAGGCGTCCCGTGATTTGCAATGATTTCCGGATTGCGGGGAAAATCGCGGTGATTCTGCCCGCAATCGCTACGCTCACATGTGAACATAGCCTTATGGGTGGCAATTTCTGGGCACTGATGAGGTGACTGTTGGGTGACAGGTGCAATTGGGGGGGGCTGAGGACTGTATGGGGACCTTTATTGCTGTGATTTTACTTTTACAGGTGTACAGAGCAGTAACTCACTGTTTCTGGCTCTGCTCTCCTCACACTGGAATATGTGTGAGGGGAGAAGAGCTAGTAACAGTGAGTTACTGCTTTGTGTTTACATTTTGTGATCGGCTCTGAATGGATTCACAGCCGATCACATAGTAAACAGCCGCTGTCAGTGACTGTTTACTACTGCCGGTGGCTAGCTGTGTTCCTAGGGAACACAGAGCCACGACATGCGCGGTCATCTTCTGCGCTTTACTATTGTGATCGGCTGTGTGATTAGATCACAGCCGATCACGTGGGAAACAGCCATGCCCATTGGCTGTTTCCCCCCTGCCGGTGACGCGCTGTGTCCCGGGGACACGCCGCCACCGACAGTGCAGGGCGGCGCGCACACGAACAATGGTCGCACCGCTCTGCCGTCATTTGACAGCGGGCGGGCGGCAAGTGGTTAAACAGCACATTGCAGTCTTTTGTTTCTCCTGAAAATGAGAGGGTCGGCCCTCTGAAACAAGTCCACTAGCCAGTGGTGTCTTGTAGTTTCCTCTCTGTATGTTTCTCAGTCAGTTAACATAGGCTAGCCAGCTTCAATTGGGTTCAGCAGTTCCTTCTTAACAGTAGAAATCCGGATGGGGAATTCGCACAACTTCCCCCTCCATGTCTTGAATTCTGATTGACCAAGCCTAGCCAGATCCATCCACCCGGTCTATGTGGATAGCCTGCCTGTGATTCCACTGCGCCTTTACTGACAGAAAAGTTTTCCACAAGTCCAGCTTGGACTGATTGCGATAGGATTTGGGGACAAAGAGAAAATCCCATATAGCCTCATCACACCAGGATTCTCTTTTTGCCTCTATCACCAGCATGACCTCCCGCAGAGCATATGTATAGCCATACCCATACTCTAAAGCCACTTTCCGCTGTATCCACCTTTGCATCCGGGAGAATCTGGGGAGGGTTTTCCGGTTACCTCTCCCAGATGGGGAATATAGGGTCTTCTCTCTTTTGATGAGGGAGACATAGGCCTCATTCTGCTCCCGAGCCTGGGCATAGTTTAGCGGTGGGATCTGGGACCCGAGTAGCATATGCCTCACAGAACCCCAGATTCCTGGCGCACTCTCCTCGCACCACAGAATCCCTAACCTCCTCATCAGGTGGGCCTAGACTGGCTGGACTGCTCCGATCTTCGGACCCCCAGTCCCATTCAGTCTCTTCTTATGACTTCCAGACATCCAATCCCTCCTCCAAGCATCCAAGCCGATGCTGGAAGCTGGGAGACCCCACATCAATGACCCCGACCTCTTCCTCACTGCTGAAATTCACACTTGCAGCCTCGGTCACCGCTGGCCATCTTCTCCCCTCTGCCTGTATAGGAGCAGACTTTATTTCTGCCGCTGCAGCTTTCAATGCACCAGATGGCTGCTCCCCGGCCCGCACTACCTGCATGCACCCCGGCTCTGGCGTTTGGGCCTCTCTCCATTTGCACCCTGGGTCACCGACAGATTGCATAGACTCCAGTTGCATCTGGAAACTCAGCATTCCTCTTCTTTGGACCATGAAAGGCCCCGACTCCGCAGCTGGCAGGGTGTGACTGACCCCAGTCTCCCAAGACACATTCAACTTTCTGGGCCAACCTCCACTCTCTTCCGCCCGCAGCAGCAGATGGCTGCAATGCCCACACTGGCCCCACACCTACATTCGCATGGTCACTTTCAGACACTGAGGACATACCAGGCCAAATTGCTCCATGCCTCCTCCTGTGCACAACGCCAGTCTCCCATCAGTCCGCATCCCTGTATTCCACAAGGTTGATGTTTTCGGGTCTCTGGTCTGCTCCACAGGTTCTCCGCCAGCACGTGGGATAGCCTCAGCGCTCACTCCGGTACTTGCCATCTTGCTCATCCGCACACGTGCCTCCCTCTCAGCCCCACCCGGAGGCGGAAGTAATTTATAGACTCTCCCTTCTTCTCCAGATTGGCTGTGCATGAGCGGTTTCTCTGCCCACGACTCTAGATTGGCGGTGGCTCCTCCTGCTAAGCAGATCTCTCCATCTTCAGGCTCGTATTAAAGTGTAGATTGAAGCAACGGCCCTTCCCACTCTATCTTCAGAAACAATTGAGAAATTAGATTCCCAATACTCTGAAGATGAATGGTCCTCTCTGATTTCCTCCCTATCATTTAATATGAGTCCGGGACCGGACGGTTACTCACATTTTATAAGGTATTTAGAGACCAATTGTCTCCTAAATTACTTACCTTTACAGCAATACCACAAAGTTGCACATTCTCCCCGTAAATGCTGGAAACCCAGATTACCTTCATACCCAAACCCAGCAAAGACCTGAGGAACTCTGGGAGCTATAGGCTGATTTCACTCATTACCATTGACACAAAAATGTTTGCCAAATTAATAGCAATTTGCCTCCAGCCTCACCTCCCATCTTTGATTCATGAAGGCTAGGGAGGCAAAAGATACCACTTCTAGAGTTCTAGATATCATCATTTATGCTCACTCCCAATGCCTTCCTATGTGTCTCCTTTCTGTGGACACACAGATAGGTTTTTGATAGGGTCAGTTGGTACTTCTTAGAACCCTCCCTGTGCCAGGCTGGTCTTGGAGATACCCTTACCCATAAGATCATGGCCCTCTAATATAATCCTTCTGCTAGAATAAAGACAAATGGCATACTGTCTGATTCCTTCCCTTTCTATATTGGGAATCATCAGGGTTGTCCCCTTTCCCTCCTGCCATTTGTCCTAGTAATGGAGCATTTGGCAGTGGCCTTGAGTTCTAATGACTCCATTAAGGGCATCACGGTGGACTCTACTTCACACAAACTGGCTCTTTTTGCTGCCGTTCTTTTACAATTTATTATGCAACCCTCCATTAGCTTGGTGAAAATCCTTTGGGAATTTTATTGTTTTGGTAATCTTAGTAACTTTAAAATAAATGCATCCAAGTCAGAAAACCTATTACTCTTTCTTTTTCGTTACAAGCTCACGCCGACGGGACTTCCCCTTAAACCTAAATCTAACTTTATCACCTGCCTAGGAACTCGTATTCTCTCTAACCTTTCAGAATTGCATCAACTAAATTACCTCAGAATCCTAAATGATGTATCAGAAGACATGTCATTATAGAATTCTCAAAATATTTCCTGGTTTGATTGGGTTAATACATTAAAAATGGACATACTCCCACACTTACAGTATTGTAAATATTTAATGCTCTGATTCTGATCACTCCTCCACAATTTTTTTTTGTTGATCAGCTGTGGTCATGGATTCTATGTTTTATATGGGGCTCTCACTCTAGTTAGCAGTCGTTTCCTAACCAAAATCAGGGGGGGGCTCAACCTCCCTGATTTTGAACTTTAACACAGAGCGTCTTTACTTAACCGAGTGTTTTATTCAAGAGAGGGCCACTTGTTTATCTGTGCTGTGGTGGAACCACACCATAGAACAGATAAACAAGTGGCCCTCCCTTGGATAACCCCCTCCCACCGCCCTTCTTCCTCCTCCCTTTCTTTTTTTAGCATTACCTTCCCTCACCCTGTGGTACAGAATTATAGTCCCAAGTGGCCTGTCTCATAGACAGGGACCATTAACCCTCATCTTCGATAACCCCTCTTTCAGCCCGGGACTCCAAACATTCATGGTCGCAGGCTTATTCCAGGCAGACTGGCCCCAAATATGTAGCATTCATCCCAATTACATTACATATCAAGGCTCACTGCATTTCCAGTTAACTTCCTATTGCAGCTATCACTGGCTTTCAAGAGCACAATTGAACTTTTTAAAACAAATGATAGTCAGACATTTATGCCTCTTCTATATGTTCACCTCTTGAGGCATTTCTCTTTCAGGATACTATCCCAGGTCACACAGTCTCCACACTTTATGGCGTGTTGAGAGAGGAGACTTCAACTATAGATCCTATAGATTTTTTAATGTATTTCACCTGTGTTTTTAGCTGTTTATAATACTTGTAAACCAAACCTATCCCATTAATTTACATTACAAGTGTGTGTACTTGAGAAAGTATTGAAGTTTTTGTCTAATAATAGGGACACCAGGAGACAACAGAAAATTACTTATTAATGCAAAGGGAGAGAAACATCATTCTGGAAAGATTACTGAAGCCTTGAGGCTATATTATTTGTATAATTTGTTTGGCCATTTTATTGGCAGAAAAAAACATCTCTCACATTGTAAATCCTGCACAATGCCATTTAGAAAATCTGCAATTATTCAAACCCCACAATACATACCCACATTTATTTGTGATACTGTGTGCTAAAGGTTCCAGAATCCTGTGTAATGTTCTGGGCCATGGGCCATAAGCTGGGCCTTCTCATGTGGTGATTGCATGAAGATGAGTATGTTTGTTGGCGTCAGCAAAGAAAAAAGCTTCACAGCTGCTTGTTGTGGTGAAAGTCTCTATGTGTTCTTGTTTTCTTAAGAATTAAAAGAATATGGAGTGGAAAGTATCGTATAATAACTTCAATACACACAGACATGATATATCAGGATGTATTCATCAAGCACATAATGAAAAAAGACAGAATCAACCAGAGGTCCTCAAGTTAAACATAGCCAATACAGGTAGGAAAATGTGTTTATACAAGTCACCTTTTAGTAGGCATTAAAGGATGTCAACATCTTAAAACTGCCATCAAAGTTTTAAATCTCAAAATAATGCACTTCTGTAATTGGTTGCAATTCATTCCTGCTGGATTTTAGGTGCCCAGTACTGAGGAGGCATTGGTGAGGCACAGTGATGTCATCTACACCTCCTGGACTGAGGGCACTTATTGTCATCCTTTTTTGGGAATTTTTTTCTAAAGGGTAAGTTCACTTTTCAGGAAAAGAATAATAAATGCACACATTGTTCCAGAAAAAAATGTCCCCTTATTCTTTTTTCTTACAGGAGCTTGCTCAGCAATGCACCTGTGATCAATAGATTTCAGGCTCCTGCACATTCTCCATCCATATTTCTGCATGTACCTTTGTACAAACTTTCAGTTAGAAAGCTGGAGGAAGAGTTAATAGACTTTGAGTGCACTGATTGGGGGGGGGGGGGGGGGTTGAGGGGGGTTCTGGAACATTTTATATGTTACCCCCTAAATATGATTGTAACATGTTCTAAGGTTGTACTTAACATTTTTTTTTACAATAAAATGTGTTTGCACAACCAGGGCTTAGCAGGAATGAGGACCTTCCATTTTAGATTTTGTAGCAATTGTTATCTGTAGAATTTGTAAAACATTATGACACCATCTTAGCATTATATACTGGCAAAACCAAGCAATGGGGAAAAGCTATTTCAAGGAAAGCTCCTGGTGTGGAAAAGGAGTATCCATACGTTAAGGTGACCATCAGTGTTTACTAGTGGAGAACAGTATGTTACAGATACAAATTATAGTTTATGACTATAGTATATCAATTGGATTTAACTCAACTTTAGCTTCAGCAACTCAACTCCAGCTCCACATCCTCCAGCTTTAGCAATTAAAGGGGAATTAAAGTCTCCAATACTTACATCTCTTTTTTTTTTTCCGTACATCTCAATACCTCTGATGGCCTGCACTGGAGCTAGCATCTTCTACCCAGATTCTTCTGGGTGCTGGGCTGTGGTCATCTTAATTAGCCGGCACTGGATGACATAGCTCCTTCGCATCTGGACACACAGGATCTGCTTGTGCAGCTCAGCGTACTTTCTAAAAAAGACAGTGAGACATTGTCAATTCTGCAATAATGAACCTGCCTGCTCACAGGTTTTTTTACACCAAGACTTTAACTGCACTTTTAACATAACCTGCACTTGAAACAGAACTAAACTCTCTCAATCAACAAAAAATACTTTTGGTCCGTATGCTGCTAGCCTTAGTAGACAGATAGGAAGATGTATTATGTTTACTTGTTTTAACTTTTTGTTTTTACATTTCTTTAGCTGCTTTCTGAATCTCAGGAATCCTCTAGGGCATTTTTTTTCTATCTAGAGGAGGGGAGAAGGGACTTTCTCATCTAAGCATGACTAGAGCAAAAGAAACAAAGGTCCATAGAAAAATGACAATGCAAGTGTGATGTGGTTTAGGTAAAGCACTTCTTTGCAAAGCTGCAGCGACCTCAGAAGACTAAGGGAAGACTAAGGGACTCCAACTGAAACAGACAAAACAAGCCAAGAGGGCTCAGCTAAGTGTAGTATAAACTGCTTTATTAAGATAAATAAAAGACAAAAATGGCCATTGAAAAAACATGGAGGAGTAAAGCGCATGTCTAAACCAGATGCTTTTCCAATGCACAAAGCCCACTACAGCAGATGGAAACAGCTGGCATCCAACACCGCTTTAAAGGTGGTTCTGTGTGCACACAGTCCGACAGTATGCAGCTGATAAAGCCATAACTGTCACAGTGGAATTCTGGAAGTGGGTATGGCTATGTGTTTTGGGGGATTCCCCCTTTCTTTAGTGTGCCTGATGGAGATCCTATGGGTGATTTTATACAAGCTAGGAGAAAGTCTTGCAGCAGGGAACAGCAATGGCGGAGAAGAAAGTGGGAGAGGTGGGACATGCATGTCAAAAAGTAGAGACAAGATTTGATGGAGACTAGAGGAACAGAAGGGCAGAACACAGCAGGAGGCAGGGATGTGGGCACCTTCAAAATAAGAACTGAGGGAGCAAAGGGGCAGAGTAGAAACAAAAGGCAGATATTGGGATCTGACTTGCAGAGCAAGAAACAAAGGGACAGAGAAAGAAAAAAAAGAAAAAGACCTTCATATCGAGATGGAAAAAGGGAATCACGGACCGAACGCCATTGGGAACACTGCAGAAGAAACAAAAGGGAGATCAATAGAAATAAGCTCACTATCAGGAAGGCCATGACAAGCCTTAAATGAAACAAATATGAAATAATGCATGGAAATAAAAATAAATATTAGACTGGAACCTTCTAGGTTCTTTTATGTTATCTCTTCCTGTCTGTTGGTACAGTTATTCAGGATTAGGGATGATTGAACAGTTCGGGTTGACCATCGGTTCGACCTGAACATTGACTGTTCGAAATTCGGCCGAATTCCAAACTTTTTGCGGAAAAAGTTCGGAATTCGGCAACCAGAACCGACCAAAATGCAATGGGACAGGAAATGGGCTTTAAAAGCCTGTGATTGGACCAGAACCATCAGTAAAAGCCAATTGAGGGGGCAGGAGGATGCTAGGAATGTGATTGGAGTGACTAGGGGGTCCAGAGGCCAATCAGTAGTGAATACGCCCCCCAGTATATAACATAGTCCCGCCAAATCTCTAGCACTGTAATACAGGGGCTGTGGAAAAGAGTGGAAGCAGTTCTGTTACTCCTGCCTCAAAAGTGTCATTTAGCAATTATTAGTGTGAGGAAAGGGATATCTAGTGTAGTTAGGGTACTATTTTCCACTATAGTTAGATTCAATAATCTAGTTTCTGTAGGGAAAGTGTTAAGTGTCAGGGTGACCGTAGTGTAGTGTAGGGTGAACTGACTCTGACTGCTATGGCAGGGTGACCAAACTCTTCCACGTCAGGGTGACCGCCATAGAAAAAAGATTGTTTGTCTTAGAATTGCAGTAGAGCAGGGATAGGGCTCCGCTACTTTCACACCTGGCCGTTTTTTGTTGCAGGCGTTTATTGGGCTTTTTTGTGGACGTCTTTGGAGGCAGGCATGACATCTGAACTTCTGTGTAGGGGTATATATACACACACACATATATGTATATATACATATACACACATATAGGTGTGAAAGTAGCGGAACCCTATGCCTGCGCTAATGAAATTATTTGCAGGGATGTGGCTCCGCTCCTATCACACCTATATGTGTGTATGTGTATATATACATATATGTGTGTGTATATATACCCCTATACAGAAGTTCAGATGTTATGCCTGCCTCCAAAGACGCCCAAAAATGCCCAAAAAAACGCCTGCAACAACACACCTGGGCGTTTTTGTTGCAGAAGTTTTTTGAGCATTTTTTGGGCATCTTTGGAGGCAGGCATAACATCTGAACTTCTGTATAGGGGTATATATACACACACACACATATATGTATATATACACACATATAGGTGTGAAAGTAGCGGATTCCCTATGCCTGCGCTAATGAAATTATTTGCAGGGATGTGGCTCCGCTCCTATCACACCTATATGTGTGTATGTGTATACATACATATATGTGTGTGTGTATATATATCCCTATACAGAAGTTCAGATGTTATGCCTGCCTCCAAAGACGCCAAAAAAATGCCCAAAAAAACACCTGCAACAAAAATGCACAGGTGTGTTGTTGCAGGCTTGTTTTTGGGCATTTATTCACACTTATTTCTGTGGGGGTCATGCCTACAAAAGTGTACCCACACATAGTGTGTCCTGACTTTTTATTATCTTAATAAAAACCTTTTTATTATAATAAATTAAGATATTCCCTTAAATTTGCATCATTATATTGTATTTTTACCATTTGTTTTTTTTATATATTTTTTTATATATTTGTATACTTGTGTGTACATGTATATGCATATTAACTTATGCTTCCACATTTGTTCCACATTTCCACATTTGTTTTAATTATCCAATTGCATTTATAATTTTATGTTATATATTATTGAGCAATTTTGGTCATTCAGTACTACAGTATATACTTTATTCTATTTTGTGAGATATAAACTACATATTTGTTTCCTTAGCAATTTAAAATGATTTATTTTTGGCATCCAGATGAGATATGGCTTTACTTTACCTTACCCAACTATAAACAATTGTACAATTACTCCTTTTTTGAATTTTAATTTATTTTGCTTTTTTTTGTTTTTATTTTATTTTTTCATTTTTTATTCTTTTATTTTCAATGTTATCGTTATTATTATGTATTTTTATTTGAATATTAAAATCAAATTAAAACGTGTGTTTGGTTTGTGTTGCTCAGATACAGTTAAGTTCCGCTTTCAGCTCCAGTCCTCAGTTTGTCTTAAAAAAGTAATTGAAAAAAAAGGGGGGGGGGGGTTGGTGTGAACCACTAACCAACCTGCGCTAATGAATGTGATAATTATATTAATAAATAAGGATTCATGTGTTTTGTGAAATTGCTTTCAACCTTGTGAGCTGCAACATAAACCTGGTACACGTGGATAAATGCAAAATCACTTTCACCTAGCAGCAAGAGGGTCGCTGGTTCGAAACCCAACCACGACCTGCCTGGAGTTTGCATGTTCTCACTGTGCGTGGGTTTCCTCCGGGTACTCCGGTTTCCTCCCACACTCCAAAGACATGCTGGTAGGTTAATTGGATCCTGTATAAAAAAAAATAAAAATTGGCCCTACTGTGTATGTATGTGAGTTAGGGACCTTTAGATTGTAAGCTCCTTGAGGGCAGGGACTGATGTGAATGTACAATGTATATGTAAAGCGCTGCGTAAATTGACAGCGCTATATAAGTACCTGAAATAATAATAATAATAATAAAATATATAAAGGTACAGCGCTCAACAAGAAATGAATCAAATTATGTAAATTATATAAACTACAACGTGCTTAATAGTGAACAGTGAAGTAAAATTAAATGTGTCAAACTCCAGTGCTCAATCAATAGGGAGTGACAATAAATCAATTAAATATATCACGTCTCTAGTGCTCAAAGCATCAAACAGATAATCCAAATATCAGCAGCTGATAGGAAATCTTAAACTTGATAGGAGTGTGTATTCCTTTAAGCCTCCACCTTCACTCGTTCACCCAGTGCAAGCAAATCTTACTGCTTACCTGAAATATGGGACCCCTTGATTATAGGGGGTCACATAAGCATAATCCTTTCAGCATATACTCGGACCAGAGCGTATAAATCTCACACCGATATATATCCACATATAAATTGGCACTTGATGTAGAATACACTTTCTTAGCAGGAAGAGCGTGTAGCCAAACCGTGGTTTTAATCAGGACCGTGACATAGGTGGAGAAAGAAAGAGGCTCTCATGGTGCAGTACCTCATATTAAATCGTTTAATAGATTTAAAAATGCACTTACTACATCCAGATAAAAGAAAAGCCTTTAGCTGTAGGAATCGCGGTGACAAGGGATGGGAACGCCGCTCCGCGTTCCACCTGCGTTCCACCTGCGTTCCACCTTGACGGGAAGTTCCTCTGTGGTTCCGATCTCACGTTCCCGATGTACGTTTCATGAGTCCGTGCTGACGTCATCAGGGGATCATCACATGAGTTGGTAATACTACATGGGATTATTACTCTATGGATGAATGTCCATATACGGACCCAGCACTATCCCCTTCTTATTACACTCCTAAGCTCCATACATCCCTATTTGAGAATCGCTCTCCACACCAGGAATAACAGGACTAATTGTCCCCTACTGGACTTCCCTTCATGGACAGCCCTGCACGTGTGGTGGTTATGATGGGTAATGAATGTGCAGCTGCCTTATCCCGCTGTTTTTAGCAGACAACGTTGTCATTATAGTTGTAAATAAATTTGCCTAGTTTCATTACCTGTGTGTCCCTATATTGTCTCTCTTGGTAACCCCAATTTTTGCTCAAGCGGGGGAAATCTGACAGGGTGGCTGTACAGAAGTCGATCAGTAAATCAACTTCTGTACAACCTCCCTGCTCATACATAGATTGAAATTCAGCTTCTCCCTGCTGAACCAGCTGAACTTCGATTGATGCATGGCGGTTTTAAGTACTAAAGTTCTTGTTAACCACTTGATGCCCTGCTTTTGCAGATATACTGCGGTGGGACGGCATGTGCAGGCTCAGTCATGTATGTATATGTGATTGAGCCTGCTCCACTTTAGGAGCATACAGCGTGCCCCTCCTGTGACCTTTTTGTCCAGTTAGTAGATACAGTGGACCACTGTTTCCGATACCCGGTAACTAGGTGTCATGTGATCCCTATGATTGATCATGGCAATCACATGATCACAAAGTAAACAACCTGTCATTAATGGCTTTCCATTCATGAACAGCTTGCTTACTGTTGTGATCTGTTATTGGCACAAAGCAATCACATGGTACATGGCTACCTGCACCATGTGATTAGCTTAGACAATCACAGATCACAATCAAAAGTAAGCTGTTCATGAATGGGAAACCCATTCATGACAGCTAAAGATATTGGTTATACAGTAATCAACACTGTATAATAACAGTGTAAAAAATATATAAAAGATTTTTAAAAATGAAATGAACTAATATTTATTTATATTTAATACTGTTAGTCAGTATCCCTGACCACCCCTACGCCAGTCATATGATGGTGCTGTACTGCACTGGTGACAGTATGTAAAAAAAAAAGGTGTGAAAAAAATGATTCAAAAACTTCATTTTTCATTGTTCAATTGTGACAAAAAATGTAAACTTCAAAAAACTCCCCATGCTTCAGACTGTCTACTTTCCAAAAATGTGTCTTTTGGGTGGTAATTATACTGACCTGGCACATTAGGGCCTCAAGAAATTAGATTTTTAAAATATACAGATTCAAAATATACAGTATATACCATAGTTTTTTTGATGCTATAACTTTCACACAAACCAACTAGTATACACTTATTGGGATTTTTGGCTTACATTTATGAAGACATTTCATTATATAAGACACATGTTATAACAGAAAGTAGAAAATATATTTTTAAAAAAATGTTTTTTTCCATTTATATGGCAAAAAATAAAAACCCAGTGGTGATCAAATACCACTAAAAGGAAGCTCTATTTGTGTGAAAAAAAAACAATATCAATTTAATTTGCATACAGTGTTGCCAGTTAAAATAGCGCAGGGCAGAAAAGCAGAATAGTCATGAAAGGGGCAAAACCTTCTGGTGGTCAAGTGGTTCATTTAAACCAAATAGTCACATTGCTTGCTTTTTTCTAGTTGCAAATTAATGTTTTATGGTGGTTAGGATCCTTATTTTAAAGTGAACGTTATTTTTAGCCAAATGATTTTTTAACTTTTGAATATGACTAAAAAGAAGTATATAATACATTATAATAATACCTAAAAATGCTGAATCTCTTAAGTTTTAAAAGCTTTCCTGGGCAATAATAACAAATACTTTCAAGTGCTGGCAGTGCCCTTTGTTTCTAAATATTTGGATTTGTCTTCTATGAAGAATAGAGGCAACCATTCTACTGCATTATACTGCACATGTGCCTCTCTTACTTATAATTTAAGTGGGAAAGAATTCCTCCTTTCTATGACTCTTAGTTAACCACTTTAGCCCCGGAAGATTTGGCTGCTCAAAGACCAGGCCCCTTTTTGCGATTCAGCACTGCAGTAATTGCGCGGTCGTGCGATGCTGTACCCAAACGAAATTGACGTCCTTTTTTTCCCACAAACAAGGCTTTCTTTTGGTGGTATTTGATCACCTGTGTGATTTTTTATTTTTTGCGCTATAAACAAAAAAAGAGCGACAATTTTGAAAAAATAATATTTTTCACATGAAATTCAAAAAAAAAATGTAAAAATCTAATTTTTTTAACATTTTAGGCCAATTTGTTTTCTGCTACATATTTTTGGTAAAAAAAATCACAACAAACGTATTTTGATTGGTTTGCGCAAAAGTTATTGCGTTTACTAACTACGGGAAAGATTTATGTAATTTTTATTGTTTTTTTTTTAACTAGTAATGGCGGCGATCTGCAATTTTTTTTGCAGGACTGCAACATTGCGACGGACAGATCAGACCCCTAACTGATATTTTTGACCCTTTTGGGGGTACCAGTGACATTACTACAGTAATCAGTGCTATAAATATGCACTGGTACTGTCAAAATGACACTGGCAGGGAAGGGGTTAACTTTATTGGTGATCAAGGGGTTAAGTGTGACCCTAGGGGCCTGATTCTAACTGTCAAGGGGCGTGGCTTGTTAGATCATCACAGAGACTTACGGTCCTACATAGCAGGATCACATAGCCTCTGTGATGATCTAAGGGAGAATGACAGATGGCTGTGTTTACATCAGCCGTCTGTCTTTCTCCCTCTGCCGTGGGAGATCGTGAGTGACTGGCGGCCAACGGAGCCACCGGTCACCCACGCTAGCTCCCCAGGGAACGAGCAGGGCGGGAGCACGCCACTGGCGGCGCGCGCCTCTCGCCCCCTACAGGCGGCTGAGGGAGCGATATACAGATACGTCGTTTTGCCCAGCAGCGGCAGAGTGCCGCAGTATATGCACGGTGGGCGGGGGTAAAGAGGTTAACAAGCATTTTGTTTTCTTTTCATTTCCTTAAAAGATATGTAGTCATTAGGTGACATTTATTTAGGCCTGTGAACAGGGGGGTTACTGGCAGATAGCTGTTCCATTAAAAGCCATGTTCATTTCAGAAGAGACATTGCATCTCTTTCAAACTTGATTTTAGTCATTTTAACTTGTTACAGTAATCTATTTGAAATGTAGATATTGACATAAAAACAATAATGTTTACCTGAAAAAATACTTCTATATATTATCCTTTTCATCACATATACCCAAACACACTAGATTGTATCCAGCACCGGATTTCTACATGCCAAGCATGGGTCTGCAGGCTCCTCTTCTGAAAAGGAAGCCTATTATACCCCTCCAAGCGAATTCTTGTTTAGCCTAAGTTTCTCTTCACCATTACCAAGACCTAACCGGGCAAGACTAGATAGACACACCAGGCACAATACTCAGTACCTATTAGCTCTTAATATATAAATCTGGACCTAATATTTCATACACTATATTACCAAAACTATTGGGACTCCTGCCTGTACATGCACATGAACTTTAATCCCAGTCTCAGTCCGTAGGGTTCAATATTGAGTTGGCCCACCCTTTGCAGCTATAACAGCTACAACTCTTCTAGGAAGGCTGTCCACAAGGTTTAGGAGTGTGTCTATGGGAATGTCTGACCATTCTTCCAGAAGCGCATTTGTGAGGTCAGGCACTGTTCTTGGACGAGAAGGCCTTGCTCGCAGTCTCCGCTCTAATTCATCCCAAAGGTGTTCTATCAGTTTGAGTTCAGGACTCTGTGCAGGCCCGTCAGGTTCCTCTTCTCCATACTCCCTCATCCATGTCTTTATGGACCTTGCTTTATGCACTTGTGCGCAGTCATGTTGGAACAGGAAGGGCCAACCCCAAACTGTTCCCACAAAGTTGGGAGCATGAAATTGTCCAAAATGTCTTGGTATGCTGACACCTTAAGAGTTCCCTTCACTGCAACTAAGGGGCCAAGCCCAACCCCTGAAAAACAACCCCATGCCATATTCCCTCATTCACCAAATGATTTGGACCAGTGCACAAACAAGGTCCATAAAGACATGGATGAGTGATTTTGGGGTAGAAGAACTTGACTGAGTCCTGACTTCAACCTGATAGAATACCTTTGGGATAAATTATAGGATGAAAGTGCTTCTGGAAGAATGGTCAAACTTTCCCAAAGACACACTCTTAAATCTTGTAGACAGCCTTCCTAAAAGAGTTGAAGCTGTTATAGTTGCAAAGGGTGGGCCAACTCAATATTGAACCCTACGGACTAAGACTAGGATGCCATTAAAGTTCATGTGCGTGTAAAGGCAGGCGTCACAATACTTGTGGTAATATAGATTATATATGTGAACTGATGTTGTTAAATAACCATTCATGTCCAACTATGTTCCTGTTGAACGCATTAAACTTTACATTCATTTCAGATTAAAAAATATAGGGAATGTAATAACTCTTTTAGAGAATGCATTTGTGTATGGATTAGAGTCCCTGCAAGAATCTGGACCTGAGAATTCAGTTTTAAAATGGAATTATAACCTCCTATCCTTTACAGTCAAAGATGGTGCCATCTTACCCTTTGTTTAGATCTGTGTTTGCACATAGGATCAGCTATGACACTAGCAATTTGAGGGCTTGAGAAAGATCGGTTGAGAGTTGACATAAGTATACTGGCAACTGTGACAACAGAGACATGCCTTGAATGTAACTGTACTGAGAAACAGTTAATTCAGTGGGTTTAGTCCCACTTTAAATAACCTTTTTTTGTGTTCTGCTGATAATCAGTATTGCAACTAAAGAAAACAGTGCAAGGGTTTTCTTAAACTGACTTTGCACCCCTACTGGCATCATTACAAGTAAAAAAATGTTCTTCACGTTTTTATAAGGATTATGTTAGCTTATAAATGCCTTAAAGAAAAAAATGCCTGGAATTAGATTTCTTTTGACCATGAAAAATAGACTTAGTAACTGGCAGAGTTTGTAAATTCTTTGAGAAGGTTAATAACGCAACTATTGGATTGTTTCCCATATGGAGACTGAAAATTTGTTTTGGAAGAATAAACATGCAGATTCTCTTAATGTTCAGGCATCATATACTTGTATATCCCACTGATACAAGCTGATGAGTGATCCAGGTTCAGGTGGGGCTTGTGTTAATTTAAGATGAATTACTCCCATCGTTACTCTCTTCTCTGTCTATTCTTTATTACACATCCCTTAAGGCTAATGTTATTAATGTTATTACTTTCTCTACTTGTGATCTAATCAGTTCATACACAAGTAACCTCAAATCACCAATCTATCAATTTCTGGCTGTAGAAGAGCTTAATATGAATTCAGGCAAACCTTTAAAACATGAGCAAATCAGTCCAGAACATATCCACTGGAAGGGTTCCCAGATTTTGCAAATTGTTTTACTGATTGAAATGGGTGCACACACTATAGAAACCTTTTTATAGTTATACATATTCACTACGCTTCATTTCATCTACTGATAAACATGCAATCAGGTGTATATTATTTGTTCATTTAAGTATCAGTTTAAAAAAACAATATACAGATTTTTTAATGTGTGGGCTAAGTAAAGACTTAGATATGTGGGTAAAAATTTCCTGATCTGTGCTTCAGATAATTTTAATTTACGTACTTGACAGTAAATATTTTGTCTGGTAGGGTTTTGGAGGATTTGATAAATGGAAGTTCTTAAAGTAAGTTCATGAAAAAAAAAAAAACTGTATAGTTGCTAGAGGGATGGGGATTATTCATTTAAAGTTGCGTTAAATTAATGTTCTATGCAAACCTATGATTATCCCTTTGATTTATTTATGAATGATATTTATGAGTAAATACAATGTAACATTACATTGCTACATCGTATTTCTCTATGACACCTGTAGACATTGAAGCTACTTTTGGAGGAGTTGAAGGTGTCATTGACGAAATACGATGTAGCAATGTAATGTTATATTATATTGACTCTTAAATATCATTCATATGTAAATCAAAGGGATAATCATAGGTTTGCATAGAAGATTAATTTAACGCAGCTTTAATTGAATATCCACCCTCCCTCCCCATCCCTTTAGCCACTACAGAGGTTTCTTTATGAAACATGTACATTTTTCATGTAGACATTAAAGCTAATTTACTAAAGGAGTCGAGAATCTTTACACAATAAATTATGCAAATTTTGACTTGAAAAAGCAAATTCCTGTTTACAGTATCTCACAAAAGTAAGTTCAACCCTCACATTTTTGTAAATATTTTATTATATCTTTTTATGTGACAACACTGAAGAAATTACACTTTGCTACAATGTAAAGTAGTGAGTGTACAGCTTGTATAACAGTGTAAATGTGCTGTCCCTTCAAAATAACTCAACACACAGCCATTCATGTCTAAATTGCTGGCAACAAAAGTGAGTACACCCCTAAGTGAAAGTGTCCAAATTGGGCCCAATTATCCACCCCCCAGTGTCTTGTAACTCATTAGTGTTACAAGGTCTCAGGTGTGAATGGGGAGCAGGCGTGTTAAATTTGGTGTTATCGCTCTCACTCTCTCATACTGGTCAATGGAAGTTCAACATGGCCCCTCGTGGCAAAGAACTCTCTTAGAATCTGAAAAAAAAAGTTGTTGCTCTACATAAAGATGGCTTAGACTATAAGAAGATTACCAAGACCCTGAAGCTAAGCTGCAGTATGGAGGCCAAGACCATGCAGCAGTTTAACAGGACAAGTTCTAATCAGAACAAGCCTCGCCATGGTTGAGCAAAGAAGAGGTTTAAGGGGTGGGGGTCAGCCTGTCAGTGCTCAGACCATATGCCGCACACTGTATCAAATTGGTCTGCATGGCTGTCGTCCCAGAAGGAAGACCAGCAGACTAAGGACATGGATTACTGGAACCATGTCCTGTGGTCTGATGAGACCAAGATAAACTTATTTGGTTCAGATGGTGTCAAGAGTGTGTGGTGGCAACCAGGTGAGGAGTACAAAGACAAGTGTGTCTTGCCTACAGTTAAGCATGGTGGTGGGAGTGTCATGGTCTGAGGCTGCATGAGTGTTGCTGCCACTGGGGAGCTACAGTTCATTGAGGGAACCATGAATGCCAACATGTACTGTGACATACTGAAGCAGAGCATGATCCCCTCCCTTTTCAGAGACTGGGCCGCAGGGCAGTATTCCAACATGATAACGACCCCAAACACACCTCCAAGATGACCACTGCCTTGCTAAAAAAACTGAGAGTAAAGTTGATGGACTGGCCAAGCGTGTCTCCAGATCTTAACCCTATTTAGCATATGTGGGGCATCCTCAAACGGAAGGTGGAGGAGCGCAAGGTCACTAATATCCACTAGCTCCGTGATGTCATCATGGAAGAGTGGAAGAGGACTCCAGTGGCAACCTGTGAAGCTCTGGTGAACTCCATGCCTAAGGGGGTAAAGGCAGTGCTGAAAAATAAAGTATTGACACTTTGAGCAAATTTTGGACATTTTGTGCTAGGGGTGTACTCACTTTTGTTGCCAGTGGTTTAGACATTAATGGATGTGTGTTGAGTTATTTTGAGGGGACAGCAAATTTATACTGTTATACAAGCTGTACACTCACTACTTTACATTGTAGCAAAGTGTCATTTCCTCAGTGTTGTCACATTAAAAGATATAATAAAATATTTACAAAATGTGAGGGGTGTATTCACTTTTGTGAAATACTGTACCTATTTCATCTGCACACGGCTGACATATCTGTAGAGAACATTTACACAGTTTGTTGTGAGAAGAATTATCTGCAAGTGTAATTATACAAAAACCTGTGTAGTGAAAAAAGAAGCACTGGCCTTTGAATAATCACAACTGCTGCACCAAGAACCAAACAACACCTCCGAGGTCACAGATGGATATAAGGAGTGGAAAGGGAAGGACTAATAGTGCATTATCTCTTTATAAAATCATAGCAGCTCCAACCCCAGTTGATGCCTAATCGAGGGAAACGCCGTCCGTGCTACGACAAGAACTGTGCTACATCTCTGAATTTGTCTGTAAGTGTTTTTACCTAATAAATATGATTTTATGGGACCCACTGATTGGCTCCTGCTGTGTCCAGTCACAGCAGGAGCTAGACACTAGCAGAGGGCATGTGTGCCAAAGACCCGGAGGAGCAAAATGACGTACCTGTATATGATTTCGAGCAGGAGAGCCGTCGCCCCACAGTATATATACGTGGGGCCGTCAGCAAGTTGATAATACAAGTACATGGTACAACAGACACATATCAGAAATATTAAATGTTAAGAGCAAATGTTCATACACTTGACAGATTAGTGTGCAATTGTGATGGACTAACATCGGACGGGGCGGTTCGCGAACGCAATCCGCAAACGTTCTCAAATGTTGGGCTTACCGTGACTTATGCGTTGACTGAAAAGGCAGCAGATGGCAACACTATTGTCAGCAGCGGACACGTTAAAAAAGCCCACACTTTTTTAACGTGTGGCAAGGCCATCTCTAGTGTGCAACTCTTTGCAAACTCATCTTTTTTTTCAGTGTGTGAGTAAAGCTCATTTACCAAAGAGGTAGTAAGCTAGCAACAAATTAATTTAACATTGAACAATTTTGAAAAAGGACAAATTCAAAGTACCAGTTGAAAAATGTATTTTTCAGTCATTAAAGTGAATAAAGTCTCGTTTTTTTTTTTTTTAAATAACAAACATGTTATACTTACCTCCTCTGTGCAGTTGGTTTTGCACAGTAGCAGCCTGGATCCTCCTCTTCTTGTGTCCCTCTTTGGCTCTCCTGGCCCCTCCCTCCTGAAGCATGCTATAGGGGCATCTGTGCCTAGTCACAGCTCCCTGTGTCCATTCTGACACGGAGCCGCGACCTTGCCCCATCTCTCTCATGATTGGCTGAATGGATTTGATTAACAGCAGTGGGAGCCAATCACGCTGCACGGCTGTTTCAGCCAATGAAGATGGGAGTCCCAGGCAGCTTAGACACTCCTTCAACATTGCTGGATAAAGACGGGCTCAGGTAAGTATTAGGGGGCTGAAGGGGGGCTGCTGCACACAGAAGGTTTTTTTTTTTTATCTTAATGCATAGAATGCATTAGGATAAAAGAAAAAAAACTTCTGCCTTTACAATGCCTTTAAGTTGGTATTTATATGTTGTAGAAACACTTTTCAAATATATGTTTTAAACAAAATGAATAAAAACAGAATATAACTGCCTCAGGGTTAGCCTTGTTATATTACACACCAAAGCTGGTTTATCTGGGTTTAAAGATGGAAAGTATATCACCCTTGTTATTTATCTTTACAGATATATGTGCCAAGTTCAAAGTGCTTCAGCCTCAAAAAATGGAATGGGTGGGTGAGGCTGAGAGCAGATTTTCTAAAGTTTGATCTTCTTTTTGTATATTGCCAGACATCTTTTTGTGTGCAGTGACTTACACATGCAAAGAGCTACAAAATGTGTTCAGGGAAGATCAGTGTTACAAAAGAAAGAAGCTTTATGTTTGAACAGGGGCAAAAATGTGTGATTGTTGAGCAGAGGGATTACTTATTAAGTTTAAACTTTAAAGCAAAAGTGGAACTTCCGCTTTAAGTGTTCCTGACCCCCTGACATGCCACATTTGGCATGTAATTTTTTTGGGGGGGAGCGGGTACCTAGATTTGGCAGTTACCTGCTCCCAATTTTGCTCGGGCTGCCTAGGCGGCTCGAGCGGAAGTTCTCCTCTCCCCCTCCCTCCTGGCAATATTCTGGGACACGTCACAGGGCCCAGAAAATTGCCCGACCATGCGTGACAAGCAGCGTGACTCACGAAAGCACAGTGCGCACCTGGCTGTGACGCTGCGAGCTGTCACAGCCGGGTGTCCACACTGGTGATGCAGGAGCCAGGGAGAGCCGAGGGAGAGAACAGAGGCTTCGGGCGGCCAGATCGCTCAATCGTGGTACAGGTGAGCGTGTGTTTGTTAAAAGTAAGAAGCTACCTGCAGACTTTTAAAAAACACAAAAATTGCTGGAACTCCGCTTTAACAATGTTTAACTACTTGCCGACCGCCCACTGTGATATTACTGCGGCAGGGCAGCTCGGCTGCGTCCAGTTACTTAGTACTACGTGACTGGAGTGCATGTGTTTAGACATAGCGGGTGGCAAGATCGCTCGATCGTGGGACAGGTGTGTGTGTGTTTGTTAAAAGTAATCAGCTACCTGCAGACATTTAATAAACATAAAAATGGTTGGAACTCCTCTTTAAGCTTTAACAATGTTTAACCACTTGCCAACCACCCACTGTAATATTACTGCAGCAGGGCAGCTTGGCTGCATCCAGTCATGTAGTACTATGTGACTGCATGTGTTTAGACACAGGGGGAGGCAGGCCGTGGGAGGAGCGGCGGCGATTGTCGCTGCCCTCCCGCGATCGCCCAAGAAACCGAGAGAAGACCCGCTTGCTTATTTAAACAAAGCAGGCGGATCTTCTGTCAGACAGGCAATCTGTCTGTGCCTGTCACAGAACCCCCCCCCCCCCCCCCCACACACACACACACACACACACACACACACACACACAGTCAGTAAGCATATTAGGCATACATTTAACCCCTTTGATCACCCCCAGTATTAACCCCCTCCCTGCCAGTGTCATTTATACAGTAACAGTACATATTATTTAGCACTGATTACTGTATTAGTAATGCTTATTTAAACAAAGCAGGCGGATCTTCTGTCAGACAGGCAATCTGTCTGTGCCTGTCACAGAACCCCCCCCCCCCCCACACACACACACACACACACACAGTCAGTAAGCATATTAGGCATACATTAACCCCTTTGATCACCCCCAGTATGAACCCCCTCCCTGCCAGTGTCATTTATACAGTAACATTAAATATTATTTAGCACTGATTACTGTATTAGTGTCACTGGTCCCCATAAAGTGTCAAAAATGTCAGTTACGGGTCCGATCTGTCTGCTGCAATGTCGCAGTTACGTTAACAATCGCAGATCGCCGCCATTACTAATAAAAAAAAAAAATTAATAAAAAGTCCAAAAATCTATCCAATAGTTTGTAAATGCTATAACCTTTGCGCAAACCTATTAAAATACGCTTTTTGGGATTTTTTTTTTACCAAAAATATGTAGCAGAATACATATTGGCCTAAACTGATAAAAAAAAATTTACAATTTTTTTTATTGTCATTTTTTTTTGTTTATAGCTCAAAATCTAAAAACCACAGAGGTGATCAAATACCACCAAAAGAAAGCTCTATATGTGGGAAAAAAAGGACATCAATTGTATTTGGGTACATTGTCGCACGACCGCACAATTTTCCATTAAAATAACGCAGTGCCAAATCGCAAAAAATGGCCTGGTCATTAAGGGGGTAAAACCTTCTGGAGCAGAAGTGGTTAAAAATAATTTGTAAGCTAAAGTCATGTTACTCGTTTTTTTTTTTTTTTATAGATTATAATGAAAATGTTAGAATACTTCTATCTGTTTTTTGTTAAACCATCACTTTTTATCATTATTTTAATTTGTTATTAGTTGTCCTCCCTGAATAAATTAGTTAAGGTAATACATTCCATGCTTTTAAATCTTACCAAAAGAACTAGTGGGTGGGGCTTGGATATAAAAACATAGGAGTAGAAAAGAAAAACAAAATAGATCATACTATAGGCAAAAGTCCAGGGCAAATCAATAGGAAAACATGTATAATGTCCTAGCAAGGTACAGATAAAGACACACTTTAATGTACTTACACACTTTACAGATTTAAATGTATGTGGGTAAAACTTGCACTATATGTGCATAAATTAAAGGGGTTCTAAAGGTGGAAGGTATTTTACCTTGGTATGGGGGCACTCAGTAGGGAGGAGGAGCCCAGAGCACTGGCGGGGGACCCGAGAACAGGAAGATCATGACTGCTATGTGCAAAACCATTACACAGAGCAGATAATAAGTGTAAAAATAAGCAGGGCAATAACTTCAGATCAGGATATAGAAATGTTACAAAAAGAACTGAAAAAAATAATGGGGCGGGCAACTATATGGCAAATATGCTTTAATGTTCAAAAAATTAAAGTAAGGCCACTTGGGGGCTAAAAATATAATTGCAAACTACTCACTAGGGGGGGGGGGGGAGAACCTCTGGGGGAATCAAGGATGGAGAAAGATCTGGGGGTCCTACTAGACAGACTGAGCAATAGCATGCAATGTCAAGCTTCAGCAAGCAAAGCCAGCAGACTATTAGCATGCATTAAAAAGGAAATATATACCAGAGATAAAATAATAATTCCATTACTATATAAAACTCTGGTTCGGCCACATCTAGAGTATTCAGTCCAGTTCTGTTCACCAATCTTTAGGAAGGATGCACTGGAGCTGGTCCAGAGAAAGGCAACAAAAATAATAAGTGGACTGGGGGATCTCAATTTTGAATCTCACTTTTCATCATTATTTTCATTTGGTATTAGTTGTCCTCCCTGAAGAAATTAGTTAATGTAATACATACCATGCTTTTAATTCTTACCAAAAGAACTAGTGGTGGGGCTTGGATATAAAAACATAGGAGCCAAAAAGAAAAACAAAATAGATTGTACTATAGGCAAAAGTCCATGGCAAAGCAGTAGGAAAAGATATATAATGGCCTAGCAAGGTACAGATAAAGTCACACTATAATGCACTTATTACAAACTTCACACATTTAAATGTATGTGTGTAAAACTTGCGCTATCTTTGCATAAATTAAAGGGGTTCTAAAGGCAGAAGGTATTTTACCTTGCTATGGTGGCACTCAGCAGGGGGGAGGAGCTGGCGGGAGAACCAAAAACAGGAAGATTGGGCCTGCACTATATAAAACTCTGGTTCGGCCACATCTGGAGTATTCTGTCCAGTTCTGGTCACCAATCCTCAGGAAGGATGTGCTGGAACTGGACAGAGTCCAGAGAATGAAATCAAAATGCATAAGGGGACTGGAGGACCTCAATTACCAGGAACAACTTCAAGCACTAAATCTATTCTCCCTGGAGAAGAGGCGCTGGAGAGGAGATAGCGATATACAAATATCTCAACGGTGATTCCAGTGTATGAAGAAAATTATTCAGTCTCAGGGAGTGTAAGAGGACACTAAGCCACACAATAAGACTGGAGGAGAAATTCTTTAACATTAAGCTGTGTTTGGGTTTTTTCACTGTCAGAGCGATAAGGATGTGGAACTCTCTTTCACAATTGGTGGTGTCAGTGGGAAGTATTGATAGTTTTAAAAGACTCTTGGACATGCATTTTACATACTTGCTAACTGTCCCGTTTTTGCCGGGACAGTCCTGGCAAATAGGAGCCTGTCCTGGGTAATTTACTTATTTACACTTTGCACTTTATTTACATTACATTTTTTGTATGGTCAAACCTGAGCACATTTAACACTTTAGAATTGCAGGGAATTGTGATGAGAATTTTAAACTTTAGGCTCTAGTAGTGCAGCTGAATGGGAGAATTATTCCAACTCTGCTACTTTGGCCTTAAGTTTAAAATTCCCTTTTCATTTTCCTGTAATTCTCTCTTTATTGAGTAGACCCTATAATCTGATGATAAGTAGGTGGAGATGAATTATGGGGAGTGGGCGGAGCTTCAGGGAAGTGGGTGTGGTAAGTAATTGATAGCTGTGCTGCAAAGTGTCCCTGGAAATTTTTTTCAAATGTTGGCAACTATGCATCTTAGCGAACACAATATACAGGGATATGGGAACAATTATCAACATTGACACACATACACCTACACAGGTTGAACTGGATGGACTGCTGTCTTTATTCAACCCTACCAACTATGAAACTATGAAAGTATAGCATGTTTGGTATTTAAAAAAAAAATAGGTTTAATATCACTTTCCCTCTGGGTGATTAATGTACAGTATATTGTCAAAAGTATTGGGACGCCTGCCTTTACACACACATTAACTTTAACCAGTTCTGGACCCAGAAGAATTTGCCCCCTTAATGGCTAGGCCATTTTTTGCGATTCGGTACCAAGTTAATTTAATGAACAATTACGCGGTCGCGCAACGCTATACCTAAATAAAATTAATGTCCTTTTTTTTCCCACAAATAGAGCTTTCTTTTGGTGGTATTTGATCACCTCTGCAATTTTTATTTTTTGCGCTATAAACAAAAAAAGAGCGACAATTCTGAAAAAAAAAAACAATATTTTTCGCATTCTGCTATATATCATTCAAATACCCCCCCCCCCACCCAAAAAAAATCAACATTTTTTAACATTTTAGGCCAATTTGTTTTCTGCTACATATTTTTGGTAACAAAAATCACAATAAGCGTAGTTTGATTTTTTTGCGCAAAAGTTATCATGTCTACTAACTACGGGAAATATTTATGTCATTTTTATTGTTTTTTGGACTAGTAATGGCGGTGATCTGCGATTTTTTTGCGGGACTGCAACATTGCGGTGGACAGATCTGACCCCTAACTGACATTTTTGACACTTTTGGGGGGACCAGTGACATTACTACAGTAATCAGTGCTAAAAATATGCACTGTTACTGTAATAATGAGACTGGCAGGGAAGGGGTTAACACAGTGGGTGATCAAGGGGTTAAATGTAAGCCTAGGGGAGTGTTTCTAACTGTATGGGGGTTGGGCTTTTGAAAAGATCACAGAGACCTGTGATCTTATATAGAAGGATCACAGGCGCTCTGTGATCATTCCAGAGAGAAGAACTGACGACTGTGTTTACAACAGCTGACCGTCCTTCTCTTTCAGCGGGGAACGATCGCGGGTGCCCGATACGCGCTCGCCCTCAAGTTGCAGGTGCGTGACTGATGTAGAGCTACGTAAGTTTGTGCAGGGGGGCTGTCTGCCGCAGTAAATGTGCGGCAAGCGGCCTTAACTGGTTAATGGCATCCCAGTCTTAGTTCGTAGGGTTCAATATTAACCACTTAAGCCCCGGAAGATTTTACCCCCTTCCTGACCAGGGGGTATTTTGCGATTCGGCACTGCGTGACTTTAACGGACTATTGCGCGGTCATGCGACACTTTATCTAAACGAATTTGGCGTCCTTTTTTTTCCCACAAACAGAGCTTTCTTTTGGTGGTATTTGATCACCTGTGCGATTTTTTGATCACGCGCTATAAACAAAAAAAGAGCGTAAATTTTGCAAAAATAGCAATATTTTTCACATTTTTTATATGAAATTCCCCCCCAAAAAAATGTAAAAATCTAAATTTTTTAACATTTTCGGCCAATTTGTTTTATGCTACCTATGTTTGGTAAAAAAAAATCGCAAAAAGCGTATTTTGATTGGTTTGCGCAAAAGTTATCGCGTTTACTAACAAAGGGAAAGATTTTTGTAATTTTTGTTGTTTTTTTTTAACGCGTAATGGCGGCAATCTGCGATTTTTTTTTGGTACTGCGACATTGCAGCGGACAGATCGGACCCTTGACTGACATTTTTGACACTTTTGGGGTTACCAGTGACATTTCTACAGTAATCAGTGCTATACATATGCACTGTTACTGTAAAAATACACTAGCAGTGAAGGGGTTAACTTTTTTGAAAGGGAGGGGCTATGTGTGTCCCTAGGGGCGTGCTTTCTACTGTGATTGGCTGTGGCTTCAGATGTATGAAGAGTGATCAACGGTTCTACATAGTAGAACCGTATGATCATCCTTCATACACAGGGGAGAATGACAGGCAGTTTGTTTACACAAGCCGCCTGACTTTCTCCCTCTCCCCCGCCGATCGCAGAGTGACCGGCGGACATCGGGTCCGCCGGTCACACGCGCGGGGGGGGGGGGGGTCCGTGACCACGCGGGAGCGGGAGCGCGCCTCCGGGGGCGCGCGCTCGCTCCCTAGACCCTCACAAGCTAGTGACGTAGACCTACGTCACTTTGCCTGTGAGGGGCTGAATGCCGACGTAGATCGGCGTTAGGCAGTCGGCACGTGGTTAAGTTGGCCCACCCTTTGCATCTATAACAGCTTCAACTCTTCTGGGAAGGCTGTCCACAAGGTTTAGAAGTGTGTCTATGTGAGTGTTTGACCATTCCTCCAGAAGCACATTTATCCCAAAGGTTTTCTATCGGTTATTGCAGGCCAGTCAAGTTCCTCCACCCCAAACTCACTCATCCATGTCTTTATGGACCTGGCTTTGTGCACTGGTCCAAATCATTTGGTGGTGGGGGTATTATGGTGTGAGGTTGTTTTTCAGGGGTTGGGCTTGTCCCCTTAATTCCAGTTAAGGGAACTTTTAAGATATCAGCATACCAAGACATTTTGGACCATTTCATATTCCCAACGTTGTGGAAACAGTTTGGGGATAGACCCCCCTCCTCTTCCAAAAGGACTGTGCACCAGTGCACAAACAAGGTCCATAAAGACATGGAGGAGTGAGTTTGTGGTAGAGGAACTTGACTGGCCTGCACAGAGCCCTGACCTTAACCTGATAGAACACCTTTAGGACGAATTAGAGTGGAAACTGTGAGGCAAGTGGGTGAGAGATACCGATCAGCTAATATCGAATTACTTATATCTTTTGTACATATGTGAGTGTCATATTCAATAACATTTGTAAATGGAATTATGCTATGTGACATCATTTTACCCTTACATGAGCATCACCACCTAATGGTTGGAGGAGGAGAAGACTAGTTTCGGACCCTGATATAGTTAGGATGTACAAAATATCGGCCCATATCGGCTGATACCGATACGTTGTGACCAATATATCGGTATCGGCCCTGAAAAAAAAACCTATCCCTAGCTCACACTGCCCTCTGAGAACCGCTGTGGATTTCAATACAAAGTTAATGACACCCCTAGATCAGTTTGCAGATCACAGTGTGAACAATGAATTTGGACAGTAATCGGATCGCATGGGAGTGTAAACCCATGCGATCCAAATCCTGTGCAGGAAAAACAAAAGGTTCCTGCACCTTTTTTGTGCGAATCCAATGCAAGTTCAGCCATACAACTGTATGGCTGAATTTGCATTTGCACAGACATCGCATGTGATCTGCACAGCAATGCGGTGCAAATCACATGCAATGTCTGACATTGCATATATGTGAACCCAGGCTCAGTGTTGCTGCTCTATTATTTGCCTAGTTATAAGAAGGTGGATCAGCATCATCACCTCAGTCAAATGAACAGCGAGGTTTGCAGGAAGCCGTAAAACTGAACCAGAAAAAAATAACAGTCATCATCCTAGCTTTGCAGGATGTCTAAATTGTGTGACTTTCAAAAATTGGCTGCATAAAGGTACTACTTTAGCGGAATGCTCATTTATGCTCAAATGCCAGGGAAGGCTCCTTGTAACGTTATTTCCCACAACTCTATATATGTAATATCAGGGAAGGCTCCTTGTAATGTTATTTCCAACAACTCTATATATGTAAGAAAAAGAAAAAAGTCGGACTGTACAGGCCAAACAGAGGGATGTTCATAGTTCAATAAAATGCATTTTTTATTTATATCAAAAAATAAATAAAACAATACAAAATAGCAATTGTATAAAAAAGTCCCTCACAAGGAGAGAAATATATGGTGGCCAGTTTGATGAGCACTATATAGTGGGAGCTCTCTTTGTGTATTGAGATCTTCTTACACATACTGTGCTATATGTATGTCTGGACACACATAGTAGAACACCAAAAGACTGATATCAGTAAGTCTATATCTGATAGGGCCCTATAAATTACTGGGCATTTTGATTAGTATCATAATCATGTTTTTTAACTTTTATAGGATGGTTGTCCTATAATATGGTCCCGGTGCCTGCCTGAGAAGCATTCTTTGTGTGTGGACCACCGGAGGTTTCGTTTCTATTTGTATTTCAGTATATAATATCAGAATATGCAATATATGTAATATGTGTATCAAGATTTGTTTGTAAATGCTGATGTCTTCATTTATAGATGAGTACTATAGGGTCTTTGTAATCCTGAGGAAGCGATTGGTGGAACGCGTTGGCTTTGTAATCCTGAGGAAGCGATTGGTGAAACGCGTTGGCACTGAAGACCCCGACTATATAGTGCTCATCAAACTAGCCGCCATATATTTCTCTCCCTGTGAGGGATGACTGCTTTTATACAATTTTTGCTAATTTGTATTATTTTATTTATTTTTTGGTACAGATAAAATATGGATTTTATTGAACTATGAACATCCCTCTGTTTGGCCTGTACAGTCCGACTTTTTTCTTATTCTTACATATATACAATTGTGAATGATGGCCACATGTGTCATGGATATTTGTTTTTTACATTTCCCACAACTCCCTAGGTTCCTGGACACAGACACAGGGATAATATGTTTCTCAGTTTCCCTTCTTCAGTTGTTCAGAGCAGCCACAGCTATGGAAGCAGAGGTAGCTAGGCAAATGGTTTGAAGCTAAGTATGATGCCCTGCAATCTCAGAACTGGTGTGTGGGCAGCTAGACAGGAGTCTAAAACATGCATCTTCTGTGGGGAAGCCCCTACCTGATTATTACCAAAGTAATCCAGTTCTAGTGCTGTGGTTCTTTTTCCTTGGACCTCGAATCCTTCCATCCATTCACCTGTGTTACCAAACCCACCATGACATTGTTGACAGGGTTGCTGCTTATGAGGATAACAGCAGGTAGATGTTGTATTCTGTTGTTAGAGAGTCTTATTGAGACTACACTGAGTAAGCCACAGAGACCTTACTGGGAAGAGATCAAGTTTGTTTAGCTTAATTTGTCTGTTTGTATTATTCTGCAGTGTGCACATGGTCTTTGCCATCCTAAACCTGTTTCTCATTATTGCTTCTAACTTTGCACCTGTTTTGTAAACTGCAAGTTACAGTTACTCCCTGTCTGATCTTTTGGCTGATTACATATTCTTTTAAAATGCACTCCACGCAGATATAAAAAGTACACATTATTGCAGTTCTGTATAAATTAGTAAGCCACTAAATGTGTTTTTAATCAACTAGTATAAACATCTATTTATCTCTAAGAGCCCATTCACACTAGGGCAACTTATGAGGCGACTTGTGTCGCCCCAGGTCGCCCCAGGTCGCTTGACATAACAAAAGCAATGTTAATCAATCAGTGCCGTCTTAATTGGCACTACTGAAGTCGTTCCGACTTCAGAAAAGGGTCCTGTACTACTTTGAGGCGACCTGTGATCCGACTTGTCCCATATACTTCAATGGGAGTCGCCTCCTTATCTTAATTGAAGCGACTTGTGATCCGACTTTCCATAAAAATGGTATTGAACAAGAAAAAAAGAGCATTTTTCTTATAATTTTTATTAAAACATGAATAAGTCTTCTGTCCACCTGGCTGTTTTTCTTGCAGGCATTTATCGGGCATTTTTGGAGGCAGGCATGACTTTTTTTGGATTAGTGTCTGGGGGGGGGGGGGGTCTAAAAAGTGTACCTGTAAAGTTTCAGCTCTGTAGCATGTCCAGAACCCAAAAAAATATCATTTTTCTTATAATTATTAATACAGCAGTGTGGCGGCTTCTCTACACCTTGCATTTTTTCTTGCAGGCATTTATCGGGCATTTTTGGAGGCAGGCATAACTTTTTTTGGATTTAGTGTCTGGGGGGTCCAAAAAGTGTACCTGTGAAGTTTCAGCTCTGTAGCATGTCCAGAACCCCCAAAAAATTATAATTTTTCTTATAATTTTTATTAGAACATTAATACGGCTTCTCTCCACCTGGCTTTTTTTCTTGCAGGCATTTATCGGCATTTTTTGAGGCAGGCATGACTTTTTTTTGATTTAGTGTCTGGGGGGTCTAAAAAGTGTACCTGTGAAGTTTCAGCTCTGTAGCATGTCCAGAACCTCAAAAAAATTATAATTTTTCTTATAATTTTTATTAGAACATTAATACGGCTTCTCTCCACCTGGCTTTTTTTCTTGCAGGCATTTATCGGGCATTTTTTGAGGCAGGCATGACTTTCTTTGGATTTAGTGTCTGGGGGGTCTAAAAAGTGTCCCTGTGAAGTTTCAGCTCTGTAGCATGTCCAGAACCCACACTGAACCCACTGAACCCACACTGCTGTATTAATAATTATAAGAAAAATGCTTTTTTTTCTGGTTCTGGACATGCTATAGAGATGAAACTTCACAGGGACACTTTTTTGACACCCCAGACACTAAATCCAAAAAAGTCATGCCTGCCTCAAGAGACGCCAAAAAAATGCCCGATAAATGCCAGCAATAAAAAATGAAAGGTGTAGAGAAGCCGCCACACTGCTGTATTAATAATGATAAGAAAAATTATATTTTTTGGGGTTCTGGACATACTACAGAGCTGAAATTTCACAGGTACACTTTTTAGACCCCCCAGACACTAATCCAAAAAAAGTCATGCCTGCCTCCAAAAATGCCCGATAAATGCCTGCAAGAAAAACGTCCAGGTGGAGAGAAGCCATATTCATGTGCTTATAAATATTATAAGAAAAATGCTCTTTTTTTTCTGGTTCTGGACATGCTACAGAGATGAAACTTCACAGGTACACTTTTTAGACCCCCCAAACACTAAAGACATGCCTGCCTACAAAGACGCCCAAAAAATGCCCGATAAATGCCAGCAAAAAAAAAAAAGGAAAGGGAAATTAGGTCACAACACATCATATTCTGATTGGCCAAATGCAAAGTCCTACAAAGTCGTCTCTCACGTCAAGTCGCGCTGAAGTCGCGCCGAAGTCATGCTGAAGTCGCGCTGAAGTCGCGCTTAAGTCGCGCTAAAAGTCGCGCTAGAAGTCGCCCCTTATGAGGCGATTTCAGTGGTCGCGGCAGTGTGAGCCGGCTCTGAAACTCTTGCAATGTAAATGCCGATGAGGGACAAAACGATAGAAGAAGAGACCAAAATGGGTAAAAAAGATGTCCCTGTTTGCTGCTGCTGTTTCTAAAACCAAATGTACATACTTCGACAAATGCGGTGTGTAAAAGCATTAACATTATTGTACATCTATCACTTTGAATGCTTTAAATCACATGTGTCAAACACAAGGCCCACAGACTGGAAACAGCCCGCCAGGCCATTTCATGTGGCCCTCACACTCATGGCTTATTTTCAGCCGGAACGTGAAGGAAACCCCATTCTGCCATCTCTGGCTCTCGCCTTCTGCTCACCACTGCCACTTCTGTGGTGAAGTCTTCTGTGTTTACAAGGACAGTTTTCCTCTCAGCAGCTTTTAAAGATCCCTGCCTGCCCTGCACTCACAGTGGGGACAAGGGAGATGCAGGTGCAGAATGGTGATAGGTGGCGTGGGGCATCTTGGTCTAGACTGCCATTGTGATTCCCATCTTTGCCTGGGTGCACAGATGCCAACCAATAATCTTGATGAAAGTGAGAGAGAGAGAAAAGGAGCCGCCTACAATACAGTGAGGTACTAGAGCCGGCTCAAGTTTTTTTGAAAAGGTGAGATGCAGGGAAGCTTTGGGGAGGGGGATGAGGGCTGTGAAGGGCTGTATGTGCAGAAGTGGGGAAGAGCGAGAGTAGTGCAGTGTCAGAGCTGAGGAAGGGTGGAAGTGAGATGTGGACAGCCTGTGAAAGAGAGCTGAACCCTGCAAACTGTGCATAGCACACCCCTGAAATCTGCATTCTGTACATAGCACGCCCCTGAACTCAGCACACTGTACAAAGCACACCCCCTGAACTCTGCACTCTGTACATAGCACACCCCTGAACTCAGCACACTGTACAAAGCACATCCCTGAACTCTGCACACTGTACATAGCACACCACTGAACTCTGTACCCTGTACATAACCCATCCCTGAATTCTGCACACTGTACAAAGCACACCTCTGAACTCTTCATTCTGTACATAGCACACCCCCTGAACATTGCACACTATACAAAGCACACCCCTGAACCCTGCACACTGTACATAGCACACCCCTGAACTCTGCACTCTGTACATAGCACACCCCTGAACTCTGCACTCTGTACATAGCACACCCCTGAACTCTGCACACTCTACAAAGCACACCCCTGAACTCTGCACACAGTACATAGCACACCCCTGAATTCTGTACTATGTACATAGCACACCTCTGAACTCTGCACACTGTACAAAGCACAACCCTGAACTCTGCACTCTGTACATAGCACATCCCTGAACTCTGCACACTGTACAAAGCACACCCTGAACTCTGCACTCTGTACATAGCACACCCCTGAACTCTGCATACTGTACAAAACACACCCCTGAACTCTGCACACAGTACATAGCACACCCCTGAATTCTGTACTATGTACATAGCACACCTCTGAACTCTGCACACTGTGCAAAGCACACCCCTGAACTCTGCACTCTGTACATGGCACATCCCTGAACTCTGCACACTGTACAAAGCACACCCTGAACTCTGCACTCTGTACATAGCACACCCCTGAACTCTGCATACTGTACAAAGCACATCCCTGAACTCTGCACACTCTGAGGGACAAAACGATAGAAGAAGAGACCAAAATGGGTAAAAAAGATGTCCCTGTTTGCTGCTGCTGTTTCTAAAACCAAATGTACATACTTCGACAAATGCGGTGTGTAAAAGCATTAACATTATTGTACATCTATCACTTTGAATGCTTTAAATCACATGTGTCAAACACAAGGCCCACAGACTGGAAACAGCCCGCCAGGCCATTTCATGTGGCCCTCACACTCATGGCTTATTTTCAGCCGGAACGTGAAGGAAACCCCATTCTGCCATCTCTGGCTCTCGCCTTCTGCTCACCACTGCCACTTCTGTGGTGAAGTCTTCTGTGTTTACAAGGACAGTTTTCCTCTCAGCAGCTTTTAAAGATCCCTGCCTGCCCTGCACTCACAGTGGGGACAAGGGAGATGCAGGTGCAGAATGGTGATAGGTGGCGTGGGGCATCTTGGTCTAGACTGCCATTGTGATTCCCATCTTTGCCTGGGTGCACAGATGCCAACCAATAATCTTGATGAAAGTGAGAGAGAGAGAAAAGGAGCCGCCTACAATACAGTGAGGTACTAGAGCCGGCTCAAGTTTTTTTGAAAAGGTGAGATGCAGGGAAGCTTTGGGGAGGGGGATGAGGGCTGTGAAGGGCTGTATGTGCAGAAGTGGGGAAGAGCGAGAGTAGTGCAGTGTCAGAGCTGAGGAAGGGTGGAAGTGAGATGTGGACAGCCTGTGAAAGAGAGCTGAACCCTGCAAACTGTGCATAGCACACCCCTGAAATCTGCATTCTGTACATAGCACGCCCCTGAACTCAGCACACTGTACAAAGCACACCCCCTGAACTCTGCACTCTGTACATAGCACACCCCTGAACTCAGCACACTGTACAAAGCACATCCCTGAACTCTGCACACTGTACATAGCACACCACTGAACTCTGTACCCTGTACATAACCCATCCCTGAATTCTGCACACTGTACAAAGCACACCTCTGAACTCTTCATTCTGTACAAAGCACACCCCTGAACCCTGCACACTGTACATAGCACACCCCTGAACTCTGCACTCTGTACATAGCACACCCCTGAACTCTGCACTCTGTACATAGCACACCCCTGAACTCTGCACACTCTACAAAGCACACCCCTGAACTCTGCACACAGTACATAGCACACCCCTGAATTCTGTACTATGTACATAGCACACCTCTGAACTCTGCACACTGTACAAAGCACAACCCTGAACTCTGCACTCTGTACATAGCACATCCCTGAACTCTGCACACTGTACAAAGCACACCCTGAACTCTGCACTCTGTACATAGCACACCCCTGAACTCTGCATACTGTACAAAACACACCCCTGAACTCTGCACACAGTACATAGCACACCCCTGAATTCTGTACTATGTACATAGCACACCTCTGAACTCTGCACACTGTGCAAAGCACACCCCTGAACTCTGCACTCTGTACATGGCACATCCCTGAACTCTGCACACTGTACAAAGCACACCCTGAACTCTGCACTCTGTACATAGCACACCCCTGAACTCTGCATACTGTACAAAGCACATCCCTGAACTCTGCACACTGTACAAAGCACACCGTTGAACTCTGCACTCTGTACAAAGCACACCCCTGAACTCTGCACACTGTGCAAAGCACACCCCTGAACTCTGCACTCTGTGCATAGTACACACCTGAACCCTGCACACTGTACAAAGGACACCCCTGAACTCTGCACACTGTGCAAAGCACACCCCTGGACTCTGCACTCTGTGCATAGCACACCCCTGAACTCTGCCCACTGTACAAAGCACACCCCCTGAACTCTGCACTCTGTACATAGCACACCCCTGAACTCAGCACACTGTACAAAGCACATCCCTGAACTCTGCACACTGTACATAGCACACCCCTGAACTCTGTACCCTGTACATAGCCCATCCCTGAATTCTGCACACTGTACAAAGCACACCTCTGAACTCTTCATTCTGTACATAGCACACCCCCTGAACTTTGCACACTGTACAAAGCACACCCCTGAACCCTGCACACTGTACATAGCACAGCCCTGAACTCTGCACTCTGTACATAGCACACCCTGAACTCTGCACTCTGTACATAGCACACCTCTGAACTCTGCACACTGTACAAAGCACACCCCTGAACTCTGCACTCTGTACATAGCACATCCCTGAACTCTGCACACTGTACAAAGCACACCCTGAACTCTGCACTCTGTACAAAGCACACCCCTGAACTCTGCATACTGTACAAAGCACACCCCTGAACTCTGCACACAGTACATAGCACACCCCTGAATTCTGTACTATGTACATAGCACACCTCTGAACTATGCACACTGTGCAAAGCACACCCCTGAACTCTGCACTCTGTACATAGCACATCCCTGAACTTTGCACACTGTACAAAGCACACCCTGAACTCTGCACTCTGTACATAGCACACCCCTGAACTCTGCATACTGTACAAAACACACCCCTGAACTCTGCACACAGTACATAGCACACCCCTGAATTCTGTACTATGTACATAGCACACCTCTGAACTATGCACACTGTGCAAAGCACACCCCTGAACTCTGCACTCTGTACATAGCACTTCCCTGAACTTTGCACACTGTACAAAGCACACCCTGAACTCTGCACTCTGTACATAGCACACCCCTGAACTCTGCATACTGTACAAAACACACCCCTGAACTCTGCACACAGTACATAGCACACCCCTGAATTCTGTACTATGTACATAGCACACCTCTGAACTCTGCACACTGTGCAAAGCACACCCCTGAACTCTGCATACTGTACAAAGCACATCCCTGAACTCTGCACACTGTACAAAGCACACCGCTGAACTCTGCACTCTGTACAAAGCACACCCCTGAACTCTGCACACTGTGCAAAGCACACCCCTGAACTCTGCACTCTGTGCATAGTACACACCTGAACCCTGCACACTGTACAAAGGACACCCATGAACTCTGCACACTGTGCAAAGCACACCCCTGAACTCTGCACTCTGTGCATAGCACACACCTGAACTCTGCCCACTGTACAAAGCACACCCCCTGAACTCTGCACTCTGTACATAGCACACCCCTGAACTCAGCACACTGTACAAAGCACATCCCTGAACTCTGCACACTTGTACATAGCACACCCCTGAACTCTGTACCCTGTACATAGCCCATCCCTGAATTCTGCACACTGTACAAAGCACACCTCTGAACTCTTCATTCTGTACATAGCACACCCCCTGAACTTTGCACACTGTACAAAGCACACCCCTGAACCCTGCACACTGTACATAGCACAGCCCTGAACTCTGCACTCTGTACATAGCACACCCTGAACTCTGCACTCTGTACATAGAACACCCCTGAACTCTGCACACTCTACAAAGCACACCCCTGAACTCTGCACACAGTATATAGCACACCCCTGAATTCTGTACTATGTACATAGCACACCTCTGAACTCTGCACACTGTACAAAGCACACCCCTGAACTCTGCACTCTGTACATAGCACATCCCTGAACTCTGCACACTGTACAAAGCACACCCTGAACTCTGCACTCCGTACATAGCACACCCCTGAACTCTGCATACTGTACAAAGCACACCCCTGAACTCTGCACACAGTACATAGCACACCCCTGAATTCTGTACTATGTACATAGCACACCTCTGAACTATGCACACTGTGCAAAGCACACCCCTGAACTCTGCACTCTGTACATAGCACATCCCTGAACTCTGCACACTGTACAAAGCACACCCTGAACTCTGCACTCTGTACATAGCACACCCCTGAACTCAGCATACTGTACAAAGCACATCCCTGAACTCTGCACACTGTACAAAGCACACCGCTGAACTCTGCACTCTGTACAAAGCACACCCCTGAACTCTGCACACTGTGCAAAGCACACCCCTGAACTCTGCACTCTGTGAATAGTACACACCTGAACCCTGCACACTGTACAAAGGACACCCCTGAACTCTGCACAATGTGCAAAGCACACCCCTGAACTCTGCACTCTGTGCATAGCACACCCCTGAACTCTGCACACTGTACAAAGCACACCCCTGAACTCTGCACTCTGTACATAGCACATCCCTGAACTCTGCACACTGTACAAAGCACACCCTGATCTCTGCACTCTGTACATAGCACACCCCTGAACTCTGCATACTGTACAAAGCACATCCCTGAACTCGGCACACTGTACAAAGCACACAGCTGAACTCTGCACACTGTACAAAGTACACCCCTGAACTCTGCATTCTGTACATAGCACACCCCTGAACCCTGCACACTGTACAAAGCACACCCCTGAACTCTGCACTTTGTACATAGCACACCCCTGAACTCTGCACTCTGTACATAGCACATTCCCTGAACCCTGCACACTGTACAAGGCACACCCCTGAACCCTGCACACTGTACATAGCACACCCCTGAACTCTGCACACTCTACAAAGCACACCCCTGAACTCTGCACACAGTACATAGCACACCCCTGAATTCTGTACTATGTACATAGCACACCTCTGAACTCTGCACACTGTACAAAGCACACCCCTGAACTCTGCACTTTGTACATAGCACATCCCTGAACTCTGCACACTGTACAAAGCACACCCTGAACTCTGCACTCTGTACATAGCACACCCCTGAACTCTGCATACTGTACAAAGCACATCCCTGAACTCTGCACACTGTACAAAGCACACCGCTGAACTCTGCACACTGTACAAAGCACACCCCTGAACTCTGCACACTGTGCAAAGCACACCCCTGAACTCTGACCTCTGTGCATAGCACACCCCTGAACTCTGCACACTGTACAAAGCACACCCCTGAACTCTGCACTCTGTACATAGCACATCCCTGAACTCTGCACACTGTACAAAGCACACCCTGAACTCTGCACTCTGTACATATCACACCCCTGAACTCTGCATACTGTACAAAGCACATCCCTGAACTCTGCACACTGTACAAAGCACACAGCTGAACTCTGCACACTGTACAAAGTACACCCCTGAACTCTGCACTCTGTACATAGCACACCCCTGAACCCTGCACACTGTACAAAGCACACCCCTGAACTCTGCACACTGTGCAAAGCACACCCCTGAACTCTGCACTCTGTGCATAGCACACCCCTGAACTCTGCACACTGTACAAAGCACACCTCTGAACTCTGCACTCTGTACATAGTGCACCCCTGAACGAACTATGTGCGTAGTAATGCATAATGCACAATAAACGTTTGGTATTTATTGCCCCTACATTTACAGTATATAGTCTTACAGATACAACCCACCCTTTAAAGGCAACCATAATGCTGATGTGGCCCGTGATGAAATTGAGGTTGACACCTCTGCTTTAAATTATGGTAAATACAATACCTATTTTCAGTTGTGCTTTAATTTGTTCAAAAGACCTTTTTTCATATACTCTCTATCTCAGTGGGAGTTAAGTGGTTAGACCTCAAACTCAGATTGTGGCATGTCCTATACACGTCACTGCAGTGGGTTCCTGTCATTTGGCTAGGGCTGCACAGAGCCAGATGGTACCCTGGCAGTCACATGACTATTTGTTAAAAAATAATTATCTAAATATTCATAACAATATTTTTAAACAAAGCCCATATACTCCCCTTTAAACAAACACTACATATAGGAACATTTTTTTTTAAAATAAAGAATGTTATGGATATTTAGATTTTAGAATTTAGTAGATACAATTTATTTTATTTTTTAGCACATAGTCACATGACTGCTGTCAGTCAATATTATTTTTATTATTATTATTATACAGAGTTTATACAGAGCCAACAGTTTGCGCAGCACTTAACAAAATGAAGGCAGACATTACAGTTACAATACAATTTGGTACAAAGGGAATCAGAGGGCCCTGCTTGTTAGGGCTTACAATCAAAAAGGGAGGGTCAGTTGATACAAAAGGTAATAGCTGTGGGGGATGAGCTGATGGAGAAAGTGAAACAGTGTATTAGTTAGAAGCCAGATAGGCTTTTTTAAAAAGAAAGGTTTTCAGTGATCGTCTAAAAATGGATAGATTAGGGGACAGTTGGGCAGATTGGGGTAGAGAGTTCCAAAGGATGGGAGAAGCTCTGGAGAAATCCTGGAGGCGAGCATGGGAGGAGGTTGCAAGGGAGCTAGAGAGCAGGAGATCTTGGGAGGACCGAAGAGAGCAGCTTGGTTAATATTTTGAGATCAGGTTAGTGATGTAGCTGGGGGCAGAGTTGTGGATGGTGTTGTAAACTATTGTTAGTACTTTGAATTTTATTAGTTAGGTGAGTGGAAGCCAGTGGAGGGATTTGCAGAGAGGGGTGGAGGACACTGAATGGTTGGTAAGGTGGATGAGTCTTGCAGCATCATTCATTATGGACTGAAGGGGGGATAGTCTATGTAAAGGTAACCCAATGAGGAGGGAGTTGCAGTAGTAGAGGCGAGAGATAACCTGGGAGTGAATTAGAAGCTTGGTGGTGTCATCAGTTAAAAAGGGACGTATTCTAGAGATGTTGCTGCGGTTAAGGCGGCATGATTTGGACAGGGATTGGATGTGGGCCTGAAAGGACAGTGCAGAGTCCAGGGTTACCCCTAGCACCCTGGCATGTGTGGAAGGACTGTTAGTTGTTCCATTGATCTTGACAGAGAATTCAGGGGAAGGGGTACGTGGGGGAGGAAACATTACACAATAATATACAGTCCTGAGTGTCATGTAAGGTGGTTAGCTGGGAGGGGGGTTTAGAAGAGGAAATATGGGGTTTGAAAATGGAACTTGCGCAGAGTGGCAACACAGAAGACTGTGGATCGGCTAGCATAGTGTTGCCACTCTGAACAGGGAACTAATATGCACTAGCAGGATCACCAGGTATTTATTCTTTACTGTTTTCGTTTTGAAACAAAATCTTGAATACACATAGTTGGGTGAAACTAATTTGGAACATATAGGGGAAAATATATTTTTGGGTTTATTAACACTTTAACTATCAATCAGAAGGATGGGGGTTGAGAGAGTACACCACTGTATCCTTTCTATGGTCTATAGGTGTAGCAAAAAAGTTGTATAATCTGTTCTGTTGTATGTTAATTTGTCATGTGTAAACAGGGCTGCGTAAATCTCAGAACTAAATTGACTTAGATATATAATCAATCATTTGGTAAATGATACTTAGAATAAGAGACAGTAATATTCCAATTAGCTAGGAAATATGGGACATTTATGAAAGCTGCAAATGATTTTTATACCTTCTACTTACAAATTTTGGAATATATTCCAATATATTACAACTGCTACAGTGAAACAAAACTGAAAAACAAAACAGAAGGGTGTTCTTCCCTACTGATTAGGTTTTAGCTATCTACTATAGGCAGAGAAATATATATATATATCTGGATGTATTATATGGCTTATCAAAAAGTATGCTGCTTCTACAATTCTTTGCTTATCTTTGGCTGCTAATCAGACTTTATACATGAAGTAGTGTAAGTATATAAAACACTTTCCCTGTTGCTTCAGGGACATGCTGTACTTTGTAAAGATTAGAATGTATTTTCCTTCATGGGAAGGCCAGATATGTTTGTTTTTCCAGCATTAAAACTTGCTGACTAATTGTATATCTAATTAGTTTGAGATTTATACTGGTGTGCTTAGTTGTTATGAGTTTTTCCTAACCAAACACAAATAAACATGCTCCCATTTTGCCCATAGATACATATTCCATTCGTAAATGTGGGTCGCTTCCAAAAATGTTGCTATAGCATAAGTACACTGATGTTCCTCCGGCCACACCTGATCTTAGGAATTTAGACACAAGTAAACACACCTATTCTTAAAAGACATGGGTCATTATAGGACTCAGAATCCTGGCTCTTGTAATGACATTTACTGTAGCTGGCATGTTTCCGACCATTCCCATTACACAAGAGGATTACAACATGGTAAGCAAGGGAGTGTGTTAAAGGACTTGTAAGAACTTCAGAATGTATCTATAGTGCCGTTTCTCTGTTTGCAGACATAATAGTTGCATTAATGAGAAAGCATATGTCTTATATGATGTTGCTAAATTGCCTTTGTATACTCAATTAACACTCTGAACACTGCTAAATACTCTTTTTTTCTCGTAAAACCTTTAAAACAGGGATTCTTGGTTCACGTGTTTTGCTAAACACAAACAAGCTCGTCAGATCATTTATAGTATAGGTAAAGTGCATTTGTAGACATTTTTTGTTCTGCATTAGAAAAGTAAAAGTTAAAACAGCTGCCAGCTTTTTTTTTTTTTTTGTTATTTTCCCTTTGAAATTTCCCTTCACTCCCTATCCGCAAAATGCAACATGAACTTAGAGGAAATCTGTCACTGGAACAGGTATCTCCTTTGGATGAATTCCCCTTATTTTTTGTTTTGGGGACAGGTCTAAAATTATGGATTTCCCAAAATTTTCTTTCTTGCTGAGAATGGTCACCGGTACAAATAGAGAGGTCAATCCCAAAAACTAAACTAAAAAAAAAAAAAATAAATAAATAAATATTGTCTAGAGACTGTAGAGATACTCTTCTAGATATCTCCATTGCACACCATAGCAGCATTAGACCTTGCATGCAGTTTGTTGTACTAACTGATGGATGGCTCCATGTTAGACTGTTGCGGTTTGTTTCAAATAAATATTGGGACAAATTTGTTGTTATATCTATATGAATCCCTGTAGTACAGTACATTTTACCGCATTCTCTGAATAGTGAAACGGAATTCGTCTGAATTTCTGAAATTCAAATTGCAATGCAACTTACATTTTACATCGAATTTAATTTGAATTCAAACTGAAAACATATTGTTGAAATCGAAGACTGTGTGTGTTATTAGTGTATCATTTTGAAATAATGCTGTTTTTGTTAAGCCAAAGGGGATTTAATGAGTTGAAAGTAAGATACTACTTTAATACTTAGAACACTTTGCAAATTTTGAATAAATGTAATACAAACAAGATAAATGTGTATAAATAACAATCAGATGTTTGATTACTTGGCTGCTGAATTCGAATAAAAAAAATATTTTTTTTTTCGATTCGACTAATTCAAAATTTATTGTTCCACTGTTTTGAGCTGAGAAAAAAATCGGTAAAATAGAAGAAAATTCGAAAAACACATGGAACGAATTCCGAATATGAATTCCGAATACGAATTGAACAAATCAACGGTATTTAACAAAACAAAATAACTAGAATAACGAATCTAAACGAAACAAAAAGAACATTTTTTTTCATCATGCATATGTCTATGCCATATTAAAAAAGAAAATTGAATTTGTTGCTAGCACACCTTTTTCTTCACTTCAAGCAAAGTTTAACACAGTCTCTTCATTCGGGCACAGTGACATCAAGGCAAGGAAATGTTGCATTTGAAAAAGTTGTGCTGACAACATGTTTTGCATGCTCTTCTATACTAGTACCACTCTACCTAGCCCCCATTCTACCAGAAAATGTTAAATAATAACATCATAGGTGTGTACAGCCTATTGCATTAGGGTGTGCACCTCAAAGCTCAAACACATATGTGTGTGAATGTGTGTTTATACTGGTGGTGTCAGTAGAGCAGGAATTGGTGTCAGTGGGGCAGTGGATGGTGTCAGTAGTTTTTATTATTATTTTACAATTTTACTTTTTTTATTAATTTTTTACAACTATTTTAGAAAACCCGTTAGGGGCTTCGGTGAAATATCAGGAGTTAAACAGGGGGAATCTGCACCACACCGGGTTATTAGGGTGTGCCCAAGTATGTCTGGTACACCCTGTGCGCACGCCTATGACTAACATGTACATAGAATACTTACATTTAAAACACAAATAAAATTGATATAAACAGGCACAGCCAGAGGGCAGCCACAAAGCTACTGCCCTGCACACTGCTAACAGCTAATGCTTGAAATAGCTTCCTCTTCTTTTGGTGATTGACCTGAGAAGCACATAGTACATGCAGATACTGGAATATTTTGGCAAAAAGATGAGTGATATTATCATGGGGCATTTATAACAAAGTGAAACACTAATAAAATGTTTTCTTTTGCAGTATTACATTGTTAACTATAAATATAGCACTTTTAAATCTATTCAATAAGTTGTTGAAAAGAGAACTGTTGATGTATCAAGGGCTATAATCCACAGCAACTGACATAAAATTTGCTATCATCGATAGGACAGTAGGAAACCAAAATTATATGTGTTACTGTACTTTGCAATATTTAATTAAACAAATTACACTTTAAATATTTTAAATATTGAAAGCAGTACAGTGTCTAAGTGGTTAACACTTCTGCCCAGCAGAGCTAGGGTTGTCGGTTCGAATCCCAAATACCTAGCAGCGCTAGGGTTGTTGGTTCAAATCCCAAACGCAGCACTACCTGCCCTGGGTTGGCATGTTCCCCCTGTGCCTGTGTGGCTTTCTTCTGGGTACTCTGGCTTCCTCCCACACTCCAAAGACATGCTGGTACTTTAATTGGCTTCTGTAGTATGTGTATGTGTATGTATGAATGTGAGTTAGGGACCTTAGATTGTAGGCTCCTTGAGGAAAAGGATTGGAGGTGAGTGGATAATGAATATGTAAAGCTCTATGTAAATTGACAGCACTATATAAGTACCTGAAAAAAAATATTTAAAAAATAAATATTGAACGTTCACTGCTGGATTAACGTATTCAAAGCATGAAGCAGATCATTGCTGTAGATATTCCTGGAACTCCCTAACTGTGTGCATGGCTTGTATTCTTTAATACAAGTTAGGTGCAAGTGCCAAAAAAGTCAGCCCTCCAGAAGTATGGGCATAATAAAATCCACTTTTTATTGAAATATAAACCAGGCTTATATAAAAACAATAACACATTTTGGAGAGTAATCAAGCATCATGATGGTTCTTGTATTTAGTCCAAACCGCCTTTTGTATTTATTATTTTTTTAGCATTAGTCTGTTCTATGTTTCATTAAAGAAATGTATTTCTGCCCTCATTTCTGGAATTCTGATAACAGAACCAATTAAAAAGTGGTCTAAGTTTCGCACACATTCTTCCACAGCCATGGAGAAAATGTTCTGCTATTTAACCCACAGCACTCTGTCTATGCCTTCCATGTAATTCTCACCAGGATTCTCTGCAGTATCTTTACTGATCCTTTGGACATAACAGCCAAGTTGGGATAGCATGGAAAGGATTTAAAGATTTGGCTTGAGGGCTTGATCTCTGCTCTCTACACCTTAAGCTTTTTCATAGTGTGTGCTCTGTTAGAGCCAACATAAGATGGCTTATGTGATAGAACAATGCAAAAAGCAACAGCTTAGACATGGAAACCTATTATTTCTGTTACTGCGTTTTTTGCACCACTTATTTTTGCACTATATAATTAAATGCATTCCAAAAGCAAAAAGCCACATTATTTCATAACCTGTGTTATTCAACATACGTTATTAAATTTTATCTCCTGTGTGTGTTGGGATGAGTGAGCCAATCAGATTAAGTTCTGCTGCCAATTTGCATGAACCAGACTTAAAACTCACTCAGATGTCTCAGGGATCAAAACAAATCATCAAAGTGAGGAATTATTGTTTAAAGTCACCTCTACAGAGAAAAAACAAAAAAAATATATCTTGACATTGCAAGCCCTCTTTTGAAAATGTTAGTTGTTTTTCAGAGGTACAATAAGACTCGAAATAAGCATGTAGCACATAAATGCCAGAAGGGCTCTCTCACAAGGACAGCAGTGTCTACAATCCTTTGAAAAGCAATCGACAGTGTTTTTTTCAGAGGACGGTAGAACAGTGGCTCCCAGTCAATAATAAGGAGATTCTGACACCTCCTGAATGTCTAAAGAGGATTTGTTTTGGGACTTTGAATGAGAAGTATAGCGCCGTATGCCTCCATCCCTAAATCTATATATAAGTGTAGCACCCTCCTAGGTAGGTGCTAGTGAGAGAGTATAGTTGTTGGCTCTGTCTGCCTATCAGAGGAGCAGCAGGCACGTCTATATTGCTTTCTGTCTAGTAGAGAGCAGGATCTGTTAGTGAGGTCTGCTCAGTGTGTTCAGTATGTGATTCATTGAGTCTAGAGAGAGTTTTACACTGGTCCAATAGGGAGGCATGTTGGACAGTGGGAGGAAACCTGACCAATGGATACATAGGCTTTGATACAGTCCTGGTGATTGGCAGAGACAGGCTGTCTTGATGCATTCTGGGATACTGTTTAAAAGCCAGGAGCACATGTGCTGCGGGGTCTTTGGCTGGTGAGCAGAGTCCTGGAGGGAGGGTGGCGGCTGCCTCCTCCTCTGTAGCAGTGGCACGTGGCATCAGGAGGTCATCCTGAGGGCTAGAGGAACGGAGCTGAACCCAGAGGTCCAGGAAAGCTGACTGAGGGGGAGACACTGGAGACCCTAGAAAAACAATATCATGAGTACAGGGGATCGTGGCAATGGGCCTGACCTGAGGGGGCCACCCCGGTGTAGGATAGTCAGTGGACAGGGGTCAGTAGTCAAGAAAGAGGATACTAGGAGAGTGTCCTGAAGAAAACTTTAGTTCATCAAGTCATCTGCAAAGAGACTTAACCCTGAATCCACCTAAGTGGCAAGGTGGACCTACAGCCTGGCTGTATCAACAGAAACGTGTCCTCCCAACTTTGTGCATAGTTAACTTGGAGTATCCCACTAATCCCTTCTCCCATCCCTAATTTTTAAAACAAAACACAAAACAACTACATACCCCTGGACTAATTATTGACTGAGCCAAGAAGTAAAGGGATAGACTTGAATGCCAAAGTTGCTAACGGTAACCCAGGGGGACCCGAAAGTGTGAGAATCCAGCAGTCCTTAAGGGGGCAGTGCTACATAAGGAAGAGGAGGGTTGGGACTTTAAATGAGGTATGTGTCACATGGCTAACAAACTAGTCAATGTTAAAAAACAAATGTTTAATTTCTTGGAACAATAAATAGCAAAACAGTATTGCAGTGGGTACATACATAGGATTCTAAACATGTCAATGACATATTGCAAACCATATATACATATAAATAACAGCATAGCACATCGCATAGTATGTTTAAAAAGTGTCCTCCATATCATTAAATCACTTCAAAAGCAGAATGATGAACTGTAAGCTGAATAAAAAAAAGGGCATGTAGAATAGTCTGTCAAAACATGGTGCATCTGTATAGGCCCTATGCATTTCGTGGACTCGCTCCACTTCTTCAGGGGGGATGCATTAATATTCTACAAAGAGACATGGAGATACCAATACCAATATGGTCTAATGATATACCCAAATGTTGGAGAAAAAATATGAGTAGGGGGAACAATACTCACATATCAGCTTTGTGTGGAGCATGTGAAGCTGGAGGCAAGTGCTGCTTGTAATGTCTGTCCCGGGAGCTGTGGTAACAGGTACTAATGAAGGGACCAGAAGCAGCTAAATGATCTTCCAACAGAAAAGTATACAAGTAATAGTAGGTATGGGCTCTAATTCTGTGAATTTAAATACATTCTATATGAAAATGAATGTATAATAATGGTATGCTGATGTCCTAAATGTCTGTTTTTTTTTTTTAAATGCCTAATGGGATCTTGTAATAAAATATCACACCACAAATGTGAGCCAAGTATTTGGCCTGTGGTTGCTGTGCACTCTGATTGCAGTCATAGAATTTAGGTGGGGGATCAGAGGGCTCAACCACCTAATTTTACTGCCCTCTGGCTGCCTGTGTGAAAAGAGCAAAAATGTATTTTAATTTATTATTTTTATATATGATCTGGGTAGGTGGCTTAAACAACATTGAAGACAAAGCATCAACATATTAGATAAGTAACTATCAAATTCAATTAGAGAGGACATAGGTTTTTGTTTGTGTGTTTTTATTCTGCCCCCTTTCTTTGTTTGGAAATGTGTCTAGAAAGAGGTGAAGAATCAAGCTGATAAAATAAAATAAAAAAAATAATATACCAATCTTTTCATCTCTCTTCCCTATTTACTCTGTGACTTTGATTAATACAGGGCGATCTCTAACCTAAAAATGTACTTTTCCAAGGCATGAGAATATGGGTCCTGAAATACCTCTTCTCACTACTTTAAGAGGCTTGTTTAAAATATGGCAATCTGGCCTATTTTCCTGGTTTGGATGGTGTAACATCATTAACCTTCGTAGTATTCCCGAGTGTAGCTTGGGGTTAAATTTCAGTGCCAAAAGCGGTACCCCGAGCCACACTCGGGGTACCTCTAGGAAGATCGCTGGATCTGGTACCCTGTAAGAGAGGGTACTCACCTTGTCCTCGGAATCCAGCGATGTATCCCGGCGGTGTGCGGCGGCGGATCTTCCTCCCGATGCTCTGTGCCCCGGCTTCCGTGATGCTCGCAGGGGGGTGGAACCGGCGGCAAATTCCAACAGTAAAACACACAAACACATGGATACATTACAAAATAAAATAAATTCACATTAGTTTGCCCCCCAGTGCCCTCTCCTGCAGTTTTACTGTACTTTTTATGTATATATATATATATATATATATATATATATACTTTATATATATATATATATATTGTGAGGGATTAGCTCGGTGGCGGGTGTGGATGACCCCTTGGGGGGTGCGTTTTCCCAGAGAGGTAGCCGACAAGTGCTTGCAAACAAACAGTGTGGTTTATTAAATGGTGTTTTCTTCACCAGGCTGTATGCAGCAAAACATCCAAAATAAAATAAAACAGAAAATAAATCCTTGCCTCTGTGGGCGGCTACCTTCTCACAACTGGAACCTGCCTAAGAAGTCTTCCCAACCTACCGTCGGGCAGACTTCCTTGTCCTCCAGCGGACACTCAATAGTCCTTTTATAATAGCTTCACAGGGCAACACAGTCCTTTGTTTCTTTCACATCAACAGTTCGTCTTCTCACCTTTGAGACGATTTCACCCTTGGTTACCGTCCCGGGCACACATCACTCCGGGGGGTCTTCTCCCAGGCCCACACATCCTGTCGGGAGGCACACGCTGACTGTCCTCCTGCTCCCAGCCCACATGGCTTCAGGATGCAGCTTCTGGAGGCAGCAAACAATAGGAATTTCTCTGAACAAATTATAGAGCCTTAACTCCCTCATTCTGAACAGGTGAAGGCCTTTCAACTTCCTGCTGGCTAGCTCTGTAGCCAACACCCTAAATTAATTAATGGACTTTCTAAATCAGGTGGAAATGTATCTCCTTCCTGTGACTACATTCCCAGATTTAGCTGACTTCCTGTTACATACCCCCCCCTCTTGTTTCAACCCTAGGGTTGGGACACAGATTTCCAGGCACGCATGTGTCAAGCACTGCTGACTCACTGATAAGCCTCCTATTATCCTCAAGCTTCCGGATGAAACTGTTTTGTCATCTTCATTGACGGATTTCTCATAAATGCCACACAGTTTGTCTCTCATCTCATATACACATTCTTCAACTGCATTTTTGGCATCATTTCGCTCCTTCTCGTTTCTGTCATCTTCATTGACAGCTTTCTCATAAATGTCAGACAGCTTGTCCCTCATAACCGTCTGTCCAATCCACCACGGAGGACCGTGATCCATAGGCAACTCAATTGGGCTAGTCTTAATGTCTTCAACATTCTTAAAGCGGAGTTCCGGGCACAAAAAAGATTTTTTTTTTTGTGCCCCTCCGCTAGGTATGCCGCACCTGAAAAGGAATTGGATAGTTATTTTTTTTTTTTTTGTTTACTCACCTTTTTATTGACGATCGTAAATACTCACCTATGACAGCTTCCTCCTCCAGCGCCGCGGCTCACCCCGTCACTTCCTGCCTCGCGATGATTCCTGGGAGCTAAACGTCATAGCTCCCAGGAATCAATGCGCCGCACCGGCCCCGCTCGTCATTTCCGGGCGACGCCGCATTCCCCTGCTAAACAGCTTCTGGGCATGCCCAGAAGCTGTTTAGGAATGCGGCGCCGCACCGGAAGTGACGAGAGGGGCCGGTGCAGCGCATTCTGGGACACAAAGACGCGGAAGAAGACGGAGAAGAGGACCGCGCCGGCTTCAGCTGCCCACAACCGAGATGGAAACGCTGTGGAAGAAAACTTCTAAGTAAGTATTTCTTCTAAAAGGTAAGTGCGAACCGGGACAGATCAGAGGCTAGCCATTGTGGAATGTGCTAGCCCTGACTGTCCCGGGGGTATGTTCAAAAAAAAAACGATTCTCTGCCCGGAACTCCGCTTTAAGACGCCTCTCTCTGCAATCCATAAATGTTTTCCACAAAACTTTGAGAACCTTTGCTTCACTAAGCTTTGTTCCAAGTAGGGACTCTTGACATCCCTCTGTGACTTGAGTTGCCTCTCCATACAGCTGTACACAATCATTGACTTTTTGTTGTAAAAGGGAATGATCTTCCTTCTTGAGCTTTGCTTGCTCTAAGATGCTGTGCAGAGGATTTTCCAATTGAGACAACAGGCTGTCACACATTTCTTCAAAGTGACCCCTGTTCCTTTTCCCAGAGATATCAATATCATTCAAACATTTCATATTCATAGGCAGATCTGAAGCATTTGCACTCATCAACTTCTTAAACTTTTCGCCCTCCTGAGCGAGTCGCAGTAAAGGCCTACTATTTGATTTGATATTCAGTTTATATTTCTTGCCAAACTCTTCACAGAAGTAGCCAACCAGAACATCATCAACTTTCCTTCCACCAACATAGGGGTCAAAGGCAACAACACAGTTGAACCCAGCGATCTGGGTGGTATCCATTATAGACCTCCTCTCTGCATCAGTGAAGAAGCATGGAACTGCAACACATTCTTTTACAGGTTTCTTCAATGCACTTTCTGCTGAACTATTTGACCGCTCAAGGTCACCTAGTTCTTTTTCTCTATCTGAATTCCACATGGAATGCATCTCAAGATCACGATCAAACTTCTGCCACCCGTCTTTCACCAGTTCCATTTTGGAAACACTCCCTGAAAGGCACTTATTCATTTGCTTCACGTTTTCACCAACAGCCTTAGTTTTCTCCACTAGGTTTTCAGCCTGAACTGAGAAATCACCACATTTCTTACTCAGCTCCTTTGTTTGCTGAAGCTCTAATGATACATTTTCCAATGCTTGAAGTTTTTGAAGGAACGGTTTATTCCAAAGGGGTGATTCAAGCCACATGTCGTCACATTTCTGAGGCTCACTCAGGACAGACCCCAAAACACTGATCCTTTTAAAAACTGCATCAGGCACACTATCCCCTCTTTGGGACAGATCCTCTGTTGCCTGGAATTCCTCTTCCAGTTCCTGCAACGGAATCTTCATCTCTTCGAGTTGCTGTTCTAAGGCTCGCTTAGACTTTTCTAGCTCCTGAACGCTTTTCACAACATCATCCTTGGAGCTGACCAATTCTTCCATTTCTGTACGCAGCTGTTTAACACTTTCTAGTTCAGCCTTACACTCTAGAGCTTCCTCCAAAGAGCGAGCCAAGAACAGGGCTTTGCTCTCGTTATCACGCACCTCCGTTTCTGCACGTGCGCGTTCTTCTGCATATTTTGCAGACACATTCTTCTCTTCACCAAGCATCTGATCAAACTTCTTTTTCACATCTTCAACACACTGTAATGAACCAACGCTTTCTTCCATGCGTTTTTTCATAACCGCTATCTGAGCTTGCAATGTTGCGACTTGCTCTGATAGGTTTTTCTTTGCTTCCGCCTCCTCTTTTAATTGTTCCAGGAAGCCATTTTTCTCATCTTCCATTTGTTTGAGCTTTGTGCTAAAACTCAGCCTTTGACACCTCTCTTCCTGTAAGAGTTCCTGCGTGTCTTGCAGCTGCGATTTCAAGATAGAAAAATCTTCCGCAATTTCTCTAGATTTGCTGTCTGCTTGAGAAAGCTGATTTGTAACATTGTCCAACTCAACCTGCAGTCGGTTTGCCTTCTCTGACAGCTTAGCACACAATCGGTCACCTTCTGACACCTTGACTTGCGATTCCAGAAGCTGTGCCTCTACTTTTTCCCTCTTATGTTCACAATCTTCTTTTCCCTGCATAAGAGCCTTCACCTCATTGGCTAGCTTCTGGGAATGAGACTGTAATTCTGCCACACAGGCTTCTTTCTCCTTTAACTGCTGCTTGACACTTTGGGCTTCATCTTTCCAACTTTCACAGTCCGCACGCAATTCATCTACCACATTGCTCAAAGTAGTGAGCTCATACACAGTACTCAGTAATTTAGCCTCTCTTTCACTTTTCTCTTTGTCGCTGAGAGACAATGTCGCTTTCAGAGCAACATTCTGTTCCTGCGCCCCCTGCAGGTCTATTTTTGTAGCTTCCAAAGACTGAAGACTTTTTTCCAGCTGATTTCGTAACTCCAACATATCATGCATACTTTGCTCCTGCAAAGTCTGAATTTCAACCTCCTTTTCCTTGAGGATGGTATCTTTCTCCATTATAGTCTCTCTGCGTTTTTGCAACTCGACCAAAAGAAGAGCAGTGGATTCTTCCCACTGTGACACATGAGACTTGAGTAGTTCATTCGTTTCCTGCAAGTTTCTATGCTCCATTTTAAGCAATTCCAAGGCTTGTTCCTTTTCTTCCATTTTCCGTTGCAAGGCATCCAACTTAGCCCTGCACACATACTCGGTTTCCTCCATACCGATGGCCTCCATTGGCTGCTGGCGTCTCTGTTTCCAGCCTGCCATGCTCTCTTGATGAGCCTTTTGTTGAGCTGCAAAGCTCTGCTGAAAATCCGCATTTGCCTGCTGTTGAGCTGCATTTGCTTGCTGTTGAGCTGCATTTGATATAATCAGATGTTTCAACATCTCCTCCATTTTGAGTTTACTTTTCATCTGAGCACACTGCGTCTCCATAGCAGTTTCATCAGTGTTGCTAGGGACAACAACCTTCCTCTTTAGTAGACTCTCTTTAGGCATGGATGGGGCTGGTTCAGACGGCAACATCCCCTCCATCCATAGAATCCGGTCTCTCATTTCATCTATCTTTGCATTTTTCAGGCGTTTGGACCGCCCCATCTTCAATAACTCCACAAACAAATTTTTCACAGTCCAGCAAACAATTTTCAGACCACTGTCTCTTCAACACATGTAGTTTTTCTCTCTCTTGCAGGATCTCTTTTCCTGCGCACACAGTTTGTGCAGTCACTTGCACCAGACACAACAAAGTTCATCAAAAAATTTTGAGACCCCTGTCTCTTTAAAACACTTTTTTTTTTTTTCTGTCAGGATCTTCTCTCCTGCACACATAGATTGTGCAATCTCATGCACCAGACAAAGTTCATCAAACATTTGCACTTCCTTGCAGGGATCTTCGCTTCTGCCCACTGCATACCTCCACCATATGTGAGGGATTAGCTCGGTGGCGGGTGTGGATGACCCCTTGGGGGGTGCGTTTTCCCAGAGAGGTAGCCGACAAGTGCTTGCAAACAAACAGTGTGGTTTATTAAATGGTGTTTTCTTCACCAGGCTGTATGCAGCAAAACATCCAAAATAAAATAAAACAGAAAATAAATCCTTGCCTCTGTGGGCGGCTACCTTCTCACAACTGGAACCTGCCTAAGAAGTCTTCCCAACCTACCGTCGGGCAGACTTCCTTGTCCTCCAGCGGACACTCAATAGTCCTTTTATAATAGCTTCACAGGGCAACACAGTCCTTTGTTTCTTTCACATCAACAGTTCGTCTTCTCACCTTTGAGACGATTTCACCCTTGGTTACCGTCCCGGGCACACATCACTCCGGGGGGTCTTCTCCCAGGCCCACACATCCTGTCGGGAGGCACACGCTGACTGTCCTCCTGCTCCCAGCCCACATGGCTTCAGGATGCAGCTTCTGGAGGCAGCAAACAATAGGAATTTCTCTGAACAAATTATAGAGCCTTAACTCCCTCATTCTGAACAGGTGAAGGCCTTTCAACTTCCTGCTGGCTAGCTCTGTAGCCAACACCCTAAATTAATTAATGGACTTTCTAAATCAGGTGGAAATGTATCTCCTTCCTGTGACTACATTCCCAGATTTAGCTGACTTCCTGTTACAATATATATATATATATATACATATATATATATACACACACACATATATATAATATATGTATATATATATATATATATATATATATATATATATACACACACATACATACTGTGACAGGAAGTCAGGTAAATCTGTGGGTGTTGTCACAGACAGGAGATACATTTCCACCTTGTTTAGAAAATTCACCAATTACTATAGGGTGTCGGCTGAAGAGGTAGCCAGAAAGGTGTTAGGACGTTGAAAAGGCTTCAGCTGTTCAGGATGAGGCAATTAAGGCCTCTATAAGTTATCCAGAGGATGATTACTGATTGCTGCCTCCTGAAGTGATGTGCGCTGAGGAGAGCAGACAATTGAAAACTTCTCAAGGTGAGGTCATGGACATTTTCTGTGTGAAGAGAAAAAAAATGGACTATTGATTGTCTGCTGCATGATCAGCAGTGTCTGCCCAGCAGTAGGTTGGGACAGACTCCCTAGGTAGGTTCCTGTGTGTGAAGGTAGATGCCCACAGTGGCCAGGGTTTATTTTATTTTATGTTTGTTTTGAATTATGCTGTTTTTGATGCTTGCACTTGTGTGAAGAAAATTGCAAGAATAGACCATAGACTGTTGTTTTCAACTACTCCTCGGCTATCTCTCTGTGTAACGAACCCCCCCCCCCAAGGGGTCACCCTCTCTCGCTACCGAGCTAACCCCTCACAATACATACATACATACTTTGACTTATTTATAGTTATTTATTATATTATAATTTATTATTTTGTGTTTCAAACTTTATCATACCCGAGATGTTATAAAGAAGAACGCACAGTAAAAAGAAATCATATGTAAATAGTTGGTTTGGGCTGCTCATTCTTAAGAATTACATGCAAAATAAAGGTACCGCTTTCAGCACCTAAAATCGGAAAGAATCATACCGCCAGGGAGGTAAAGATGGCCACATTACTGAAATATCTCTACCTTTTTCAAGCTCTACCGATCCACATCCCAACCTCTTTCTTCTTTTAAGCAAATCAATACCCTCTTTACTACTTTTGACTGGGCTTATAAGAGACCTAGGTTACCTCTATGTCTACTAACTTTGCCCAAACAACATGGACATCAATCTCTACCAGATGCTCTGAGATATTAGCAAGCTGAACATTTAGTGAGACTTAATGATTGGTGTTGGTATGTCTACCTCAAACTCTAGTGCTTCACCGACTTGCCGTTATCGACCAAATCACACCTGACAATTGGCCCTACCTTCAGAGTGAGCTGAAATATTTTTTTAGTTCTGCCTTATCTCCCTAAACCCTAAGACTAATTTTCCACTGGGACTTTTGGACAGACCCTCTTGGACTCCCAGTGCATCTCACTTTCTTGATTCTACCCAATGGCCATTCCTTGCCACCTTAACGCATGCTTCAGGCCCCTTGCGTAGATCTTTGGAAAGCTCTGCAAATTTGACACTTTTTGGGATCGCTTTCCTCACCTTGTTCTTATCAATGCCCCTTAACTTCAGACCTACAGTGGGGATCAAAGTTCAGGCACCCCAGGTAAAAATTTGTATCAATGTGCATAAATAAGCCAAGGAAAGATGGAAAAATCCCCAAAAGGCATCACATTACAGATTAGACATTCTTAGAATATGTCAACAAAAGTTAGATCTTATTTCCATTATTGACACTTTCAAAATTACAGAAAACAAAAAAAATGGCGTCTGCAAAAGTTTGGGCACCCTGCAGAATTTATAGCATGCACTGCCCCCTTTGCAAGGCTGAGACCTGCCAGTGTCATGGATTGTTCTCAATCATCGTCTGGGAAGACCAGATGATGTAAATCTCAAAGGTTTTAAATGCCCAGACTCATCTGACCTTGCCCCAACAATCAGCACCATGGGATCTTCTAAGCAGTTGTCTAGAAAACTGAAGCGGAAAATACCCTAGTTGACACTCACAAAGCTGGAGAAGGCTATAAGAAGATAGCAAAGCGTTTTCAGATGTCAATATCCTCTGTTCGGAATGGATTTAAGAAATGGCAGTCATCAGGAACAGTGGAAGTTAAAGCAAGATCTGGAAGACCAAGAAAAATATCAGACAGAACAGGTCGCAGGATTGTGAGAAAAACAATTCAAAACCCACGCTTGACTGCACGATCCCTCCAGAAAGATCTGGCAGACACTGGAGTTGTGGTACACTATTTCACTATAAAGAGATACTTGTACAAATATGGTCTTCAAGGAAGAGTCATCAGAAGAAAACCTCTTCTACGTCCTCACCACAAATATCAGCGTTTGAACTTTGCAAATTAACATATAGACAAGCCTGATGTATTTTGGAAACAAGTTCTGTGGACCGATGAGGTTAACATTGAACTTTTTGGCCAGAATGAGCAAAGGTACGTTTGGAGAAGAAGGGGCACAGAATTTAATGAAAAGAACCTCTATCCAACTGTTAAGCATGGATGGATCAATCATGCTTTGGGGTTGTATTGCAGGCAATGACACAGGGAACATCTCACGAGTAGAATTAAAAATGGATTTAATAAAATTTCAGCAAATTTTGGATGGTAACTTGATGGCATCTGTGAAAAAGCTAAAGTTAAAGAGAGGAGGGCTTCTACAAATGGATAATGATCCTAAACACACCTCGAAATCCATGGGCGATTACATCAAGAGGCGTAAACTGAAGGTTTTGCCATGGCCTTCACAATCTCCTGACCTCAACATAATTTAAAATCTATGGATAGACCTTAAAAGAACAGTGCGTGACAGACAGCCCAGAAATCTCAAAGAACTGGAAGACTTTTGTAAGGAAGAATGGGCAAAGATACCTCAAACAAGAATTGAAAGACTCTTGGCTGGCTACAAAAAGTTTACAAGCTGTGATACTTGCCAAAGGGGGCAGTACAAGATATTAACTCTGCAGGGTGCCCAAACTTTTGCAGACCCCATTTCTTGTTTTCTGTAATTTTGAAAGTGTAAATGATGGAAATAAAATCTAACTTTTGTTGACATATTATAAGAATGTCTAATCTGTAATTTGATGCCTTTTGGAGATTTTTCCATCTTTCCTTGGCTTCTTTATGCACATTAATACAAGGTTTTACCTGGGGTGCCCAAACTTTCGATCCCCACTGTATATGACATTCCCTCTCTGATGTACTCTCCCCTGAACTTCCCACTAGGTGATTATAAACCACACTACCTCTAATAATGGGAGTCTGATGTGCACATATCCTTTGATGCAAAGCAATGTTGGAAGAGTATCTGTTTTTCTCTCAAATCATCTAAAAGTACCAGATTGCAAGAAATGAACGTGGTACCGGGAGTCATCAGCTCTTTTTAAATTCATCCCTTTGTTCCCAGATCATTTTAAATGAAAACGCAGGTGCAATCTGGGGAAATTAATAAAAATGTATCCAGATATGTATATGCTGGTAAAAATGTGTATAAGATCATAGCATAATGAACCATAATGTTTTATAGATAAACAATATTTATTCACATAGAAGATGTATAGTAAATAGTACAGTAATATTGGTAAACATGATCAAGACCACTGATACCACAAAATACATACTAAATGACATGATTGACACAGAGTAACATGATTGCACATATAAAATGACCCATATAGCTCTCAGTAATACAACGAGGAGGGACATAATAAAAAATTAATTCATAAATACATAATAAACAATAAATATTGGTAACGAATTCATATAAATAGGTTGTATGATGATATCATGTAGCATCTAAAGTAGCTCTACGCGTTTCGTGAATAAGTTCACTCATCAGGAGCAGATGCGAATTATGTAGATGTATTATCTATAACAAAATAAGAGCTCGTTGAATAAATATGCCAGTAGTACAGTGAAGAACAAGAAGAAGAGGGGGGGGGGGGGAAGAAACAGGCTGAAAAGGAAACGTAAGGCAGGTTTGTAAGCCTCCTCATACTTACAGAGCTATAAAGGTATCCAAAGTATCCGTATACAGTTTGAATATTACTGGTGCCTGGGGGACGTCTTTTCCGGGAGCTGTGGTAATAGGGTACGTGGAAGTAGCCCAAACTCTGACAGCAAGGTAAATCATGGGGTTTGTGGTAGTGCCTGGGAGTAGAGTGAGAGGGGGAAGATTTGAATTGATAAATATAAATGTGCACCATGGGTAAAAATGGGCAACGAAATGTGGGTGAAAAAGTGACTGGGGCAAAGGAGTGGGGGTAGGTACATAAGTGAGGACGTAATATCCCAAGATGGAAGTTAAATGCGTGAAAAAGTGAAAAAATAAATAATCAAAATAGGGTGAGAGAGAATTAGTGAGGATAAGAGAAGTAGTACCTTTAAATAATACAGTATGAGGCATAGTAAGAGGAGTGCGAGAGACCAGGATAAAACAGAACCATAGGAGTGATAAATAGATCCACCATGGTGTGCTGGCAGTGATGGAGATACGACCAACCGACCCCCCAACGTCACGCATGCGTCCATAAGAATAGGGGAGAGACTGTAGGACATCCATGCCGAACGGCAAATGGCGCCAACTGGCTTCCCCACATGGACGCCGGTGGAAAAATAACATCTCGGCGTGCGGCGTCACCAGACGTCACGCATCCGAGTGTAGAGCGTGGCGTCGATGCGCCACTGGTATCCGCCCGACCCCTGGCGCCGGATGGCTGAGGGGGAGGGGAGGAGCC